>NW_020537324.1:77906082-77926555 GCF_003426905.1 Ctenocephalides felis | reverse complement strand
GGACTGTGCTGCATTTGTCAGCAACGAGGTGCTCAAAAACAGGTGGGGAGTGGATTGGTGAATTATTACTCGGTTTGTTTGGTAAATATTTGGCAAGGACTGTGCTGCATTTATCAGCACAAGGTTCAAAAACAGGTGGTGAGAGGACTGGTGAATTATTTCTTGGTTTGGTTGGTGAATGAGAAAGGACTGTGCTGCATTTATCAGCACGCGGTCAGAAACAATTGGTGAGGAGTTAGGTTTGCAGTTTTCTTTACTACCAAGTTGCTTTTTGTTCAATATTGATGAAGTACTGCATTGCGTCCAAAAGTCGGTAAAGGCTTGATTGGTTTACGCGTGATGCCTCTGCCAATCGATAGACGCGATAAATTCAGAGCCAAATTGGAAACCGAGACACCAGCTTTCTTGTTTTGTTCTTCACATTCTCTGTAGAAGTCTAGTACAGTTAGCTTCGGTTTCGGACGCAAATTCTTCAGGTTCATTTCTTCAGTTTTGTTGCTGCAATCACTAGTGTCTTCGCTTGATTTCGGTGCTCCGCGCCAATTCATATACCCAAAACCAGGAGGAACTGAAGTTCCATTTGTGGATGGTGTTTTCTCTTCACAATTAGCTGTTAAAGTTCCATTTACGGCAGATTCTTTGTAATTTTGTGCCAAATTGGGAACTGAGGCATTGGTTATCTTATTTTGTTCCTCACATTTCTTGTAGAACTCTGACAAGGTCACTTTCTCAGTTTTGCTACTGCTGTCGCTTGTGTCTTCACTTGATTTTGGTGCTCTGCGCCAATTCATATACCCAAAACCAGGAGGAACTGAAGTTCCATTTGTCGATGGTGTTTTCTCTTCACAATTAGCTGTTAAAGTTCCATTTATGGCTTTACCATTTTGGGTCAAATTGGGAACTGAGGCATTGGTTATCTTATTTTGTTCCTCACATTTCTTGTAGAACTCTGACAATGTCACTTTCTCAGTTTTGCTACTGCTGTCGCTGGTGTCTTCGCTTGATTTTGGTGCTGCACGCCAGCTCATGTACCTAAAATCTGCATCTGGAGTAACTGAAGTTCCATTCAGGGCAAATCTTTTGCCACCACTATCATTATCAGTTGGAGCAGCTCCTAATCTATTTTGGGAGAGGTTTCTACCATCACCATCATTAGCTATCGCAGTAAATGAACTTCCACCACCCAAACTTCTATTTGTGCAAGATTTGTTACCATTATCTACCATAGTTCCATTTGCTGATGATCTTGTGCCATTATAATCACCCTCAGTTGTAGAAACTGAACTTTTACTTCCTGATAATCTATTATTATCACCCTCAGTTGTAGAAACTGAACTTTTACTTCCTGATAATCTATTATTATTACCATCATCAACAGTTGCTGCAACCGACGCTCCATGGGATGGTAAAGGATTATAACTACCCAAAATTCTATTTTCCAAAGATCTTTCATCCGTAACCGACGGTCCATTCCCTGTAGTTCCATTTTCGCAAACTCTGTTACCATCTTCCTCCTGAGAAGTGGCAATTTGTTCAAAACTTCCATTATAGTTGCTGCTACCCACAACCGATGATGGTGCTTCATTTTCATCATTATCCCAACTTTCTGTCGGACTTGGTGTGCTGCCAAATTGGTGACCAGTAGCAGCATTTGTTTCAATTGCATCGTGCTCATTTTGATTGGAAGTGTCCCAATTCTGAAATAAAAAAGATGATGAATGAGAAATGAGAAGATGATAAATGTTTTATGATTCTGAAATTTGTTGGAAGACCTCATGATTTACATGACCAATTATCCGAACTCCAATCATCCGAACTCCGACTATCCGAATCGCCGATTATCCGAATCACTTTCAGAAAAAAAATTATCCAAAAAAAGTCTAAGTGCGCTATTATTCTTCACCAGCAAAGCCAGTGTAGGCACATTGTTTGTTTTGATTTGACGGAGATGTTTACAAAACAATGATTTTTATATCTAAACTTGTACATAAGTACATTTTATTTATATTTAAAACATGTGAAAATGTCATGTTTCTTTCATTTAATTCAATAAAAAAATAGTGCAATATCAAAACGTAACTTTTTTTCTCTCCAATGGCAATTTAAAAAAAAACTCCGAATATTTGATTATCCGAATCGGTCCCGGTCCCCATTAATTCGGATAATTGGAGTTCTACTGTAATAGATATTTGGAAGAATGACATGTCTCAATTGCAAGGTTGTAGCACAAACGGTGCGTCCTGTAGAGCTAATAAATGCCACTGATGGTGCATTTACCAAATTCGCAATATACACCTAAGTCTGTTTTTACACGGTAGCTTGGTTCCAGAAGAAGCCGTGTAAAAAAAAAACTGTGTGAAAAAAGACATTGATCTTATACAAAAATGGGTGATTTGTTCCTAATCTCTAAAACCTATTAAAATTAGTGAAAAACAAGAATTTTCAAGAACAAGAATTCATGTTTATTTTAATAATAATTCCCCTAAATTAGTGCTATTCACATTTGCTTTGACCAGTAAAAATTGTTTGTACGCGCTAAAGGAGAATTCACTCAAATCTTTAAGCTAGTGTTCGCAAACTATCGATACTATCGATGGTTTCAGACTTTTTTCTTTCATAAATACTTTTTTGTGATATGAACATACTTCGCAAAAATTAAATTTGACAAAAAAAATTTAGGTACATAAAATTTCAAATCGTGCTAAATGGAATAAAATCGTGTAAAAAATTAAAAATATTCAATTTTTAAACCGTGTACAAAAAGACCGTGAAAAAACAGACTTAGGTGTACATCTCTCTAATTTTTTAAATCGGTTCAGGACGAATTTTTTGGAATTATTTCCTAATCAATGCAAGTTCTTAGTAAATAGTTTTCTTCAAACATGGAATTAGAATGCTTAAATCATCAACATAAAATAAATTTACCTCCGTGGGTTCTTCTTGGGCAGCTTGCGCCGAATTATCATTATGAGCCACTACATCCTCTAAAAACTCATCTTGTGCCTAAAAAAATAAGAGTAATTAAATAAAAGTACATTCTTGAGATATATGGTCTCGGATACACATCTTATGGCAAAGTCCTAAATATATATATATATATATATATATATTATATATATATATATATACTAATGAGTAACTTTATTAACTTCAAGCACTTCAAGTGTATAAGTGAGATTTAGAATTGTATTTAGAATTAAAATTAAAATTCAAATGATATTCGATATTCAAAAAAATATATATTTTTTTGAAATTGAAAAATTTCTTTTTTTTGATTTTTTGAAAAAATAAATAAAAAAATTCACGTCGGGACGGTGGTGTATAGTAAGATCACATATATTTATTTTTTACCTGAATTTAATGAAAAAAAATCCGAAAAACTTTACAATTTGTCCTTGTAGCTAAAAATACACGTAATTTTGGCGAGGAAGGGGGGGGGGGTCAAAAAACCCTCAAAAATCCGATCACGTAATTAACGGACTAATGGAATGTAAGGTGTTTTGATTCATTCTATTCGGATACATCGTTTTCTCTCAAAAACTGCAATTCGCACATTTAGCTCGGTATCTCCAAAATGGCCGGACCTGCCTTTGCCAAAAACTAATCACCACTACTTCCCTTCATTACGAATTTAATGTTCTTTAAATCAAGGACGGGAAAACAAAATTGCTGACATTATTTGCGATTCTAATAATACAATATACAGTCCATCCATAAACCAGAAACTTGATCCAAATATTAATTGTTAATACTATAATTTAGTACCCCCTTACCATAATTTACCCTATGCGAAGTTAATCTACATATATATATATTTATATATATATATATACATATATATATATATATATATCTTCTATATATATAAAAATAAGTCGGGTTTTCCTTCCTGACGATTTAACTCCAGAACGCACAAACCGATTTTGACAATTTTGCATTCGTTGAAAAGATCTCGGGCTCCGCAATGTTTATGGCTAAAAAAATTAGTGGTGCATGGCATCGGGCCCTAATGCAAATTGCTGGAACTTTACGCACCGTAATTGAAAATTCGAGTAATGACATTATTGAGAATTATCAGAATTATGGTTGCAATTAAGTCAACGAGCAATTCTTGCCGCAAAGAATAATGATGTACACGCACTGAATTTCACCATTCAATAAAAAATTGCTGTCGATTTGGTGACATACCAATGATTCCGACTGGTCTTCCGTTTGACTTCAAACGATTGCAATTTCCAGTTCGCAATAAGAAGTCGCAAGGCCAATCGCTTAGTGTTTGCGGGATAATTTTCAAATAGATTATTTAGAAAATCATTGTTTTTCACATGGGCAGTTACACGTTGCCCGTTCACGAGTTGGAAAACCATCCGCTTTGTTTGTGTTAACGTCAGCACTTCAATGAAACGGATAATTTGCGGATTCACTTTCATTTACTTAGAGAAGTTCAACTAAAAAACACTTCATTTTTTGTAATCGAAATAAATTCATTGCTGTTGTGTAATAAAATCAATTTTTTCCTTTTCAAATATAAAACAAACAAAAAATTTCTTCATCTTTCTCACGAAACTATCTGGTATGCGGTACGGAGTTCGTCGGGTTTGCTAGTATTTTATAAAAATAAAATGAATGCACCGAGAATAGCAAATCTTCAATATAATCTTATTTGTGACATATATGACTATGTTATCCAAAAATAGGGTCTACTACATTAACAATTATAATACTAACCTGACTGAAACTATATTCCCTTCTGTTCCTCCTTCTACCAAAAGACTGCAAAAAAAATCAAAAACATTAGCACATCAAATGTGTCCATTAAGGGGCACAACTAGTGTAACCGCCTAAAAAAAAGGTGATATTAAAAAAACTATTTTATCAATCATTTCAAAATTTTAGGAATATAATTATACATGTTTTAAGAATACATAGCAAAAATAATAATAGATTTTGAAGAAAAAAATTAAATATTTTTTAAGTTATTGTCGATCTCCAACGGCGCGACAAAAAACAGGCCCTTCACTGCTGCAGTGATTCCGGCCTTCTACGTGGATGAAATTTAAAAAAAAATTCTCGTTAAACTAGATAATATTGTCTGTAAAATGAACTACGATAAAGAACAAAAATAAAAAAATGATAAAATGACGGCGTTTTTTTTTTAAAAAGTCGAATTTTACCCAAAATGTTGGTCGTTTTTTGGACTGCCAAAATTCGATTTTTGATCCGATCAAAAAATCGATAGTTCATTTCACGGAGAACTATATATAGAACATGTAAAAAAAATTTGGTAGTGATCGGATTACTTGTTTTTGAGTAATCGCTGCAGCAAATTCGGAAAATGCTGTTTCGAGAAAAACGCGTTTAAAGATTAAATGATCCTTATACTATATACTATATATATATACTCTTTAAATGGATGTGACTCAAAAACTATTTAATATATCGATTTAAAATTTTGCTATGTTATTTTTAAAGGTATAACCTATCTGGAAATATGGTAAAATTGAAAATTCGATTTTTTGAAAATGTCACACTAGTTACCTTCCTCCTGGTTCTTTCGCGCCTCGAGTTTCCATTCTCGAGTGCCGGGAAGAGTCCCTCGTTTTCGATATCAGGAGCATTTTTATTTTTTTTCATATCGGCTCGCAAGTGTTTCGCAAAACTCATGTACCCGGTCTCTTCGTCCATGCCGTCAAAACTCGGGTCATCATCATCATCATCATCATCATCAACTCCAACATCAGGTTGCAGAGGATTGTTTTCATCTTGTGCAGGTTGAACTGTGTTACCTTGATCTTGTTTTTGGGCGGGTTGAACTGTAGTATTGCTTTGGTTTGTTGCAAAATCTTGGGCGGGTTGTCGTTGGTTCATGAACGGGGCGTACATGTCATTGTGGTAGGAGGCACCATTCGTCTAGGTAATGGAATGAGAGAAAATATATATATATATAATATAAATATATATATATTATATATATATATATATATATAATTATACTAGATGACCCTGCAGACGTTGTTCCGTACCCGCGTATACAAATCAAAAGTGCCAAATTTTTTAGTATCCTATCCTATACTTTTTAACGTCCCGTAGGGTAGTTATAGTAATGGGCCGAAAATCGAAAATGAAATTTTTTGCATTTCTCGACGAAGGTTTCTGAACATTTTTAAGGGGCATACCTCAGAAACTAAATAGATGCGTGTGTGTGTTTTGTATGTCCGCATTTTTTCGTCCACGTTTTCGGGCGCACGCGTCAACCAATTTGAATGGTTCATTTCCTATTCGATTCCTATTGATAGGGAGATGTGCTGATTAGTTTTTGGCAAAGGCAGGTCCAGCCGTTACGGAGATACGGAGCAAAGAGTGCAGAAAATACAAATTGAGTTTTTGAAAGAACGGAGTATCCGATTTGAATGATTCAAAAAACATTCGATTCGTAATGATAGGGATAATTCGTTAGTTTTAAATAAATAATTTCAACTTTGCATTTATATTTATATTTATATTTATATTTTGCATTTCAGTTTATATAATTCTTATAAATATTAGGTTGTCAAATATCTCCCTTCCGCTTTTTTGCTCTTGTTTTATAATACAAAAAGGCGGAAGGGAGATATTTGACAACCTATTATTAGACAATGTTACAATATTTATTTATAATAATCTATTTGAAAACATTTAATATTCCTCGAACATTTCGTTACGGTACGGGAAGTTCCAGCAATTTGCCTTAAAGCACGACACCATACACCACTAGTTTAAATTGAATTGACCAAAATTTTTTTAGAAATACGTCTTAGGAATAAACAACGCTTCCCGGGCTAGCTAGTATATATATATATATATATATATATATATATATATAAATGGAGCTCTCGATCAAATGACTCAGTAAAACTCGAAAACGGCTAAACCGATTTGGCCAGTCTTAGTCTTGAAAAATTCGTGTTAATCAGTAGGTTGTCGGAAAGGTGAGATATTATTTCAAAATCGCGCATAAAATTTACATTTTTAATTTAAAAATTTGTGTAGAAGCGTAATTTAAATAAAACAATGGACGGTGGCTAATACGTCAAATGTCAAACGTTTTTGAGAGATATTCAATTACATTTAATATGATGTTTATGAGAATATTATTTAATTATGATCAAATTGTAGTAAGTAGTTTTGTTTGTAGTTTTATTTATACACAAAAACGTTAGTAAACGGGCCGCAAGTGTTACTATAAACTCAAAATATCAACTTTTTTTTGAAATGTTAATATGAAAATGCACTTTTTGGCATATTTTTCTCAAGGTGCTCTGAAAGAACTCATTTGTATAAATTTATACTCATTGGTATTTATAAAACATTTTCTAGGTTATATTATTTTTTATTTGTTATTTCAATTCAGAACCTAAATTTGGTAACGATCAAATGGACATTTTGTCGAATAACATTTTCCCAGTTATAATTTCCCAGAATTTATCGAAAAATAGATAGAAATATATCAAAGTCCGGGGTTAAAAAAGTCCAACAGCAATGTGTCAAAAATCAGTAAAGTTAGCATTGTTTAACTACAATATTTGAAAGTAGAGGGAAAAAGATGTATAACCAGCTATATCTTTGATTCTTATGACTTTGCTATTGGGAGATAAACGGTAATCTTTGAAAATCCATAATAAAAGTATTTTCTTCCGTTGGTAGTTTTTTAGCATTAGTTAAAAGTGTAACTATGTTGCAAAATACTTTTAAAATTAAATAAGACATTAAACATGGCCGCTGCAAGTTACTCCGCCTATAGGGTAAAATGGTCTAGATAAGAAATTTTTGAAAGACATCAAACAAACACATTTCTACAATGATGAAGTAGCTCACAGTTTTACTGAACGTAGTCAGATAATTGTTTGTTTGATATGTCTTATTTGTTGTGATATAATAGGTTTGATTTTTCTAATACAATGAATATTTGCTCAAAGTCAAATTGGACCTTTGTACCTCGCCCTGCTCTACATATATACTTTTTATTAAATTTTGTATAAGCTCAGTAGAGTATTATTTACAATTATACACAAAATCTAGAATCCAAAAGAATCTGAAAATCTTAAAACGTAATCAATAAGTCGAAAGATCAAAAAAGACTTGGATTGGATTATACCATGTTTTCTATAGAAAGTGTATAAAACTTCCAGACAAAATATAGACAAACTAATGGGGTTTATTGTTTTTATAATACCTCATTGTATATAGCATTGAAACAAACACATCCTTATACACTTAAAGTATTAATATTTTTGATTCTCTAGAAATTGTTAAGAATATACCTTACTTAGCAAAACAACGTTTGCCGGGCCAGCTAGTATATATATATATATATATATATATATATACTTATAAGGATTTGTTTTTTACTTACATCTCTTAGCATTGTAGTAATCTCAAATCTAACTTGATTATCGAGCCTCCCAAGTCTATCCAAATCGGGTTCTTCAACAGGAGAACCCTCATTAGATATATTATAAGCATAGTACTTTTGTTCAGCCATTTTGTAAAAATGATCTAAAAACAAAACACATCACATTTATCAATTACTATAATATAAAAATATGTTGTTTTATTTTAAGGTTATGTCCGAGTTCTCACCTTCGAAATGTTTGATCTATTATAAAAACAGGCTACATTAAATTCCACAACCGCGTTTTGCTGATATTTATAAATTTTCGCTATCTCGGTCAACTTTTATACGAATTGCAAATTCTGCATTTTCAGTGAAACTAAACGATATAAACAAATTTGACAAGTGACGATCGCAACATGTTTTGTAGTGGGGGTAATGTGAGCGGAATAAAAGTCGATGTTAAAATTTTTGTTAGTCGAGATCGAAACCTAGGTTTGAGTCATAGATAAACTAGTGGGGCGCATGGCATCGTGCCTTAAGGCAAATTGCTGGAACTTCCCGTACCACAAATTATTTGATTCTGAAAAGATTAACATTTTTGAAATAAATTCACTCTGAAAAAATTAGATTTTTGAGAAACTATAAATTTTTTGAAGAAATAAATATAAATTTCAATATAAATTTTTTTAACTTTTTGAAGAAAAATTTATTTTGAAATATTTTGGAAATTCTGAATATTTTTTCAAAGCAATCGTGCTGCTTTAACTGCATAGAGACGAAATATCGAAGCGCGTAAGCGCCGCGTTGCCGTCTAACGGATAAACACTGGTACGGAACCCATAGGAATGTAAACAAAATTTATACTTATTGTTAAAATCTCTATAAAATATCTGATAATTTGATGTGCATATGTCTAATGATCATTTTTGACCGCCAAATGGCATTTTTTTTACTTTTTTCATTAGATCTCCGAAACCGCTAGACCTGCCTTCATGAAAATTTGATCAGTTCTTCACCTTGTCAATACAAGTAAAATGTTTTTTGAATTCAAATCGGACGCTCCGTTTTCTTAAAAACTGAGTTACCGTTTTTGGCACTTTTTGTCCCGTATCTTCGGAACGGCTAGACCTGCCTTTACCAAAAACTAATCAGCACGTCTTCTTATCAATACGAATCGAATGTTTTTTGAATTATTCAAATCGGTTGATCGGTGTTCCCGAAATCGTCGACAAAAATTTGTATCCGAACATACATACATAACCACACATACATCCATTTTTTCTAAGGTATGCCAAAATGTTCAGAAGGTTTTGCAACGTAAAGATATATACAAATTTTGATTTCGATTTTTTTTGCGATTACTATAACTTGCCCTACGGGAAGTTAGTAATATTAATAATAATAATAACAATAACATAATATACTTAAATTTGTTAAAATATCATAAAATAACCTAAAATTTGTTAAATAAAATAATTATATTGTAAAAGTATTGTAAAGATTATTAAAATACTTATTAAATTAAAAATAAATACTAGCAACAAACAAACTAGTTATATTTAAAAATAATTAACTAAATATAAATAAGGTTATAGTAAATAAATTAAATAATAAATGAATAAGTAATAATATAGCTAATATTATAATTAATTTAATTATATTAAACCTATAACATATTGACTTAAGCCTTATTATAATATTATTATACCGACGGCTTGTAAAATAAATAAATAAATAAATAAATATGGCTTGATTTTGCTTTGAGCTTAAAAAAATGTTCAAAATCTTCAAAAAAATCAAAATACAAAACAAGTCAAAACAAGTTCAAATTTAATTTTGAAAAGTCGAATTTTTCCAAAAATTCTAAATTTCTCATTTTTTTTTTAAAGTTTTGCAAAGTTGTTTTTAACTTCTCGTAGGGTAGTAATTGTAATGGGCCGAAAATCGAAAATGGAAATTTTTGCATTTCTCGACGTTTTGAAGGTTTCTGAACATTTTACTGGCATACCTCAGAAAAAATGGATGTGTGTGTTTTGTGTGTCCGCATTTTTTCGTTCACGTTTTCGGGCGCACGGATCAACCGATTTGAATGGTTTAAAAAACATTCGATTTCTATTGATAGGGGATGTGCTGATTAGTTTTTTTCAAAAACAGGTCCAGCCGTTACGGAGATACGGAGCAAAGAGTGCAGAAAATAGAAATTGAGTTTTTGAGAGAACGGATCATCCGATTTGTATGATCTAAAAAACATTTAGTTCGTTATGACGGGGAAAAGTGGTTATTAGTTTTTGGCAAAGGTAGGCTCAGCGGTTTCGGAGATACAGAGCTAAATGTTAAAAAAATGGCAGTTTTTGAGAGAACTAAGCGTCCGATTTAAATGATTCAAAGAACTTTCTGCTTGTTTTTACAAAATAATTGCCATCGAAAAAAAAATTGTTTCAATTTTTTTTTCAATTTTTTTTTTGTAATTTTGGATTAAAAATTTAAAAAAATACCCAGGCTAAGCACAGTCTAGGCGCCACCCTGGTACAAATGTTTACCCAAGTGCGTTTAGACTGTTTATGTATGCAGCACTTTTCCAATTTTGTGAAAACTATTGAAAAATGTGAACATGCCGCCAAGCTAAGCACAGTATAAGTGAAAATGTCGCACAGAATTATTTGTAAGTGCGTTTAGGTTTAGACTGTGACTGTACGGGAGCACTTTTTTAATTTTGTGTAAAATTAGGCAACTATTTTTTGAAATTGAATTAGAAATGAAATGACGATTGTTAATGTAATAATTGATTTATGATTTGCATTTGATTTGCTCAGATATAACAAACAAGATAGCAAAAATAATGAAAGTTACAACAGTATTTGTAATAATATATTTGAAAACGTTTAAAATTTCTCGAATATTTCATTACGGTACGGGAAGTTCCAGCAATTTGCCTTAAGACACGATGCCATACACCACAAGTTAATAATCTACTTTTCGATACGGCAAGTTCCAGCAATTTGCCTAAAGGCACGTTGCATTCACCACTTATTTGCTTCATCAAACATTACATTTACAAATTCAAATGACAGATTCATAATTTACATCTGATTTGCTCAGATATAACAAACAAGATAGCAAAAATAATGAAAGTTACAGTATTTGTAATAATAAATTTGAAAACGTTTGAAATTTCTCGAATCTTTCGTTACGATACGGGAAGTTCCAGCAATTTGCCTAAAGGCACGTTGAATTCACCACTAATTTGCTTCATCAAACATTACATTTTCAAATTCAAATTCCAACGGTCAAAATCCCCACTAATCCACTTCCACCTCTGGCAACACTTCAACCTTAACTCGTGCCCTCGTCAACTTCACGCGGCAGTTGCGTTTCGACTTTCAACGTTACGGCATCTCTTCGGCGAATGTCATTTGGTAATTTGCGTGCGTGTGAAGTCATTTTGTAATAGATAATAAAAAAAACAGATAGGCACTCGTTTTACAGTTAATCGGATTCCATTTATAGTGTTAATGGTTACAACAAATGGTTTATTAATACGATGATTTATTAATACGGACAATGTTTGTTGTCGTCGTCGTCGACGGTGGTGATACTGATACAGTTCTATGGTGAAACAAAATGACAGAAGTTCGAGACACTTTACCGAAGTCGGGACGTGTTAATGAAGGTTAGTAAAGGAATTATGTTTGTATTATTAATTGTTATTTATTAATGGTTTTGTGTGTTGTATGGTGTGTGGTTTATTGGTTTGATTTGGTTTTGTTGGATGTCTTGTGCAAATGTTGTGACGAACATATGTCAACATTAGTGTTTGCATAAGCTTAATGGTCGTTATTAATTTACAATTTAGCGAAAGGAAATTTAAGTTTTGCTTCTAATATTGTACAGGTTAAATTGAAGTATAATGTGGTTTCAATTGTCATTTTTAATTTGCTTCAGTTATTTAGCTTTTGTTTATAAAGTGACATGCGTAAATAATCGGTTTAATCAATAAGTAATCAATATATTAATTAACTTTTTGTTGGGTAAATTATAGTAATCGCAAAAAAATCGAAAATGAAATTTTTTATATAAATTTATGTTTCAGAGGTTTCTGAACATTTCGGCATACCTTAGAAAAAATTGATGTATCTGCATGTGTATGTATGTATGTATGTGTGTGCGTATGTGTGTGTGTGTGAGTGCGGATACAAATTTTTGTCGACGATTTCGGGAACGCGGATCAACCGATTTGAATGATTCAAAAAACATTCGATTCGTATTAATAAGGAGACGTGCTGTTTAGTTTTTGGCAAAGACAGGTCTAGCCGTTCCGAAGATATGGGGCAAAAAGTGCCAAAAATGATATCGCAGTTTTTAAGAGAACGGAACGTCCGATTTAAATGTTTCAAAAACGCATTTATTTGCATTGACAAAATGAAGAACTGATGAAATTTTGGGAAGGCAGGTCTAGCGGTTTCGGCGAGCTAGTAAAAAAAGTGACAAAAAATGCCATTTCACGGACCAAAATGATCATTAGACATATGTACATCAAATTACCACATATTTTTATAAATATTTTAATAATAACAGATTTGTTCACTTTTCTATGAATTCCGTACCAATGTTTATCCGTTAAACAGCGTCGAGGCGCGTACGCGCTTCGATATTTTGTTTCTACGCAGTTAACGTTTCGCGAATGCTTTGAAAAACAGTTCAAATTTTCAAAATATTTCAAAATTTGAAAAAATCAAGGTTTTCAAAAAGATCAATTCTTCGCAAAAGTTTGAAAAATATCAAAAATCGATTTTTTGAGAGTTCTAAAAAAAATTGAATCTTTTTTTAAAAATTGTAGTTTTTGGTATGAGAAGTACCAGCAATTTGCCTCAAGGCACAATGCCACGCACCACTAGTTCTGAGTTGCTGTATGGTTCATAATGTGAAAAACTATTTGCAGATTATTTAATTTTGAGTATATTTTATAATTGAACCACTTTTCGTAGGCCTATAATACTTTACTTTAGTATGTTCATTAGAACCATGAATTTTATCTCCATCCAAAGATTTATTAAAAATAATGCCCTATTTTTCTTTCAAAATAAGTAAGCTTAAGAATCAAGGCAAATTAATAAATTTAGTTAATTAAATGTCCTGAAATTTGTTTTTCATATATAATATATACACAAATTTCATGTAACGAAGTTATTTACGAGCATTTGATGATTCATCTCATCATCAGAGTAAAAATTAACACTTCATGTAAATGAACAAATAATTGAAATATTAGTTTGATTAATATATTTTTTAATTGCCCATTAAAATTTGATGATTACTTGTTAACATTTTGCGGCAATAATAATAGGAATTTGAAAAATTAACAATTTACACGTTTTTTACATTATTTCCACTGGTAATACAAAATACAAATATATAACTTACCAAAAGGTATGAAACTTCCTATCTTCCACCGCACGATTAATTAATTAATTATTTAACAAAAGTTTAATAATTATTCTCCTAAATTAATCTATATCAAAATTTCCAATATTACTTTTGTAGATGGTTTTTTGTTCACGACAAAATCTATACAGTACTTTGTTTATAGCAACCTTGATAATTATTTAGTTGCTAATTATTAAACAAATGAAAATAGAATAAAAATTGACATTCTTCATTTGTTGCTAGGGACTAAATAATCCGAAGTATTGTCAAGTAATAAAAAACAACTAGTATGTGTAAAATGTCAATATATTTTATCTCAAAAAATACTAATTGTTCTGTATAATATTTGTTACTATGGATTTAATTTTTATTTTATTATTAGCAGTTTTTTTTTGAAATTCGTATTTAATATTTTTGTGTCCCCTTGTAGTAAACATGTGTAAATGGATGGATGTAAATGTGTTTTGTTTAATCTCTTCTGTTGCGTCTGTTGTGGCCGAACAGATGTTTTTTCATCCTCGGTATCGGCTCGAAATTTTGTGTTTTGTACCTACAGCATGCACATATGCATATGCGACAGATAAAAGGAGATTTATTTTTGGTAGATAGGCACCGTGGTGGTAGATTTATATTCGTATTTGTATATCTTCTATATATATATAAAAATAAGTCGGGTTTTCCTTCCTGACGAAATAACTCCAGAACGCACGAACCGATTTCGACAATTTTGCATTCGTTGGAAAGGTCTCGGGCTCCGCAAGGTCTATAGCTAAGAAAATTAGTTGTGCATGGCATCGTGCCTTAATGCAAGCTGCTGAAACTTCACGCACCGTAATTCAAAATTCGAGTAATGACATTAGTGAGAATTATCAGAATTATGCTTGGTTAAGTCAACAAGCAATTCTTGCCGCAAAGAATAATGATGTACACGCACTGAATTTCACCATTAAATCAAAAATTGCTGGCGATTTGGTGACATACCAATGATTCCGACTGGTCTTCCGTTTGACTTCAAACGATTGCAATTTCCAGTTTGCAATAAAAAGTCTCAAGGCCAATCACTTAGTGTTTGCGGGATAAATTTCAAATAGATGATTTAGGAAATCATTGTTTTTCACATGGGCGCTTTGTTTGTGTTAACGTCAGACCAAAAAACAAAAAATGTGGTTTACCAAAGAGCACTTCAATGAAACGGATAATTTGCGGATTCACTTTCATTTACTTAGAGAAGTTCAACTAAAAAACACTTCATTTTTGTAATCGAAATAAATTCATTAATGTTGTGTAATAAAATCAAATTTAACCCTTTCAAATATAAAACGAACAAAAAATTTCTTAATCTTTCTCACGAAACCATCTGGTGGCGAAACGGAGTTCGTCGGGTTTGCTAGTATATATATATATATATATAATATATATATATATATATATATATATAACAACTAGTAGTAAATATCATTTTGCCTTAAGGGCTTAAATGATGAACTTTCTGATATGTATACATAATCAACTAAATCAATAAGAATTGAGATTCAGCTTTTTAGTCACATTGTTAAACTCTCATTTCGAAGATCAAATTTTTGTTTCCACTAAAAATAATCAAAATGTTTTCTAATTGATATATTTCAAACATATAATTATAAAATCTGCAATTTTATAAATGAAATTTGACCTGTTGAAATTTCACCTGTTTCGGTGAATGTGATTAAGTCTGGGCATCAACTGTAGTCAGTAGCTAGGCTATAGGCATAGATTGTGATTAAAATTGCTTAAGCAAAATTTGATCAATTTTTATAATTTAACCGCTTATCGTAGGCCTATATTATTTTAGTATGTTATTACAGACTATGAAGTCTATCGTTGTGCAATTCGGGTCACATACACACATACTGTTTTTCCAAATTAGTTCTCATTCGATTCAGAATGACTCGAAGCGTCGAGAACACATAAAATGCGCAAATCGATTTTTTTTCGAAAACAAACTTCTTCATTAATGTATGCGGGTATTAAGCCTCTCCTTCGATTAGCTCAGGTTATAATTTAACCCTTATTAAATACTGATTTGTTGGTAATTTATGCATTTGTTGCAAGTTCTTATTACACTTATGATTTGTCACTAAGTTCTAATTGAATATGATATATTTGTTGATTATTTATTATATATCTTGTTAGGCAGACTTTTGTTTTAGAAGTGAGAAAATTAAGTCCAATACAAATCTTGTACCCCTTCTACAGGGTAACAACCATGTGGTGTAAAAGCTCAATGCCATGAAGATTGCCGCAAATTATTAAAATACGCCCAAGCAGTTACTTTTAGTTAATTATATACTTTTTCATCCTTCATTTTAATTTAATAATTTTTGTGGTTCAGTTGTAGATTTCTAATATTTTATTTATTTTTTTCTACCATATTATGTTATATTAAAAATATTAAATACTTTGATTTTTATTTATTAACTGGATGGATGCTTGAAGAACTTATATATGTGTGCATTTTTTCCAATTAACCAATTAAACCAGTGTGTAAGCTCGCAAGGAATTTCCTCTATATCATTATAATAAATATACATACATACATTTATATATATATATATATATATATATATATACATATTTATAAATATGTAATATAAATCGTAGAGAAAAATACTGTAAGAGAATACTAATTAGAAAGTATGTACTCGTACAACAGCACAGATGATGAACAATTTGCATGAGGTCGTTAACATTTGTTTAGATTTTACACAATGTACATTATTAATATATATATATATATATATATATATATATATATATATATATATACATATGTTATGAACATGTACAGATATATTTTTTCGATTAACAATGCAAATACAACAATCATTTCTCTGCAAACTAAAAAATCAACAGGCCATGACGTGTAAAACGCATACTTTACGCTTTTATTATAATATATAAATATATTCAATATTATATATATATATATATATATATTATATGTATAATATAAACCTAATGTCCTGGATTTGTGTTTAGTACATTTATTTAAAATAATGATAAAATTCATTTATCTGCCAGTGTGTTTCATCAACACATATCACTATTTATGAAACAGAAACTTTATCTACATTTTTGTTATTAAAATTTTCACAGTATTTTCATAACAAGTATTATTTTGTTCATCGACGGATGTTATTACTATCCTATATAGAGTATACTAAAACACTTAATATTTTTTTCAATGTACTGAAACAGAAATCATAAACAATATTGTGATATGATTTTATAGTGAGTTTTTTTTGTCAATTCTATAATTCTTAAAATAAATTATATACCAAGTTGTTTAGAGGTTTATAGTCTATTTTTCATTTTATATTGAATAATTAATATATTCATCCAACAGAATAATATGTAAAAAAGCGAAGACAAAGTAAAGAAAGTTCCGCTTTAGTACTCACGCCACTTTCACAAATTATATTTTTTTCCCTAAGAACAATTCAAATAATCAAAGAAAGTTTTATGAAAGTATTCGTGAAAAAAGTAGTGGTATATTGGTACATTTTGCTTCATAAACAAAAATCTAAAAATTATCAAATTTTTATACTTCAACGTTTCAAACCTTCAAAACACTTTGGTATACGTTAGGAAAAATGGATGTATGTGTGGATACAAATTTTTGACTACGATTTTGCGAACATGATTCTACCGATTTGAAAGATTCAATAAACATTCGATTGATAAAGAAATGTTCAATTTGTATTGATAAGCAGACGTACTGGTTAGTTTTTGTCAAAAGCAGGCGCAGCCGTTTCGTAATACGGGGCAAGAAGAGTAAAAAAATCAAATATACTTATAAACAATTTTTACTGAATTAACTCCGATATATATTATTATTTTTATACTTTAGCAAAAAATGTATGTATGTGTGTGTGCGGATACAATCTTTCGTCAAAGATTTCGGTAACACGGTTCAACCGATTTGAATGATTCAAAAAACATTCGATTCTTATTGATAAGGAGATGTGCTGATTAGTTTTTGGCAAAGGCAAGTCTACTCGTTTCGGAGATACGTGGCAAAAAGAGACAAGAATGTTCATTCAGTTTTTGAGATAACGTAGCGTCCGATTTAAAGGATTCAAAAAACATTTTATTTGTATTGATAAAATGAAGAATTGATGAAATTTTTGGGAAGACAGGTCCAGCGGTTTCGGAGGTACAGAAGAAAAAGTAAAAAACCCATATTTGGCCGTCAGACATATGCACATCAAATTGAATAAAAAACTAGTTAGTATGGTATTTAGCCTTGAGGCAAGTTACATGGACTTCCCGATATGTGTAAATAATCGACTTAATCAAAAAGATAAATTAATTTATGGGTGATTAAAAGTATTTCGAGTGGATTTATTACACATTATTGCAAACGAACGAACGAACACGTTAACTCGGAGTATTTTCTAAAAGCAAATTTTAAAAATCAATAATTTTAATTAATCAATAATAATTGAACCAGTTTCCATAGGTTTAATGGTTTACTATGTTCAAGACCAAGTACACTATCGTTATACCAACTAAATCATCTAATTTATTTTTAACAAACGTCAAAAAAACTACTCATTTTCTCAAACTTTGAATTTTTAAAATTAAACTACTTGTCATAAGGCCGTAATATTTCAGTAAGTTCTATAAGACCATGATATACATCGACAAAAAAAGTTCCATAAAAATCGGCTCCAATTCTTTTTCAACAGTTAATTACAAGAAAACGGCTCGGTAGATTTTCACCTAAAACTAATCAGTTCCCAATCAAACTAATCAGTGTTCCCAATTAATATCTTTTGAACAGTTTTTGATTTGTTAAAATCGGTTCGGTAGAATGAACTTAAATGTGGACGAAAGGTTTAACACTTTTTTCCAAATTACAAAGAAACGGCTCGGCCGATCGTTCCACAAAACTGAGAAACGAAAATCCTCATCGAGATACATTAAATGCTTTTAAATATCTGAAATCGGTTCAGGTTTGAGCAAACGTCGATGAAAGTTCTAATTTTGACAAATGCCAAAAAGATCATACTAATTTTTGCAAACTTTGACGAATTTTTAAAGCTAAACCAGTTGTCGTAGGGCCATAATATTTTAGTATGATCTAGAAGACTGTTGTATATACCGTCAAAAAAAAAAATAATAAAAATCGTCGAAGAAATTTTTTTCAACACTTTATTACAAGAAAACGGCCCGGCCGATCTTTACCAAAAACTAATCAGCACGATCCCCAACCAATATCTTTCGAACGGTTTTTGAATTTTCATAATCGATTCAGAATTGCGGGCTAAAACGTGGACGAAAATTTTTTCACATTTCTGCGATTTATAAAGAAGAAAAGCTTGTCCGATCGTCGCACAAAATTGACAAACAATAGTTCTCATCGAGATACATCTAATGGCTTTTAAATTTTTGAAATCGGCCCAGCTATTTTTGAGAAAACGTCGATTTTCGGCAAAAAATCTGCTCATACTCACGCACACACACACATACACACACACGCATACCTTTTCCAAATTTGGTCTCATTCGATTCAGAATGGCTTGAAACGTCGAGAAAACATAAAATCAGCGAATCGGATTTTTTTATGAAAACATAAACTTCTCCTTCGGGAAGTTAATAATTTTGCGTTTGCAATCTACTTCATCATGTCTATACATGTATGCACGTATGTATGTTGCACCGTAAGTATGTATGTATGTATGTATGTATGTATGTATGTATGTAAGTATGTATGTATGTATCTATTAATGTATGTATGTAGTTGCATGTTATTTCATAAATATTAATGTGTAATTGGTCGTAATTGCGAAAGATCGTAGCCTTAGCTAGAGTAGAGGTAGCGGTCTAGGCAGCATTCCGGACGCAACGTCGTCCGTCGTTCACTTGCGCACACTCGCAATTTCAAACCAACAAAACGACCAAAGAACCAAAGAACGAACGAACGAACGAACGAATGCGTTCACCTGTTCACCTGTTCGAGATAGATACTACTGTAATATACATACATGCACAAACATGCATCCGATTGCATCAAGCACACCGAGAGAGAGACGAGAAAATATATACCAAGATGATGATGCTTAATCATCGAAAAACTTAGACAAATGAAAGACGACGATGGCAAACTCTTTACTCCTGATACTTTTATATTACTTGAGTTATCAGAATAATTTACAATCTTGAAATACACTTGAATTACTTTACTAAACTTTGTCACTATGGTTAAATCTATGCAATTATTTTTTGCATGGGACGGATTAAAATGTGTGCGAGAGTGTAGGGGAAGGGGTGGGGGGTGTTGGTGAGCTAAACATTTTATACATATTTTTTCGGTTCAAATGTTCTAGTTAAAATATGTTTAACACTTACGGGACGGCACCGATTTCAAAACAATCTACTGTACCGGCAGTAAACTTGATTTCATTGTGTATGTTATGCCATTTGTTTGATAAAAATTTGTGGTCATTGAAGGACATACATTTATAATATTAATTTATTTTTGAACATTTTTAAAGAATGGTGACGTTCAAAACAATTTCCAAAATACATAGCTGGTTGATTTTGACATGTTATACAATAAAATGTTGCTTGCCGCCTTTCTCCTGGTGCTTCTTTGTCAGAACAGACAATACAATCCCTTTTTCTTTCTCT
>NW_020537324.1:77883472-77905082 GCF_003426905.1 Ctenocephalides felis | reverse complement strand
TTCGATTTCTATTGATAGGGATGTGCTGATTAGTTTTTTTCAAAAAACAGGTCCAGCCGTTACGGAGATACGGAGCAAAGAGTGCAGAAAAAGAAATTGAGTTTTTGAGAGAACGGATCATCCGATTTGTATGATCTAAAAAACATTTAGTTCGTTATGACGGGGAAAAGTGGTTATTAGTTTTTGGCAAAGGTAGGCTCAGCGGTTTCGGAGATACAGAGCTAAATGTTAAAAAAATGGCAGTTTTGAGAGAACTAAGCGTCCGATTTAAATGATTCAAAGAACTTTCTGCTTGTTTTTACAAAATAATTGCCATCGAAAAAAAAATTGTTTCAATTTTTTTTTCAATTTTTTTTTTGTAATTTTGGATTAAGAATTCAAAAATCACACATGCTAAGCACAGTCGAAGCGCCACTCTGGTACAAATGTTTACCCAAGTGCGTTTAGACTGTTTATGTATGCAGCACTTTTCCAATTTTGTGAAAACTATTGAAAAATGTGAAAATGCCGCCAAGCAAAGCACAGTATAAGTGAAAATGTCGCACAGAATTTTGCAAATGCGTTTAGACTGTGACTGTACGGGAGCACTTTTTTGAATTTTGTGTAAATCAGGCAACTATTTTTTTTTAAATTGAATTCGAAATGAAATGACGATTGTAATGTTCTGGGGATAAATTTGATTTATGATTTACATTATGATTTGCTCACTCATATATCTCAAGATAGCAAAAATAATGAGAGTTATAGTATTTGTAATAATATTTGGAAACGTTTAAAATTTATCGAATATTCATTACGGTACGGGAAGTTCAGCAATTTGCTTAAGGCACGATGCCATCACACACAAGTTATAATTAGTTTTCGATACGGAAGTTCCAGCAATTTGCCTAAGGCACGTTGACCACCACTAATCTGTTTCATCAGACATTACATTTACAAATTCAAATACCAACGGCTAAAATCCCCACTAATCCACTTCCACCTCTGGCAACACTTCAACCTTAACTCGTGCCCTCGTCAACTTCACGCGGCAGTTGCGTTTCGACTTTCAACGTTACGGCATGTCTTCGGCGAATGTCATTTGGTAATTTGCGTGCGTGTGAAAACATTTTGTAATAGATAAAAAAAAAAAGATAGGCACTCGTTTTACAGTTAATCGGATTCCATTTATAGTGTTAATGGTTACAACAAATGGTTTATTAATACGATGATTTATTAATACGGACAATGTTTGTTGTCGTCGTCGTCGACGGTGGTGATACTGATACAGTTCTATGGTGAAACAAAATGACAGAAGTTCGAGACACTTTACCGAAGTCGGGACGTGTTAATGAAGGTAGTAAGGAATTATGTTTGTATTATTAATTGTTATTTATTAATGGTTTTGTGTGTTGTATGGTGTGTGGTTTATTGGTTTGATTTGGTTTTTTGGATGTCTTGTGCAAATGTTGTGACGAACATATGTCAACATTAGTGTTTGCATAAGCTTAATGGTCGTTATTAATTTACAATTTAGCGAAAGGAAATTTAAGTTTTGCTTCTAATATTGTACAGGTTAAATTGAAGTATAATGTGGTTTCAATTGTCATTTTTAATTTGCTTCAGTTATTTAGCTTTTGTTTATAAAGTGACATGCGTAAATAATCGGTTTAATCAATAAGTAATCAATATATTAATTAACTTTTTGTTGGGTAAATTATAGTAATCGCAAAAAAATCGAAAATGAAATTTTTTATATAAATTTATGTTTCAGAGGTTTCTGAACATTTCGGCATACCTTAGAAAAAATTGATGTATCTGCATGTGTATGTATGTATGTATGTGTGTGCGTATGTGTGTGTGTGTGAGTGCGGATACAAATTTTTGTCGACGATTTCGGGAACGCGGATCAACCGATTTGAATGATTCAAAAAACATTCGATTCGTATTAATAAGGAGACGTGCTGTTTAGTTTTTGGCAAAGACAGGTCTAGCCGTTCCGAAGATATGGGGCAAAAAGTGCCAAAAATGATATCGCAGTTTTTAAGAGAACGGAACGTCCGATTTAAATGTTTCAAAACGCATTTTATTTGCATTGACAAAATGAAGAACTGATGAAATTTTTGGGAAGGCAGGTCTAGCGGTTTCGGAGAGCTAGTAAAAAAAGTGACAAAAAATGCCATTTCACGGACCAAAATGATCATTAGACATATGTACATCAAATTACCACATATTTTATAAATATTTTAATAATAACAGATTTGTTCACTTTTCTATGAATTCCGTACCAATGTTTATCCGTTAAACAGCGTCGAGGCGCGTACGCGCTTCGATATTTTGTTTCTACGCAGTTAACGTTTCGCGAATGCTTTGAAAAACAGTTCAAAATTTTCAAAATATTTCAAAATTTGAAAAAATCAAGGTTTTCAAAAAGATCAATTCTTCGCAAAAGTTTGAAAAATATCAAAAATCGATTTTTTGAGAGTTCTAAAAAAAAATTGAATCTTTTTTTTAAAAATTGTAGTTTTTGGTATGAGAAGTACCAGCAATTTGCCTCAAGGCACAATGCCACGCACCACTAGTTCTGAGTTGCTGTATGGTTCATAATGTGAAAAAACTATTTGCAGATTATTTAATTTTGAGTATATTTTTATAATTGAACCATTTCGTAGGCCTATAATACTTTACTTTAGTATGTTCATTAGAACCATGAATTTTATCTCCATCCAAAGATTTATTAAAAATAATGCCCTATTTTCTTTCAAAATAAGTAAGCTTAAGAATCAAGGCAAATTAATAAATTTAGTTAATTAAATGTCCTGAAATTTGTTTTTCATATATAATATATACACAAATTTATGTAACGAAGTTATTTACGAGCATTTGATGATTCATCTCATCATCAGAGTAAAAAATTAACACTTCATGTAAATGAACAAATAATTGAAATATTAGTTTGATTAATATATTTTTAATTGCCCATTAAAATTTGATGATTACTTGTTAACATTTTGCGGCAATAATAATAGGAATTTGAAAAATAACAATTTACACGTTTTTTACATTATTTCCACTGGTAATACAAAATACAAATATATAACTTACCAAAAGGTATGAAACTTCCTATCTTCCACCGCACGATTAATTAATTAATTATTTAACAAAAGTTTAATAATTATTCTCCTAAATTAATCTATATCAAAATTTCCAATATTACTTTTGTAGATGGTTTTTTGTTCACGACAAAATCTATACAGTACTTTGTTTATAGCAACCTTGATAATTATTTAGTTGCTAATTATTAAACAAATGAAAATAGAATAAAAATTGACATTCTTCATTTGTTGCTAGGGACTAAATAATCCGAAGTATTGTCAAGTAATAAAAAACAACTAGTATGTGTAAAATGTCAATTAAATTTTTCTTAAAAAATATGAATTGTTCTGTATAATATTTGTTACTATGGATTTAATTTTTATTTCATCATTAGCAGTTTTTTTTGAAATTCGTATTTAAATATTTTTGTGTCTCCTTGTAGTAAACATGTGTAAATGGATGTATGGAAATGTGTTTTGTTTAATCTCTTCTGTTGCGTCTGTTGTGGCCGAACAGATGTTTTTTCATCCTCGGTATCTACTAGAAATTTTGTATTTGTACCTACAGCATGCACATATGCATATGCGACAGATAAAAGGAGATTTATTTTTGGTAGACAGGCACCGTGGTGGTAGATTTATATATCTATATATATATATATATATATATATATATATATATATATATACTAGCTGACCCGGCAAACGTTGTTTTGCTAAATAAGGTATATTCTAAACCATTTCTAGAGAATCAAAAATATTAATACTTTAAGTGCATAAGGATGTGTTGTTTGAATGCTGTATACAATTAGGTATTATAAACCCCATTAGTTTGTCTATATTTCATCAATACAATCAAACTGCAAGTTTTATACACTTTCTATAGAAAACATCGTATAATCCATTCCGAGTCTTTTTTGGTCTTTCGGCTTATTGATTACCTTTCAAGTTTTTCACATTCTTTTTGGATTCGGTGTTTTGTGTATAATTGTAAATAATACTACTGAGCTTATACAAAATTTTCAAATCTCTGCGAGGAGAGATGGAAAATGAATTAAGTATTTCTTCTTTGACCTGCTTTTTCAAAAGTTTCAAGTAACATTCGATGAATTAAAGTAAATTTAATAAAAAGTATATATGTAGAACAGGGCGGGGTACAAACGTTCAATTTGACTTTGAGCAAATATTAATTATATTATAAAAATCAAACCAATTATATCACAACAAAAACACATTTCAAACAAACAATTATCTGACTACGTTCAGTAAAACTGCCAGCTACTTCATCATTGTAGAAATGTGCTTTTTGATGTCTTCCAAAAATTTGTTATCTAGACCTTTTTATCCTATATGCGGGGTAACTTGTAACGGGCAGGTGGCATAAGGTTTAAAGCCTTATTATAATTTTAAAGGTATTTTACAAAATAATTACATTTTAACTAATGCTAAAACTACCAACGGAAGAAAATACTTTTATTATGGATTTTCAAAGATTACCGTTTATCTCCCTCATTTAAAAGATTATCGTTTTCAAATAAGTTTGTAGCTGGCTATACATCTTTTTTCCTCTACTTTCAAATATTGTTGTTAAACAATGCTTAACTTTGCTGATTTTTGACACATCTGTGGTGGACCTTTTTAACCCCGGACCTTCATATATTACTATTTGTTATTCGATAAATTCTGGGAAATTATAACTGGGAAAATGTTATTCGACAAAATGTCCCTTTGATCGATACCAAATTTAGGTTCTGAATTTAAATAACACAAATAAAAAATAATATAACCTAGAAAATGTTTTATAAATACCAATGAGTATATAATTATACAAATGAGATCTTTCAGAGTACCGTGTTTGAGAAAAATATGCCAAAAAGTGCATTTTCATATTAACATTTCAAAAAAGTTGATATTTTGAGTGTCTAGTAACATTTGCTGCCCGTTTAATAACGTTTTTGTGTATGAATAAAACTACAAACCAAACTACTTACTACAATTTAATCATAATTAAATAATATTCACGTAAAATATCCTACTAAACGTAATTGAACATCTGTCAAAAACGTTTGACATTTGACGTATTAGCCACCGTCCATTGTTTTATTTAAATTACGCTTCTACAAAAATTTTCAAATTAAAAATGTAAAGTTTCTACGCGGTTTTGAAATATTATCTCACCTTTCCGACCATCTCTGGATTGGCACGAGGTTTTTTCAAGACTAAGACTGGCCAAATCGGTTTAGCCGTTTTCGAGTTTTACCGAATCATTTGATCGAGAGCTCCATTTTTATATATAAGATTACATATGTTGTTACGCGGACTTTTTTTTTAGAAGTGAGATAATAAAGTCCGATACAAATCTTCCAACCCCTCTACAGAGTAACAACCATTATAAATAAAATGAAAATACTTCCGAACAGTTAATTTTAGTTAATAATATACTTTATTTTCATCCTTCATGTTAACTTAATATTTTTTCTGGTTTTATTTTATATTGCATTCAATTTATAATATTTTATTTATTCTTTTCTACGATATTATGTTATATTAAAAATATTAAATACTTTGATTTTTATTTAATAATTGGATGGATGGTTGAAGAACTTACATATTTGTACATTTTTTCCAATTAATCAATTAAACCAGTGTGTAAGCTCGCAAGGAATTTTCTCTATATCATAATAAATATACATACATACATTTATATAATATATATATATATATATATATACATATTTATAAATATGTAATATAAATCGTAGAGAAAAATACTGTCAGAGAATACTAATTAGAAAGTATGTACTCGTACAACAGCACAGATGATGAACAATTTGCATGAGGTCGTTAACATTTGTTTAGATTTTACACAATGTACATTATTAATATATACATATACATTGAAATATATATATATATATATATATATATATATATATATATATGTTATAAAACATGTACAGCCTTATTTTTTCGATTAACAAGCAAAATACAACAATCATTTCTCTGCAAACTAAAAAAATCAACAGGCCATGACGTGTAAAACGCATACTTTACGCTTTTATTATAAATTATAAAATATATTCAGATTTATATATATATATATATATATATATATATATATACTAGCTGACCCGGAAAACGTTGTTTTGCTAAGTAAGGTATATTCTAAAAGGTTCAAGTAACATTCGATGAATTAAAGTAAATTTAATAAAAAGCATATATGTAGAGTAAGGCGAGGCACACAAGGTCCAATTTGACTTTGAGCAAATATAAACTATATTGTTAAAACCAAAACATTTATATCACAACAAATAACACATTTCAAACGAACATTATCTGACTACGTTCAGTAAAACTGCCAACTACTTCATCATTGTAGAAATGTGCTTTTTTATGTCATTCAAAAATTTGTTATCTAACCTTTTTCAGGTTTTTTAATCAGGTGGCAAACAGGTTCAATGTCTTGTTTTAATTTTAAAGGTATTTCACAAAATAATTACATTTTTAATTAATGCTAATAAACTACCAACGGAAGAAAATACTTTTATTATGGATTTTCAAAGATTACCGTTTATCTCTCGATAGAAAAGTCATAAGGATCAAGGTTATAGCTGGTTATACATCTTTTTCCCTCTACTTCCAAATATTGTTGTTAAACAATGCTTAACTTTACTGATTTTTGTCACATCGGCGGTGGACCTTTTTAACCCCGGACCCTCATATATTACTATCTATTTTTCGATAAATTCTCGGAAATTATAACTGGGAAAATGTTATTCGACAAAATGTCCCTTTGTTCGATACCAAATTTAGGTTTTGAATTTAAATAACATAAATAAAAAATAATTTAACCTAGAAAATGTTTTATAAATACCAATGAGTATATAATTATACAAATGAGATCTTTCAGAGCATCGTATGTGAGAAAAATATGATTTACAAAAAAAGAGTGCTACAACGCCAAAAAGTGCATTTTCATATTAACATTTCAAAAAAGTTTATATTTTTAGTTTTTAGTAACACTTGCGATCCGTTTAATAACGCAATTGTGTATAAATAAAACTAAAAACTTACTACAACTTAATCATAATTGAATAATATTCACGTAAAACATCCTATTAAAACGTAATTGAACATCATCTGGCAAAAACATTTGACATTTGACTTATTAGCCACCGTCCATTGTTTTATTCAATTTACGCTTCTACAAAAATTTTCAAATTACAAATGTAAAGTTTCTGCGCGATTTTGTAATAATATCTTAACTTTCCGTCAACCTACTGATTAGCACGAATTTTTCAAGACTAAGACTGGCCAAATCGGTTTAGCCGTTTTCGAGTTTCACCGGATCATTCGATTGAGAGCTCCATTTTTATATATAAGATTATAATATAAAAGTAATGTCCTGGATATGTGTATGTTTTTCACAGAAAATCCAAATAAGAACGAACAAGAACTTCATCAAGAGTAAAATTTATCAATAATTAATTGTTTTAATATAATTATGAACGATATTTTAAAAAACATCGAAGCATTAAATTGCCTTTTACAACAATATGGTAGTATTGCATTTATTTTAACACTATTCCTACCGGGACCGGTCAAATGACCGTATTTGATTTTTCGATTAGTATTTTTCATATTAAACGTAATTGAATCGTCATCAAACTTCATGACTTTTCCTAATATGTGAGTATGATACATTTTTCAATGTAAATTTGTATTTTCAATTTTTTATTTTTGTAAAAAAAATTGTATACTGCCTTACCTACCGCGACCGGTCATTTGACCGGTAGTACGAAAGACGATGTTCGGACGGCATTTTTTGTAGTAATTGTTAAGAATATGATCGAACTTACGAGAAAATGTAAATTCAGAAGAATTTAGAGTGGTAAAAACTGTCTTCTGCAAATTTATATGCATTTTTTTTCAATTCTGTATGCACGCTGCGCATATGAGGCAAGGAGTATAAATATTGCACTTCTACGGTATACAAAGTGGGTTTTCTCATTTTTGCTCAATCTCTTTTTTACTAAGAAATCCAAACAACAAATTGATAGGTTTTGTTCTGAATCCGAAGGTTGTTTCAATTACATTGACAGCAATCAAAATTGTTGTAAAATACCACGTATTACTATCGACAAACATATATTTTCAATAAAGGTAAGGTGCAAATTTATTCAACACATGTTCAATAATATTCAGGAAAACGTAGTATAAAATTTAAGTAACTGTTCAATATACGATGTAAATATAATTATGCCCAGCACATCGCACAAATGGGGTGTAAAATTTTGATAACCATCAAGTATACGTAGAAAACTGAGAAATTCTTTGAAGATTTATAACCAACTAGCCGGCCCGACAGACTTCGTCCTGTCAAAACAAATTGTAATGTGGCGGTGTTTTGTGCCTACCTTTTTTCTATTCTTTGTAAAAAATTATCCTCAACAGAACCGTCACCCTGGTAATAATTCGTGTGTGAATTAAAAAATAATTAAATAAAACACTATAAGAATTTAAAAGTAAGTAATTTAATAATGTAAATCATAATTCAAAAATCAGTTCAATTTCATTGTAGTGCTTTGTGATAAACGATGTTTTTGTTTGATTACCTGGCGCATAGACAAACAAATCTGATGGTTTTCCAATACGGGAACAAACAACATACAATTTTCCATGTGAGAAACATGGGTTTTCTAAATTAATACCACAAACACTTAATGATACCATAAACGCACTGGAAACGCATGGGATGCATTGTGCGAGAACATCTTCTGCTTTATACTATCCTTTGAATATAGTGGTCGATATTTCGCAATATTATAATTGCCGATCCAACTATAATTGAAGATTGTGAGGTTACAATCCTAGCAAATCCAGCGAGTTTAAAACTCCGGTGGATCGTCTTGGTAGTTGCCGAATCAACTGATTCGCCTGTAATTGTTCTTGAATTTTGAAATTTAATTAATTTACATCAATGTTTTTGGCTGCCAATATAGCTTGATTAATAGAAAGATATTTCTATGTTTATATAAATATATTCAAAATTAGATTATCAAAAACTACACAAAATGTCATGACATAGATCATGTTTTTTTTTACAAATTGCGTTGCCTACTCGATTAAAGAAGAAAAGGGCTGTTTTTAGGGTTTTCTCGGCAATTATTCGTTTTTTTCTTGCCGTAACAACCATCTTCGGACTTCAACGAACATTTTAGAAAAAGAATTGGCCAAATTGGTCTAGGCGTTGTTGAGTTATGCGCTTACCAACACATTTTGCGATCCATTTTTATATATAAGATGAAACCGTATTATCAAAATCGCTAATTTGATGCAAAAAAATTTAAACGTTTTTACCATCCTACTTAGCTAAACTTTTAGTGAAAAAAGAAATTGTGATGGTAGGTACAATTGAAGCAATATATGTAACATCTACAAATACTGGTAGAACTAAAAATCAAGGACTTCACTCAAATAATATTTACAATTTTGGAAGCTAAGAAAGAAGATTCTAATTTTCACTTGCATACACATATGTTGAAAAAATTACACTAATACGGGAGTCAATTCAATTGGTATTAGCGTCGTGTTTGGTGTAGATGTCATTCATAAAGTAGCCAAGCCAGAAATCATTCGGTAAAATATGAATTTTAGAGAGAATTTATCGAAGATTTACATTACTTTGTATTTATTCATGATAAATCCATTGTTTTCACATAAAGAAATTACGGGAAGGCGATGTACAAGGCAGGGACTTTCTATTCCAATTAACTTCCCGTATAGTTCCAACAAGAATTCAGAAAAAAATCAACTAAGTACAGATACAAAACAGATTCCCTAAAAGAAATATTCCAGATAATGTTTCAGAAAGATGATAGGGCCAACAAAATCAGCCAAAAACGTAAAAAATGCGTGTGCAGAAAATACACTGTAAGAAAAAAAATCGTAAAAAATTGGATAAAATAGAATAAAATGCTGATTTCGCATTCTAAAACAAAAGAAATATTTTGTATTTGTATTTATAAACTCTTGGACTAGCATTAACTCTTCAATCAATACTGAAAAATATAGATTATGCATGACCGGTCATTTGACCGGTCGCGGTAGTAATAGTAAACATGAAATGTCGGTAGGAATAGTGTTAAACAATTATAAAATTCAGGAACAAAAATTATTTATCTGCCGGTGTGTTTTATCAACACATATCACTATTTATTAAACAGAAACTTTATCTACATTTATGTTATTAAAATTTTCACAAGTATTATTTTGCTCACCGACGGATGTTATTACTATCCTATATAGAGTATACTAAAACACTTAATATTTTTTTCAATGTACTGAATCAGAAATCATAAACAATATTGTGATATGATTTGACTGTAATTTTTTTTGTCAATTCTATAATTCTTAAAATAAATTATATACCAAGTTGTTTAGAGGTTTATAGTCTATTTTTTACATTTTATATAGAATAATTAATATATTCATCCAACAGAATAATATGTAAAAAAGCGAAGACAAAGTAAAGAAAGTTCCGCTTTAGTACTCACGCCACTTTCACAAATTATATTTTTTTCCCTAAGAACAATTCAAATAATCAAAGAAAGTTTTATGAAAGTATTCGTGAAAAAAGTAGTGGTATATTGGTACATTTTGCTTCATAAACAAAAATCTAAAAATTATCAAATTTTTATACTTCAACGTTTCAAACCTTCAAAACACTTTGGTATACGTTAGGAAAAATGGATGTATGTGTGGATACAAATTTTTGACTACGATTTTGCGAACATGATTCTACCGATTTGAAAGATTCAATAAACATTCGATTGATAAAGAAATGTTCAATTTGTATTGATAAGCAGACGTACTGGTTAGTTTTTGTCAAAAGCAGGCGCAGCCGTTTCGGTAATACGGGGCAAGAAGAGTAAAAAAATCAAATATACTCATAAATAATTTTTACTGAATTAACTCCGATATAAATTAATATTTTTTATACCTTAGAAAAAATGGATGTATGTGTGTGTGCGGATACAATCTTTCATCAACGATTTCGGTAACACGGTTCAAACGATTTGAATGATAAAAATAATAAAGGAGACGTCTTGATTAGTTTTTAGCAAAGGCAGGTCTAGCCTTTTCGGAGATACGTGGCAAAAAGTGCCAAATATGATAATTCTGTTTTTGAGATAACGTAGCGTCCGATTTGAATGATTCAAAAAACATTTTACTTGTATCGATGAAATGAAGAATTGATTAAATTTTTGGAAAGGCGGGTCCAGCGGTTTCGCAGATATAGAGAAAAATGTAAAAAATAAATGATATTTGGAGGTCTAAAATGATCATATGCACATTTGAAGAAATGTGCATATGAAAGAAATTTGTTACAGATAAATTTTGTTACTAGTTTTTTGGGTTCCATATTAAGATTGTTATCGTTTAAAGTTCACTTAAAAGTTTCAAACAAATTTTAAAATAAAAAAAAAATAAAAAATTAATTTTTAAAAAGTTACAAAGTTTTATACTTCAAATATTAAAATTAATTTGAAAATTTGCTTTATTTGACTTAAATACATACATTGATTTTTACATAAAGATACAAATTGTATACACCTATTCTGGGAATATCATTATACTATCATAATATAATATTGTTTGCATATATATATATATATATATATATATATATATATATATATATATATATATATTTGTTTCAATTGACTTATATAAGTATGGAAAGATTAAAATTATACTTCAAATATGAATTTGAAATTCACAATTCATTTTAAAAATGTATATATTTCATATGCGTTTATGTAACCGTGAGAAATATATCCTCAGATGGATTCATTCGGCATCTCTTGCTAATGTTTTGAGCGATAAGATTGTCACAGTATGTTATATGAACGAAGATATATATAGAGTAATTATAATTATCTCTTTGAAAATGTTTAAAACAATTGTTATTAAGGGGTTAACCACTTTAGCAGTAAAAAAAACGTATGTTTTTGCCATTTTTTTTTCGGACGGAAGTAAAAGTATTAAAATCATGATATTAAAGACAGTTATTTATTGTACTTTAAAGTAACAAAATGAAATATAATTGTAAAAAAAAATAAAAATGGCGGTCAAAATCCAATTACTACAGCAATTTGGATTTTTTTTATTCGAATTTTCAATAGCACATTTGAAATAAAATTTTAAAGTGCTCATCATGACGGATTTGAAAAATATCGATTTTTGTTTGTTTGGCGAGCACTTTATTCAAAATCGTTGAATTTCAACAAAAAAAACGGATAGTAATTTGTTAATAATTGATGAACAAATTAACATATAGAAGATCTCCTATGATGGGCACTTAAAAATGTAATTTTAAATATACTGTAAAAAATTCGAGTGAAAAAAAATCAAATTGTTGCAGTTATTTTGCGTGCCGTTATTTTTTAACAATTATATTTTATTTTGTTACTTTTAAGTACAATGAATAACTATCTTTAATATCATGATGTTAATACTTTTCCTTCCGACCGAAAAAAAAATGGCAAAAACATACGTTTTGTTTTACTGCTAGAGTGGTGTAACCCCTTAATCATTGATCAAGATTTATTTTACTGGTTTTTTTTCTCGAATATTTAATTATAGTACGGGAAGTTCCAGCAATTTGCCTTAAGGCACGATGCACCATTAGTTAGACAACTAAGCACTGAAAAGTTATCTCATAGTCAATTGTCCTCGTCTTTCATTCGCCTAATTTTTAACTTTTTTCGATGATTAAGCACATCATCTTGGTATATATTTCCTCGTCTTATTTCTCGGTGTGCTGATGCAATCGGATGCATGTTTGTGCATGTATGTATATTACAGTAGTATCTATCTCGAACAGGTGAACAGGTGAACGCATTCGTTCGTTCGTTCTTTGGTTCTTTAGTCGTTTTGTTGGTTTGAAATTGCGAGTGTGCGCAAGTGAACGACGGACGACGTTGCGTCCGGAATGCTGCCTAGACCGCTACCTCTACTCTAGCTAAGGCTACGATCTTTCGCAATTACGACCAATTACACATTAATATTTATGAAATAACATGCAACTATATACATACATTAATAGATACATACATACATACATACATAAATACTAGGGAATGCAATACCGATGGGAAATTTAAATACCGGTATTTCGGTAATTTTTCATTTTAAAACCGGAATACCGGTAAATTACCGGTATTTTTATTATCTTAAACAAACGTAAACAAAATTGAAAGTTACTAGTGCAAATATAAAAAATGTATATTCAACTACAACTATATTCAACTAAACAATAAAAACAATAAAATAAAGCAAACAGTTAATTTTTTAAATAATAATTTAACAAAATTCTATCCAATTTAATTAATTCATTATCACTATCAGTATATATTGAGCACTTTTCACCGAAAACAAACTTATGAGTAAGAAAGACCAAAAACTCATAAAAGATCATATTACATTATTATAATAAACTGTATTGTCTGTATTGTCTGTATCCGATGTGTTAAATTAGCAAAATCTACACAATATTCTAAAAAAATAATTTTTCTACACTAATTTAAGATTGGATTCTTTGTCGAGATAAATAATAAGTTACTATAATTGTTGAGTATTGTTATTTAAAACAATGTGATGCTTCTATAGTATTTCCAAACTTCGAAACGTTTTCGAAAAATAATATTTTATAATTGTAATAGAAAGCAAAAATATTTAGTTATTATCATAATTATTATGTATAAAGTTAGAAAAAAATAAAGATTACGCAGGGGTAATCTGTATGATACAAAATATTTTGGCGTAAAAATCACTTAAAAAACCGTTACATTTTTACAAAAGATGAAACAAACATAATTATCTATCAGTCCAATTCTATTTATTGTAACACGATATGAAGCCCTTTCAATAGCAATATTCAGTTTAATGACGAGTTGAGATAATATTTGACATTTGTTTATCCAATAGAATCACTTGAAGATATAGCTGTTTATGCGATTATGGAATTTAAATATAAATTTGTTACGAAAAATTAAAATTTTAGGGTATTATGTATCAAATAGCGCTTATGTAAAAATACCGAAAATACCATAGAATAGAAATAGACCTTACACTACATGGACTGCTAGTCGAGCGCAAAATAAGTGCTGAGCTAATATAGCCGACGACAATCGCGAACTCTCTCGATTGATTAAATTGCATATGTCATATGTTTTATTTCAATAATGTAATGACAATTGCGATGGCTGATAAATTTGTAAGAAATGATATCAATAATATTATTAATGTACATCAAATCGAATCCACCGGTTAAAATCGGTTTATATATTAATCACACAACTAGAGTGAAATTTTCAAAAAATCGAATTTGCAATTCTTCCATATTTCGATAGTTTACACCTTTAAAAATAACATACCAAAATTTTAAATCGATATCTTAAATAGTTTTTGAGTCACAGCCATTTAAAAGAGTATATATAATATATAGTATAACGATCATTTAATCTTTAAACGCGTTTTTCTCAAAACAGCATTTTCCGAATTTGCTGCAGCGATTACTCAAAAACAAATGATCCGATCACTATCAAATTTTTTTTACATGTTCTATATGTAGTTCTTCGTAAAATGAACTATCGATTTTTTGATCAGATCAAAAATCGAATTTTGGCAATCCAAAAACGACGAAAATTTTGGGTAAAATTCGACTTTTTTTTAAAAAAACGCCGTCATTTTGTCAATTTTTGATTTTTTTTCTTTATCGTAGTTCATTTTACAGACAATATTATCTAGTTTAATAAGATTTTTTTTTTTTAAATTTCATTCACGTAAAAGGCCGGAATCACTGCAGCAGTGAAGGCCCTTTTTTTGTCGCGCCGTTGGAGATCGACGGTAACTTAAAAAATATTTAATTTTTTTCTTCGACAATTTCACTATGAATTCTTAAAACATGTATAAATATATTCCTAAAATTTTGAAATGATTAATAAAGTAGTTTTTTTAATATAAATTCCCTAAAATCGCCTTTTTTAGGCGGTTACACTAGTTGTGCCCCTTAAGGCCTATGTCAGGTGCGTAACATATGACATTTTATCAATCGGGAGATTCCGCGATTGTCGTCGGCAACGTTCGTTCAGACATGTGATGTCACATACCCTTCTATGTTTGAGCACTATATACAACGGAAAACGTATGAAGACTAGCAGTCCAATGTTTCTACACCATTTTTGGCACTTTTTGCCCCGTATCTCCGAAACGGCTAGACCTGCCTTTGCCAAAAACCAGTAAGACTTATTAATACGAATTGTACATCTGCTTATCAATCGAATGTTTATTGAATCATTCACATCTGTTTCTCATATACTCATATACAGTTTCTGAGATATGCCAAGATGTAAAAATATGTAAAAAAAATTATTTTCGATTCAGGAAGCATAGAATTTTTGGTTTTAGTAAATATATGCTACGATATAAATTTATTGACTAGTTCGATTATATTAATTTTAAAATGTTTACTTCTTCCATAATTATTTTTTATGTTCATAAAGACGTTTATTCACATTTTTGCTTGTCTCGCCTATGTATGTGAGTTCTTAATTTAAACATTTAATTTGGTAGAATAATTTTCTTTGCAGGATGTGTCGAGATTGAAATGATTCATATTCACAAAAATCAAAGCAAAGTTTGTCCAGTATTATTATTTAATTATTATTAATTATCATTATTTTATACGTTTTTCATTTTTTGTTATTTGTTTTATTATTTTTCTGTATTTTGTTTGTTGAATCAAGTAGAAGAGTCAATCAAAGCATTTACTAAATTTGTTTAAAAAAATCTAACTTGGTTATTGCATTTTAGAGAGATGATTAGTATTTTTAATATAATAAATTTTAATATAATAAAATGTAATGTGCGATATAGTACAAATGAATGGCAATAAGTCGGTCACTATACTTTCTCTCATTAATGTGAGAACAAGGTCATTTGTGTGTATATATATATATATATATATATATATATATATATATATATATATACAAATCAGCAAAATAAATTTTATTCTCGATAATATTTTATATTTAATTTGAAAAACATTCACTATTATCTTTTAGTTTCTATAAGAACTTGTTGAATTTCCTTGCTATATTTTTTGTTTTGACATTGCGAATTATATTCAGCGATTATTATTACTGAATATGAGTAGAATAACAACTCGAAATGTTTTCTACGTTAAATATCAACTTAAATTTAATAATTGAATGGATGTTTTTATCACGAATTGTTAAATATTATTTTTTTCTATTTTATATTTTCAGTTTGTAAAGAATGGTTGGTGAGAGAAGATGGTGCGCTGGCGTACCAACTACAATCCAAAGAAAGTAAGTCCATATTTTAATTATTTTTTATTTAAATTTATATATAATATATATATATATATATATATATATATATATATATATATATGTATATATATATTTCAAATGATTCATTTACAACCAGTAATAAATACTAATCCGGACGCTTCAGTCTCTCCTTTATTTTTTAACGGTTATCGGTGACTCAGTTTTCGTTATAATTTTACAAACACACATTGCGTCGAAAGAATAAATATTAGTTTAGCTTTATAATCAGAATTAATTTTTATTCATATTTATATTACTTGCCAATACAATAATCATTAGATATGACTATCGTATGCCAAATAAATTATTTTCTAGAATTTCATACGATTGGGATTTCGATTGGGTTGTCAATCAAAACGTAATTAGAACGAACATTTCCGGAATTGTGAATTGTAATTATTTAAATTTTGAAATTGGTATATATATTTAATAAATGTAAAATAAAAATCGAACTCAATAAAGAGGAACCAATTTTGAGGTTGTAACTTGATCCTAACTAAATTCCTATTGGAGTTCAATCTGATTCATACTAGAATCTTTTCAGAGTCTAAATAGATTCTTATTAGATGGGATCTGATTGCATTTTTTACTGAAATTTTGGTCTATCCGCACCAGAATCTGATTATATTTTTACTAACATTTTATTGCATTTTTCGAACATTTTTTGCATAGATTCGAACAAGATGCATATTAGGGTCCGTACCAGTTTTTCGAAAAATTCTTATGCTTCATTCTCACTAGATTCTTACCAAAATCTTGTTTGATTCTTACGAGAATCTCGCTAGATTCTCTTTGGGTTCTGGCTAGATTACTACAAGATTTTTATTACAGTCTTGCTCCTAATTTCATTCAGACTTTATTACAATTAAAATTTTACTTACACCTTGCTAAAATCTTACTAATGTAAGATTCACTGCTCCTACTAAATTTTGAACTAATGGTGTATGGCATCGTGCTTTGAAGGAATTTGCTGGAATTTCCCGCACCGAATTAAAATTTTAAAAATTCGAATTATTTTCGGTATATATTTTCTTCTTTCACAATCGTTTTGTCAACACAAACAAAATTTTTTTTGAATGCTTTTTTTTTCAAACTGACATATTTTGCACATTTAGATCCGTATCTCCGAAACGGCTAGACCTAACTTTGCCAAAAACTAATCATCATTTTCCCAAAGATTACAAATTGAATGTTTTTTTAATCATTCCAATTGGATGCTTGGTTCTCTTAAAAACTCGATATCTATTTTCTGCATTCTTTGCTCTGTATCTCCGTAACGGCTGGACCTGCCTTTGGTAAAAACTTATCAGCACATCTTTCTATCAACGGGAATCAAATGATTTTTGAATCATTCAAATCGGTTGATCAGTGCGACCGAAAACGTGGACGAAAAATTGTATCCATACATACATACATGCACACACGCCTACACACACACACTTCAATTTTTTCTAAACGTTAATATATGCAAAAAAAATTAATTTCGATTTTTGGACGATTACAATAACTTATCCTACGGAAAGTTAATAATGGGTTTGCGATTTCAGAACATACAAGCACCATTATATTTATATTTATATTTAGCATTATATTTATATTTATATTTACGGATACAGGAATAAATTAAATAATTACAGAAATTATCTTAATTGAATTAATTACAGTAAAATACAACTATTAAGCAATATTAAGCCTAACATTAGTAATATCTAATACAAGAACTTGAAGAAAAAAAAATGTAATAAGATTCAAATAGTTTAATTGTTGTAGATCTTGAGTCTTCTTATGGTAAAAAAAAATCCTTTAAATATCCGTTATGCAATTTTTATTTGAGTCTCATATCTGGAAAATAAAAATTAAGAGCAGTATCAAAAAAGAATATATAATATGAAAATAATTGTAATGATAAAATACTTAAAGTAGAAAAATGTTAAAATATTTTAGAATAAAAATTAGAAAAAGTATTGAAAAGGGGAAAAAAAATTGTAACTGTTGGGAAAAAAAGTATCAATTATCAGTAGGCATTTCATTATCAAAATAACGTTTGATATCGAAATTGGCAAACTCAGAAGTATCGTAGAAACTTTGAGCTTTTAAAAGTTTAACAATAGTATTATGAAATTGACAATCATTCAATTTCCTAATATGTAGTGGGAGTAGATCAAAAAGCTGTACTCCTCTTCCGTTTATGGCATTAAAAGATGTTTCAAGTTTAAAAGTTGGTCCTTTTATAGTCAAATTTCTTGTTTTATAATAGGAATTCAACATGGAGGATAGGTTGAAGTGTGCAGGATTATTCTTTATGAATGACAACGTAATTAGCAAAAATATACAGGGAACAGTGAGAATGTTATATTGTCGGAAAAGATTCCTACCATAATTGATCCAATTAGGGATATCAATTGGAAATCTCATTGATTAGCTTATAGGAACTTCGTGCAACTTCTTGTAAGGCTAAATGCCACTAACATTTAGTTTATTTATATTTCAATCAAAATTACTTGATGTTTTATTAGCAGTTGTAAATCAACTAAAAAAAACGCGTTCTAAAAACATTTCGAACGACTGAATGTTTTGTTCTGACCAATTCCACTTTCATTGTTCCGAATTCAACTAACTGGTTTCCTTCAACAACTAGAGTGTGACAATGGACTTTGTTCATCATATCCTTTGTTATATTTATCTGCGAATATTTTAAATCTCACAAATGTATTAATTAGTTGATTTTTGTTTCAGTTTCTGAACACTATTCCGGAAACAAGCATCGCAATGCGCTGGTTCGCGAGGATTTGCCAAAAGCGCGCGAAGTTCAAATGCGCGAAAAGGCCGAGGCCGAGCACAGGGCCAGGCTCTACCACGAGATGATAAACGAACAGTGAGTACAAATATCATTTTATATACACACACACACATATATATATACACACATATATATATATATATATATATATATATATATATATATATATATAAATCATACATGCCTCGGTACTCGCAAAGTACAGAAGTCGTGGCAGAAATTACATAATTCTACTTACATTTTTGTTCAATAAAACTATCATTTTTCTGTTTACATCATACAAAAAAATTATATAAAAAAATGCATAGTGCTGACAAGTTAGTTGTATAAATGTTAGTGCCAATCTCTAGTGCTGTGTACACTTCTCTATATGTAACCAACCAACGTAATATCCACTGATGATGACATTAAATTGAATGTCGAAACGTTTGGAAATAAAGATTATTTTATAAATCTTTGGCTTTTCTTTGTTTGATGTATCGCCCTCAAGAACTCACTCATTCATATATGTATATATATATACTAGATGACCCGACAGACGTTGTCCTCTACCCACATCTACATTTTTTTAATATTCTATACTAATATTTACACCGTTCAGTTAAAAATAATAATTATTGTTTTTCGAATTACTATTTACACAAATATGAGTGATGTTAAATGTAAAACTGCTTCAAATAAAATTATGATTCTCAATTCCCACAGTTAACACTTTAATTATCCGTTTAACAAATATTAAAATATGTTCAATTAAATTGTATATTAAAAATTATACACTGCAATTAATAGAACAAATTTATTTCCAATAGTTCAATTTATTTTAATGCCAAAGGTTTTACAATTTTTTAGTCATACCTGTAGAAGTGGATGTATAAATGAATGATTTTTTGTTTATTCACGACTAAAACATTGATTTTCCAAATTTATCACACGAAAAATCGTCTGCTTTTGTGATTTAAAGCATAATATATACGTATTGGAAATTGAAGTCTTTTAAAAGGTATAACATATTCAGAAAGAATTAATATATAGCATTCGCGGTAAAGGTACAATATCACCTTGAATTTCTACCCAAAATAATTGCTTCAAAAATGTTGCTTATAATTTTTATAATTTCGTATCATATTTTAACTGGCTTTTAGTAATTTTAATATCTAAACTACATTTTTCTTACGAATAATTCAATATACATCATTACTTAATTTCATATTTGAAGTGAATTAATTTATCAATCAAATTTTGTTCATGTGTGCTCTATTCAACCTACTATCAACAAAATTATTGCAGTAAATGGAGAGGAAAAAAGCCTGTGCCGGAAATAGACTAATCTTTATCTTAAGTTCAGAAGTGAAAATAATTTGCACTCCGTCACCACCCTCCGCAATAATTGGATTACAACTGTTTTAATTCTGATTTTATCAGAACTTGTAATACACTATTTTAAAGGTAATTGAATGAGCTACAACTTTCTCTATCATAAATTTTACCGTAACTTCTCTTATTTTGAAACTCGAAAAACACTCTGGTTGGACACTATCAATATTTGTGTAACAGGAAAAAAAATAAAAAGCAATAATTAGTCAGAAAAATACCTTTAATTTTTATCTATATACCTTTATATGTATCTTTTATTTTTTAAATAGATTCTTTTCATGAAATCATGAGCTTTTTGGAAATCGTTTGCACTAAAGTTGTGGTACTTTCTAGAATCTGTCAAGACCTCTTAAACCAAGTTAATTGTAGATGGAATACGATTATTTTTAATTTTGGTGGAAATGGCACTCAAAAACTATTTGCTTTAAATGAAAAAAATATTATATGCGTCTTTATCTGCATGGTAGCTCACTCATTTTACACGCAGGAGTACTCATTTTTAAGCTTATTTTGAGCACTATCAAACCCCATTTTCATATCTAGCCTAATATTGTTCCTAGAACAATTTATAAAACAGCGATTTATTAGGATTTTAATTGATATAATTTTGCTCATTACATGATTTTTGTTAAAATGTATATTTTTAGAAATATTTGCGAAAAACAAATTTTCAGTAGCCAGTAACTTGAAAAGTAATTTCTTTTTTGAAAAACATTATTAAACATTTTTCTCTTCAATTAGTTCTTTTATCGATATCCGACGTTATTTTGAAAGAGATACAATTGCACCACTGAATAGGGATGTCATCCCCACGGGGAGTGGCTAAATTATTTTCTCTTTTGAACTTGAGAGTAAGATGTACTTAATTCCAAAATTTCAATGCAAATTGGAGCACATTAAAAATATTCAGACCCAAAACTCTCCATTGACTTGAGTAA
>NW_020537324.1:77845890-77882472 GCF_003426905.1 Ctenocephalides felis | reverse complement strand
TCATAAAATATTTTTATTCTTATATGTGAAAATGATGCATGAATAACGAATATTATTCTAAAGTTATTTAATCAAAATAAACTAGTATTTTTTAGTTCTGCTGATTAAAATTAAAATAATTTTGTTTACTATCTATAAAATTGAACAATAAATAAATTCAGTCAAATACTGCTCTAAATCCCACTAAATTTGCGGATAAATTACAGAATATGCGAGCAAAAATTTATTTTTTATATAAAATTCGAAAACCGGCTGAAACCGGTTTTTTGTAAAATTAAAATTCGAAAATCGGTTTTCTGAAATGTCGGTTTTTGTTTAATGAGGAGTAAAGAGTTTGCCATTGTCTATTTCATTTGTCTAAGTTTTTCGATGATTAAGCACATCATTTCAGTATATATTTTCTCGTCTTCTTTCTCGGTGTGCTGATGCAATTGGATGCATATTTGTGCATGTATATATTACAGTAGTATCTATCTCGAACAGGTGAACAGTGAACGCATTCGTTCTTTGGTTCTTTTTGGTCGTTTTGTTGGTTTGAAATTGCGAGTGTGCGCAAGTGAACGACGGACGACGGATGACGTTGCGTCCGGAATGCTGCCTAGACCGCTACCTCTACTAGCTAAGGCTACGATCTTTCGCAATTACGACCAATTACACATTAATATTTATGAAATAACATGCAACTACATACATACATTAATAGATACATACGATGCAACATACATACGTGCATACGGGTATACCTTAGACCTTATATTGGTTCGACTGCTAGTCGAGCGCAAAACAAGTACTCAAACATAGAAGGGTATGTATGGGACATCACATGTCTGAGCGAACATTGCCGACGAAAATCGCGGACTCTCCCGATTTGTTAAATGTCACATATCATATGATTTATTTGAATAATATTATGGCAATTGTGATGGCCGAAAATTTTGTTAGAAATGATTTACACTTACGGGACGGCACCGATTTCAAAACAATCTACTGTACCGGCTGTAAACTTGATTTCATCGTGTATGTTATGCAATTTGTTGATAGAAATTTGTGGTCATTGAAGGACATACATTTTTAATATTAATTTATTTTTGATCATTTTATAATGAATGGTGACGTTCGAAACAATTTCCAAAATGCATAGCTGGTTGATTTTTACATGTTATACAATAAAATATTGCTTGCCGCCTTTCTCCTGGTGCTTTTTCCAGAACAGACAATACAATCCTCTTTTCTTTCTCTCGCATTTAGAATATGCCACTGATTAGTCGGTATATTTGTTCATTTTTTTGCTGCCATATTGGTTTGTTTTTTCTATTATATTGTCTAATAATTCATTTGTAAAAAATAAAATAAAATAATCTATTGGATGTCTTATATGGCTTGGTATTTGTAGTCGGGGTGTTTGTTAATGTATGTCAAACTCGATTATTGAAGGAGAATCGGCACATTCGCTAATGTCTTTCCGCTCTGCATTTATTTTGTCGAACTTCTTCTTTTTGTTTTGGTTGGATAATATCATCATCACATTCATCAATATCTTCAGTGCGAATAGTAATTTCGTAAATTTGTCTGTATGAATGTCTATTTGAAACTCATCTTCACTACTTTGCTTAATTCACAAAATTTACCAGTTGTTTTTGCCATATTTAAAGCGCTCGGTCGTTTTAAATATTAAGAAAAACTATGTAGCAAAGAAAAAAGCTAAAAATATACTACTAAAATAACTTAAAATTATTTTCAATATACTGTTTATTACTGCTATATGTAATTTATTCAACTTTTTGATGCAAACTGAGTCATTGTTTATAAAATAGACCTGTGCCTCACAGAGTATGTTTGTCCACTCAGGTGGACAGCCTTCCCCAAAGAGTTAATAATTTATTAAGGTACATAAAATCAAATCCGCCTCCTAAAATCCGTTTATATATCATAAGCCCTCTGCTAGGCACGTAACATGCAACATGTAACATTTAATCAATCGGGAGAGTCCGCGACTGTCGTCGGCAATGTTCGCTCGGACATGTGACGTCCACACATACCCTTCTATGTTGAGCATTATATATACAACAAAACATATGAAGACTAGCAGTCCAATGTTTCTACACCATTTTTGGCACTTTTTGTCCCGTTCTTCGAAACGGCTAGACCTGCCTTTGCCAAAAACCAGTAAGACTTAATACGAATTGTACATCTGCTTATCAATCGAATGTTTATTGAATCATTTACATCTGTTTCTCATAAAAATATGTAAAAAAAATTATTTTCGATTCAGGAGATTTACAATTTTTTAAAGCATAGAATTTTTGGGTTTAGTAAATCTATGCTAAGATTTAAATTTATTAACGAGTTCGATTATCATTATTTTAAATTGTTTACTTCTTTCATAATTATTTTTCATGTTTATAAAGACGTTTGTTCAAAATTCGGCTTGTCTCACCTATGTATGTTAATTTTCAATTTAAACATTTGATTTGGTAGAATAATTTTCTTTGCAGGATGTGTAGAAATTGAAATGATTCATATTTTTAATGAATAAAAATCAAAACAAAGTTTGTGACAGTTGACCCGTGTTATTATTTAATTATTATTAATTAACTATAATTATTGTATATGTTTTTTATGTTATTTGTTTTATAATTATTCTTCTGTATTTTGTTTCTTAGGAATCGAGTTGAAGAAGAGTCAGTCAAATCATTTGCTAAATTTGTTTAAAAAAATCTAACTTGGTTATTTCATTTAAAAAAGATGATTAATATTTTTATTTTTATTATATATATATATATATATATATATATATATATATATATAATAAAATATAATGTGCGATATAGTACAAATGAATGGCAATAAGTCGGTCACTATACTTTCTCTCATTAATGTGAGAACAAGGTCATTTATATATATATATATATATATATATATATATATATATATATATACAAATCAGCAAAATAAATTTTATTCTTGATAGTATTTTATATTTAATTTGAAAAACATTCACTATTATCTTTTAGTTTCGATAAGAACTTATTGAATTTCCTTGCTATATTTTTTGTTTTGACATTGCGAATTATATTAAGCGATTATTATTACTGAATATGAGTAGAATAACAACTCGAAATGTTTTCTACGTTAATTATCAACTTAAATTTAATAATTGAATGGATGTTTTTATCACGAATTGTTAAATATTATTTTTTTCTATTTTATATTTCAGTTTTTAAAGATGGTTGGTGAGAGAAGATGGTGCGCTGGCGTACCAACTACAATCCAAAGAAAGTAAGTCCATATTTTAATTATTTTTTTTTAAATTTATATATAATATATATATATATATATATATATATATATATATAATATATATGTATATATATATTTCAAATGATTCATTTACAACCAGTAATAAATACTAATCCGGACGCTTCAGTCTCTCCTTTATTTTTTAACGGTTATCGGTGACTCAGTTTTCGTTATAATTTTACAAACACACATTGCGTCGAAAGAATAAATATTAGTTTAGCTTTATAATCAGAATTAATTTTTATTCATATTTATATTACTTGCCAATACAATAAGAATTAGATATGACTATCGTATGTTAAATAAATTATTTTCTAGAATTTCATACGATTGGGATTTCGATTGGGTTGTCCATCAAAACGTAATTAGAACGAACATTTCCGGAATTGTGAATTGTAATTATTTAGAATTTAGCAATCGGTATATATTTTACAAAATCAAAATTTACAAAGTCATAAGATTTTTATCGGATAGTCATTAGGTTTATACGAGATTTTTATAAGACCCTTACAAGATTTCTACTAAATTCGTATAAAGTTTTTCTCACCGGGCTCTTATAAGATTTCTACTAGATTCTCAATGGATTCTTACAAGAATCTGTCTAAAATCTTGTCGGCATCTTATCAGATTTCACTTGCATTCTAACTAGAATTTTATTAGATTCTGGTTGAATTCTTGCCAAAAATCTCAAAGTTTGTACAAGTTTCCTATTAGGTTGTAATAAGTTTGTCCCTGCTAGATTTTTACCAGAATCTTATCAAGTTCTTGTCGAAAACTTACTATAATCTTGGTAGCTTTTAATTGGTAGATTCTACTTAGATTTTACTAGATTCTTACTTTGATCCAACTTTGTTATAACTTGTTTTTAATTTAATTCCAACTTTATTGCAACTAAAATATTACTATACTAGTAATAAAATTTTGCTCAAATATTGTTAAAATCTTACTAAAGTAAGATTTAGAGCGAGTGCTAGTAATTATATAAACTCGTTTAAATTTGCAATAATGGGCTGTGCTTTTAGGACGTTAAAAGTTTTTGTTTACTTTAATTAAGTCAATTACAGATATTATAATAGTGTTTGAGAGATATCTATTGGAAATTTCATAAATTAGTTTTTGGTTGAAGTCAAAACTTCATTTTCAGTTTTAATTTTGTATGCACAGTATTGTTTTATCCCGGTACTTCGTTTAAAGATTGTCTAATTATCTTAAAATTTTGTGAGAAAAGTTGTTTATTTTAGTATTTGACATCATAGTGAAGTTGACATTGTTTAACATACTCAAATTGTACACGTTTTGTGCAAACAGTTTGTCCTGAGGAGCTCCTTGAAATTTTATTTTTGTATGTACAGCATTGTTTTATCCCGGTTCTTCGTTCAAAAATTGTCGCATTATCTTGAAAATTTGATGAGAAAAGTTGTCTATTTTAGTATTTGACATCATAGTGAAGTTGACAGTGGATAACATACTCATATTGTACACGTTTTGTGCAAACTGTTTGTCGTGAGGAGCTCCTCGAAATTTCAATTTCCTGTTTATAACATTTTACATTCGATTTACAAGTTAAGGCAAAATGCCACTTACGTATAGTTTATCTGTATTTCAATCAAAATTACTTGATGTTGTACTAGCAGTTGTAACAAAAATTTAAACTAAAAAACGTTCCAGAATCATTCCCCGAATGTTTTGATTCCCCGAATGTTTTGTTCTAAACAATTCCACTTTCATTGTTCCAAATAGTTTCCTTCAACAACTAGAGTGTGACAATGGACTTTGTTCATCATATCCTTTGTTATATCTATCTGCGAATGTTTTAATAACATAGATGTATTAATTAGTCGATTTTTGTTTCAGTTTCTGAACACTATTCCGGAAACAAGCACCGCAATGCGCTGGTTCGCGAGGATTTGCCAAAAGCGCGCGAAGTTCAAATGCGCGAAAAGGCCGAGGCCGAGCACAGGGCCAGGCTCTACCACGAGATGATAAACGAACAGTCAGTAGAAATATCATTTTATATATATACACACACACATATATATATATATATATGTATATATATACTAGCTGACCCAGCAAACGTTGTTTTGCTAAGTAAGGTATATTCTAAACAATTTCTAGAGAATCAAAAATATTAATACTTTTAGTGTATAAGGATGTGCTGTTCGAATGCTATATACAGTGAGGTATTATAAAAACAATAAACCCCATTAGTTTGTCTATATTTTTGTCAATACAATCAAACTGCAAGTTTTATACACTTTCTATAGAAAACATGGTATACATCGACTTATATACATGGATTTTGTGTATAATTGTAAATAATACTACTGAGCTTATACAAAATTTTCAAATTTCTGCGAGGAGAGATAGAAAATGAATTAAGTATTTCTTCTTTGACCTGCTTTTTGAAAAGTTTCAAGTAACATTCGATAAATTAAATTTAATAATAAGTACATATGTAGAGTACAAAGCGAAGCACAAAGATCCAATTTGACTTTGAGCAAATATAAACTATATTGTGAAAACCAAACCAATTATATCACAACAAATAACACATATCAAACGAACAATTATCTGACTACGTTCAGTAAAACTGTCAGCTACTTCATCATTGTAGAAATGTGTTTTTTTGATGTCTTTCAAAAATTTGTTATCTAGACCTTTTTATCCTATATGCGGGGTAACTTGTAACGGGCAGGTGGCAAAAAGGTTAAAGCCTTATTACAATTTTAAAGGTATTTTACAAAATAAATTACATTTTTAACTAATGCTAAAAAACTGAAAGAAAAATGGAAGAAAATACTTGTATTATGGATTTTCAAAGATTACCGTTTATCTCCGAATAGCAAAGTCATGAGAATCAAGGTTATAGCTGGTTATACATCTTTTTTTCTCTACTTTCAAATATTGTTGTTAGACAATGCTTAACTTTACTGATTTTTGAAACATCGGTGGTGGACCTTTTTAACCCCGGACCTTCATATATTACTTTTTATTCTTCGCTAAATTCTGGGAAATTATAACTGGGAAAATGTTATTTGACAAAATGTTCCTTTGATCGATACCAAATTTAGGTTCTGAATTTAAATAACATAAATAAAAAATAATATAACCTAGAAAATGTTTCATAAATACCAATGAGTATATAATTATACAAATGAGATCTTTCAGAGCACCGTGCTTGAGAAAAATATGCCAAAAAGTGCATTTTCATATAACATTTCACAAAAGTTGATATTTTGAGTTTATAGTAACACTTGCGATCCGTTTAATAACGTTTTTATGTATAAATAAAACAACAAACAAAACTACTTACTACAATTTAATCATAATTACATAATATTCACGTAAAACATCCTATTAAATGTAATTGAACATCATCTATCAAAAACTTTTGACATTTGACGTATGAGCCGCCGTCCATTGTTTTATTCAAATTACGCTTCTACAACAATTTTCAAATTAAAAATGTAAAGTTTCTACGCGATTTTGAAATAATATCTCACCTTTCCGACAACCTACTGATTAGCACGAATTTTTCAAGACTAAGACTGGCCAAATCGGTTTAGCCGTTTTCGAATTTTAGCGAATCATTTGATCGAGAGCTCCATTTTTATATATAAGAAGATATATATATATATATATATATATATATATATATATATATATGTATGTATATATATTATAGAGTGGGTCGATTTTAAGGTCACTTAGGGGACACGAGTTTTGAACAAGTAGAAGTCTTCTAGGAAAATGTTAAAAATATGATACATTTCGTCAGTTGTAATATTGATTCAGTACCTCTAATTGGATAGAACCCTAGTCAATCTCTTTTTTTTAGTAAGGGTCTTTTCCAGTTTGTAAATTAATTCGTGTGTACTGATGTAATGATGGGCCGATGACGATCTCGTCCCGAGGTGCACCTAGCGGAACGCGATTTTTCCTCGGACGCTTTCCCACGATTTGTTAAAACACGCAATTGTGTTTTAGAAGACATTAATCGTAATTATACACACATCTATACCTACACATACGCCCACATGTATATAAATATAAGGTCGTTGAGAAAGTAATTCATCTTTCCAGTATGAAAAAAGCTCACTTTTTTTGTAGAAAGAATAATACTTTCTTTATTTTTAAACTTCCCGAAGGAGAAGCTTATGTTTTCATCAAAAAATCCGATTCGCTAATTTTATGTTTTCTCGACGTTTCAAGCCATTCTGAATCGAATGAGACCAAATTTAAGGAAAAAGTATGTGTGTGTGTGTGTATGTGAACAGATTTTTTGCCGTAAATCGACGTTTTCTCAAAAACGGCTGGACCGATTTCAAAAATTTAAAAGCCATTCGATGTATCGCCATAAGGACTAGCGTTTTTGAGTTTTGTGCGACGATCGGCCGAGCCGTTTCTTTGTAAAACGCAGAAAAGTGAAAAAAATTTCGTCCATGTTTTAGCCGGCAATTCTGAATCGATTATGAAAATTCAAAAACCATTTGAAATATATTGGTTGGGAACCGTGCTGATTAGTTTTTGGTAAAGATCGGCCCGGCCGTTTTCTTGTAATACAGTGTTAAAAAAAATTTCGACGATTTTTATGATTATTTTTTTAACGATAGATACCATAGTCTTCTAGATCAGGCCTTCTTAAAGTGGGGGTCGCGACCCCCAGGGGGGTCGCGGGACTACTAATAAGGGGTCGCAAAGATCTGATACTTTTCAATCATTATAAACAAAATTTTAAAATTAGTATTATTAGGCCGACTATTTCCACGATAATTTATGGCTTCTCAAGCTATGCTATTTGGCCAATATTTTTGATAAAATCAATGATATGAATTTATCAATGCAGGGAGTCTGCGTTAATATGTTTATGTTAAAAAATAAACTTGAGAACTTTGTTAAAATATTTCTTATATGGAAAAACAGTGTAGAAAGTGGATCGCTCGAAATGTTTCCATTAATTGACGAGTATATAATTAGTAACAATATTTCAAAAAAAGATACTCCTATAACAAAAATTATAGTTAACCATTTGAAGAATATGGAAGCATAGGTATTTTCTCAATGATATCGATACACAACAATGGATTTGCAATCCATTTTCAATTAAAATGGAAAAAATTAATTTCTCAAACTTAAAAGCACAAAAAGAATTTACCGAATTAACAAGTGATACTTCCTTGCGACTCAGATTTTTTCAACTGTCGGTGTATGAATTTTGGTTCGAAATCAAATCAGAATATTCCCTACTATCGGAAATGGCAATAAACAAATTACTGCCATTTTGTGCAACATATTTATGTGAATCAGCCTCTTCTACATTAACTTACATAAAATCAAAATACCGTTCAACTTTAATATACGTTGAAAATTTATTACGATCTGCACTAACTTAAATTGAGCCTAGATTTAATTATTTGTGTAAAAATAAACAATCACATTCATCACATTAATATTGTTTGATGTTTATAATAGGTTTTCATTAAAAAAATGTTACAAAATTTTATTTTTTCTATTGAATATGTTGATATAGTTTTATGTTTTCTTATAAAAAATTTGTTACAAGAGTTTATTTTTTTATTGAATAAATATATATATATATATATATACAGGGCCGGTCCTGCCTTGCATGCGATGCATGCAAAAAATGCGGGCGCACGCCTTAGGGGGCGCCAAAACGAGTTTCGGAAATTAAATTATAATATAATATTTATATTTTTTATATGAAATCTAGAATTATTTATATAAAATCTAGAATACTTAATAAATGATAATAAACAATCTAACTTAATTAGGGATACGGAGATACAAAAAGCATTTATTTTGCAATGTGATATCAGTAGAAACAATTAACCGATTAGTAATTCTGCAAATTAGTAAATAACAGCTCTGTTCATTGCTTAATTCACTTATTCAATTTTTCTTTGTATAAAGTTACTGTGGAATCGAAAAAGAAATTGTCTAGTGTTCAATCCCATAAGCTCAAACCTACGAAAAATAAAATTAATTATTGGGCATTATTGACGAAAAATTGCGAGCTGATTTAGTTGAAACGGAATTTGTTAAAAAATATAAACAACTTATAATGGGGAAAATAAAAATGGGGAGTGAGTGCTTGAAAAATGGCATGTTTATTCCGAGAAATTAAATTGTAACTTTTGTTTTTGTTGCAAATGTTTCGCTTCTGATGAATTTTGAATGTTGAAAACAAGCTTGGTTAGGGTTATGGAAATGGAACAAATATAAAAAATGAAAGCAAAATTTACTTTGTAACGAAAATCTTAAGGCCTTATACTTAGCGGTGTCCATACTCTAAATTTAATCATTATTAACTATGCAGAAATATAATAAGTTTTTTTTAATATATTTCAAGAAATGTGTAGTTTCTTAATTTTATTTTTTTTACTGATTTTTGGACAATACTTTTAAAATAAGTTAAAAATTTAACTTTAAAACAACAAACTGATACTCTGAATATGACGAAAAACAAGGATAAATACAATTCGGCTCTTACGATATCAATAAAGAAAAGTTTACGACGCAATTTTGGATATTGTAAATGATGAAAAATTAAATTAAATTAAAATTTCAAAAATCCAACGTGGCATGATTTGCTAAATAGAATAAATTGCATAATAAAAAACCCAAATATTAATATTGTTAAAAATAATTGAAATTTTAAAAATATTTGATTATAATCAACCCGCGAAACGCCACGATTTTCTAAATAAATTTAAAATCAATATATTTTATACACTTTTAGATTATATCTAATGTTTTGTGTACTAAAACCAGAATAATTAAAAATTAATTTTTAAAAAATATGTAGATATTTATATAATTTAAATGATAAACTCTTAAAACAGTTAATATTAATAGGGAGGGGGGGCGCTAGAAAAAAAGTTGCATGCGGGCGCTAAGGACCCCAGGACCGGCCCTGTATATATATATATATATATATATATATATATATAGTTTTATGTCAACGATTCCAATTATATATAACATGAATGGGTACATATTCTTCAATCCTTATTTTATTTACATAGTAAAATAGGGGGTCGTATAAAATTTCCTAAGCTTGAAGGGGGTCGCTATATAAAAAAGTTTAAGAAGCCCTGTTCTAGATCACACTAAAATATTACGGCCCTACGACAACTCGTTTAACTTTAAAAATTCGTCAAAGTTTGCAAAAATTGGTATCGTTTTTTTGGCATTTGTCAAAATTAGACCTTTCATCGACATTTTCTCAAAAACGCCTGAACCGATTTCAGAAATTTAAAAGCCATTTGATGTATCTTGATGAGTCTTATCGCTTGTCAGTTTTGTTCGACGATCTGCCGACCCGTTTCTTTGTAATTTGGAAAAAAGTGTTAAACTTTTCGTCCACATTTAAGCTCAAACTACCGAATCTATTTAAAAAAATCAAAAACTGTTCGAAAGATATTAGTTGGGAATGATACTGATTAGTTTTAGGTGAAAATCTACCGAGCCGTTTTCTTGTAATTAACTGATGAAAAAAAAAAGTTAAGACGATGTTTATGGAACTTTTTAGCGATGTATATCATGGTCTTATAGAACTTACTGAAATATTACGGCCTTGCGACAAGTCGTTTAATTTTAAAAATTCATCAAAGTTTGAGAAAATTAAAAGTCAGTTCTTACACATTCGAAAAGTTCATGCTTAAAGGCTAAATACCACTTTCAACTAGTTTTGTTTTATCTTGTATTAGTTATATTTCCTCAATTATGTAGTCCTTGTATTGTTGCTTAATAAATTGACCAAAAAATAATCCCTTTAAGTTTTTACTTAAGATCTACCATCTGGTAAAAGTCTGGTATGATACTTCTTGATACCGAGATGGCTGAGGTTGACTCGAACCCAAGATTAGGATTTGCTAGCCCACTTTTTTTCACTATTACATCATTTAATGAAACATATCATGTAGTATTTTTCTCTTAGTTCAAGTATTATTATTCAGGGTTAAAATACCTTAGATCTAGTTTTAAATAACATTATTATTAGTACGAAAAGTGTAATTCGATTTGCACCATCATCGGTCTCGGGGTACAGGTGTCTATCATTACAGGTGTATGTTGATTTATGTGTATATAATATGTGTGTATATATATATAAAGGACATGCAAGAACCTGTTTTTGACCTGAGGTCCCCTCCTTTCGAATTTAATTCGTTTCTTTAGAAAAAATTCGAAGAAACACTTGACGCACCGACTGTGCACACAAACCACTTGAAATATTTTTCGTAATAAATTAAATAAATAACTAAATACTTTTAGTGCTTTATTTTGTTATCAGATAAATAAGTTCTACGTTTTGTTAGTTATTAATTAAATATAACAGTTTCATATATTTTACAAATTTATAGTGACTATTTGTACATAACACAAGTGTTGTTACAATTTGATAAATCAATTATTAGTTTAGTATTCCGTTTGTGATTCAATCAAGTGCTTTTATTATTACTTTATTTCTTTTTTTACAAAAGTGTTTAAACAAATTGTGCTTATTTGGTTTCTATTAAGGGCAATTAATTTATAAATACAATAAGCATTTGCTTTATAAACTATTTATTTAAAAAAGTGTTTTAAAATTGTGTTTGTGAAGGCAAATAAATGTTAAAGGATTTCAGATGTTTGTTTATAAGAAGGTGATTTTTGCAATATTATTTTCTGTATATATATGTATATATATATAATCAAATTTCAGATAAAACTAGAACTAAAATTTATGCTAAAAATTAGTAACCATGTAAAATATATTTACAATTATAATAATTAGTAATATTGCAAAATTGCAGAAATATTTTTATAAAATTGCAGAAAAGTTCAATATTTTTTATAAATCTGCAGACACGTTCAATATTTTTATAAAACTGTAGAAACGTTCAATATTTTTATAAAACTGCGGAAACGTTCAATATTTTTATAAAACTGCAGTAATTTTTAATAATTTTATAAAACTGCAGAAACCTTCAATAATTTTATAAAACTGTAGCTACGTTTAATAATTTTATAAAACTGCAGCTACGTTTAATAATTTTATAAAACTGCAGCTACGTTCAGTAATTTTATAAAATTGTTGCTATGTTTAATATTTTTCAAAACTGCAGAAACGTTCAATAATTTCATGAAAATGCAGGCAACATTCAATAATATCATGAAAATGCAGAAACTTTCAATAAATTCATAAAATTGTAGCCGTTCAATAATTTTATAAAAATGCAGAAACGTTCAATAATTTTATACAATTGTAGCCGTATTCAATATTTTTATATAATTACAGCATCATAAATTTTTTTTTTAATTTCAACGACATTCAATATTTTTATGTTTCGTATATTTTTAAATTTTGTAAAATTATCGAACGTTTCTGTTCCTTCAACTGTATAAAATTATTGAAAATGTCTGTACCTTCAATAATTTCATAAAGCTGCAGAAATATTTAATAATATTATACAATTGCAGTAAAGTTCAAAAATTTTATAAAACTGCAGTAATTTTCAATAATTTTATATCACTGCAGAAACGTCAAATAATTTGATATATTTGCAGAAACGTTCAATAATTTTATAAAATTGTAGTCATATTCAATATTTTTATAAAATTACAGCCATATTCAATATTTTTATAAAATTACAGCCATATTCATCTTTTTTAAAAAAATGCAGAAACATTCAATAATTTTATAAAATTATAGTCATAGTCGATACTTTTATAAAACCGCAAAAACGTTTAATAAGTTTATAAAACTGCAGCAATGTTCAATAATTTTTATAAAACTGCAGAAATGTTCAATAATTTTATAAAACTGCAGAAACGTTCAATAATTTCATTAAATTGTAACCATATTTAATCTACATATATATAAAAATAAGTCGGGTTTTTCTTTCTGACGAAATAACTCCAGAACGCACAAACCGATTTTGGAAATTTTGCATTCGTTGAAAAGACCGCCTTAATGCAAATTGCTGGAACTTCACGCACCGTAATTAAAAATTCGAGTAATGACATTAGTTAAAATTATCAGAATTATGCTTGCAATTAAGTCAACGAGCAATTCTTGCCGCAAAGAATAATGATGTACACGCACTGAATTTCACCATTCAATCAAAAATTGCTGGAGATTTGGTGACATGCCAATGATTCCGACTGGTCTTCCGTTTGACTTTAAACGATTGCAATTTCCAGTTCGCTAATCGCTTCGTGTTTGCGGGATAAATTTCAAACAGATAATTTAGAAAATCATTGTTTTTCACATGGGCAGTTATACGTTGCCTGTTCACGAGTTGGAAATCCATCAGCTTTGTTTGTGTTAACCTCAGACCAAAAAACAAAAAATGTGGTTTACCAAAGAGCACTTCAATGAAACGGATAATTTGCGGATTCACTTTCATTTACTTAGAGAAGTTCAACTAAAAAACACTTCATTTTTGTAATCGAAATAAATTCATTACTGTTGTGCAATAAAATCAAATTTTTTCTTTTCAAATATAAAACAAACAAAAAATTTCTTCATCTTTCTCACGAAACCATCTGGTGGCGAAACGGAGTTCGTCGGGTTTGCTAGTAATTTTATAAAAATGCAGAAACGTTCAATAAGTAAGTGTTACTAGAAGTCTGGCATTATAATTTAGATTTCATAATTAGAATTTTCCAGGGCAGGTGGCTAGGATGTTTCTGCATTTTCCTTTCATAATATTTTTGTTTGTGTTGAATCGTCTCCTAATGTATTATGTTGCAAATACTGTACTTGTATAATTTGTATTAATTTTGAACCAATGCAGTGGTAGTCTAATTTTTTATCTAATTTCTTATTTTTTCAATTTTTTAGGGAGCAGGCTGATGCCAGATTGGCGCGCGAATTGGCAGAAAAATTAGAAAGGGATGAAAGGGAGCAGCAGAGACGTGCTGAAGAAATGGACAAGGAAATTGCACGAAGGCTGCAGGTGAAAATTAATAACAAAAAAATATTATATCCACTACAGTCATAATATTATGGTGATAGTAATAAAGTTACTTTTCTGCTTCCTCAGCAGGAGAGAGAAGCGTCTTCGCAAATCAACAAGACTTCAATAAAACCTCCGTCGACTGATTCGAGAAAACATAGTGGCCAAAGGTTACCAGCACCTGCACCAAGTGGTAGTGGTAGTCAACAAAATTCTCCTTCTTCGTTTCTGGACCATAGTCGTCATTTGGTAACACATGGGGTTGCCATACCACCTGATGCGGTCGACTACTACAACGACTCAGGTAATTGACTAGGGTTTGTCGGTTTTCAAAAACCGTTTTTTTGGCGAAAATTATGGAATCCGAAAACCGGTTTTTTAGTGAAAAAGTCGGTTTTCACTGTATAAATGGAAAATGACAAATATAACCAAATATAAAAGATAGATGAAAGCGTTTTGATTCTTGAAATCATATCGGTTCAATAGCATTTTATATCATATAAGTCTGCAATGGTTCCCAGAAAGGTTTTTTCATAATAATTTAGATTTTTATACCAGTGTATATATTGATTTAAATCAGTGTGACTTCTTCTTGAAGAAGTAACTTCCTCTACTCAAATTAAAAAAAAGAGTTTTAAACCATAGAAGCCACAAATTAAAGAACAAAAAACTTAGAATTATTGTATCAGGCTTCAAAAAAATAAGCATAATTTGGTCGCAAGTATGAGAGTATTTTCTATTTCAGGAAATTTTGTGATACAGGACACGTCTAAGTAGCAATTCAATATACATTCTCAGTTTTTTTAAATCATATTTTATTAAACAAAAAATAATTAGAATGTTTAAAATTAATTAATTAAAATTACTCGGAACAGAAATAAAAGTTTAGCTTAATTGTTTTTAAAACTAAAATTGATATTAACATGTATCAACATGTACCTAATATTTTTTAATTTTTTTTTATTTAATGAATTTTTTTTTATTTAAAAATGTATTATTTTTATTTATTCGATATCATAAAAATATTTTCATTCTTGTATGTGAAAATGATGCATGAATAACGAATAATTATTTTCAAAGTTATTTAATCAAGATAAACTATTATTTTGTAGTTCTACTAATTAAAATTAAAATAATTTTGTTTACTATCTATAAAATTGAACAATAAATAAATTCAGTCAAATACTGCTCTAAATCACACTAAATTTGCGGATAAATTATAGAATGTTCGAGCAAAATTTTATTTTCTATATGAAATTCGAAAACCGGTTGAAACCGGTTTTTTAATAAAATGAAAATTCGAAAACCGGTTTTCTGAAATGTCGGTTTTTGTATAAACCCTATAATTGACCAAAAGGGAAGGGCAAAGTTTATTTTTGTCAGAAAATGCGGTTTGCTAATTTTGTGTTTTTTAAACGTTTCAAGTCATTCTGAATCGTTTGACACCCAAATTGAGAAAAATGTGTTTAGACGATTTTTGGTTTATTGACGTTTGCAGTTTTGTAAAATTATTGGTCGTTCATGTAGTTTTATAAATATATTGAACGTTGCTGCAGTTTTATAAAATTATTGAACGTTTCTGCAGTTTTTTTAAATTATTGAACGGTTCTGCAATTTTATAGAATTAATTAACGTCTTTGCAAATTTAAATATTATTGAACGTTTCTACAAATTTTTAAAAATAATGATCATTTCTGCAGTTTTTTAATATTATTGAACATATAAAAATTAAATGTAGAAATTAAATATATGAAATTAGTGAACGTTTCTGCAAATTTGTATAATTATTCAACATTTTTGCAAATGTATGAACTATTGAACTTTTCTGCAAATGTATGGAAATATTGAACGTTTCTGCTATTTTATAAAATTATTGAACTTTTCTGCAAATTTTTAAAAATATTTAACGTTTCTGCAAATTTTTAAAAATATTGAACGTTTCTGCAAATGTATAAAATTATTGGACGTTTCTGCAGTTTTATAAAATTATTGAACATTACTGCAGTTTTATAAAAATTATGGGACGTTTCAGCAAATCAATAAAAGTATTATACCCTTCTGCAGTTTTATAAAATTATTGAACGTTTCTGAAGTTTTATAAAAATATTAAAAGTTCCTGCAGTTTTATAAAAATATTGGACGTTTCTGTAAATGAATAAAAGTATTGGACGTTTCTGCAGTTTTATAAAATTATTGGACTTTTCTGTAAATGAATAAAAATGTTGGACGTTTCTGCAAATGAATAAAAGTATTATACCCTTCTGCAGTTTCATAAAATTATAGAACATTTTTGCAATTTTATAAAATTATTGAACTAATTTTATGAAATTATTAAAATTGTTTCTGAACTTTTGTAAAATTAGTAAAAGTTCCGGCAGTTTTATAAAAATATTGGACGTTTCTGTAAATGAATAAAAATATTGGACGTTTCTGCAAATTCATAAAATCATTGAACATTTCTGCATTTATATAAAATTAGGAAATTTGCTGCAATTTAATAAATTTATTGAACGTTTCTATAATTTTATAAAATTATAAAGCATTTTTGCAAATGTTTAAAAATATTGAACGTTTCTGCAGTATTCTACAAATTTATAAAATTATTGAAAGTTTTTTCAGTTTTATGAAATTACTGATCAATTTTGCAGTTTTATAAAATTATTAACTGTTATAAACAATAACACATGATATGTAAATGTGGTCAATCATTCTAAACTTGAATGAATTTTTATAATTTCCGTAAGCTTATAAAATTTCCGATGTTTGACAAAAATTAATCAGCACGATTTCCAACTGATATTTTCCATGTATTTTCAAAATGAATAAAAATTATGATTAAAACAATTACAGATATTTTAATTTGCTTGAAATATTATAGGCCTACAAAAATTGCTTTGAAGTTTTAGGACATACACCGTGTATGTCCTAAGCGTGCCCGTGGAGTATCATTAATACATTTACAGATATAATTCAGTTTAAAAGTAAAAGCAGTATACATAGGAAAAAATAGATCTAAATCACTAATCTTACTATTACATATCTTTTCAAAGTACTCCTGCTCCATGTAGTTCTTTTCCTCCAGGTATCCATTCCAGTCCAACAGGAGCAGGTGGTTATATAAGTGGCAGCATGAGCCCTGCATCTCCTCCAGTTTTACACGACCCCAACAGCCCCATGGGCGACGGCCACAGCCCCATGGCTCATCTAACACAAGACTACATCAGAAACAGTCCTTTGCCAATGATGGGTAACCGATCACAAATGAAATACCAACACGATGGTGCAAATCACAATTTTGATATGATGCCATCGACTAGCCAAAATAACACAATGATCGACCACGGGGTGAATTTGAATCAGTTCCATCACCAAGCCCCCAGTTATAGAGGACCACCGCCGCCACTGCCGACTGATGTTCATTCCGATGAAGCCAAATTGATGTACCACCAGACTAGGCATAATGATCTGGGGCTGCCTCCTGGTTCTGATCTGGCTAAACGATTTGAAAGGGTTAATATTTCATCGAATCATCCCGAAAGTTCGAGACATCGAGGTGGTGATGATTTGGATGAACGGTTGTTGCAAGAACGTAAGGATGCCGTAAGTCGAAAGATTTTTAATGCTATTTTGTACGGACTGTTGAGCTTTTTTATGTAAATATTTTAAATTTGTATATTTTTGTAAATTGTATGTTAAATTTTTAATATGGAAATTTTAGTTTATTAAAGAAATGTTAATCGAGTCAATGTTTTTTAACACTTTCCACTCGGGAGTCGGACTGCTAGTCGGTACGCTGCGCTCGGAATATTATAGTGCTATACATATCTCTCAACACGGAATTTTTTTTTTGTATCAGATTTTTTCAAAATGTGGTAATATTGCTTTCAAGTATAGTTATTATGATAATAAAATAGAAAATTTTGAGAATTAAAAAAAAAATGCGCTCAAAACCATGATATATTGTTTAAAAAAACATTTCTTCGCATAGCTTTATTAGAATTAATTACAAAAATATATGAAAGTTACATTCTGAAAAATAATAATAAAAAACACACTGCGTATATTAGAATATATATATAATAATGGCTTACAAAATAATAAATGCTGATAGACAAGGAAACAAAAATTAAATTTAACATATTGCCAAAATTATTACGATTATCATTGAATTTAATATATATATATATATATATATATATATATATAAAATAACATCACTAGTAAAATTTGTATCTCAAATAATTATGGGGATCATGAGCTAATAAATTAATTTTGTTATATATTTATTTATAAAATTGATAAATTGATCAATAAATACATGTAATAGTAAATTAATATAAAAAAATGTAAGTTTAGTTTTCGACGACACGATTTGCCGCCAGTGGCTGCATCCGAGTCGAAAGGGTTAACTTCCCAAGGAGAAGTTTATGTTTTCATCAAAAAATCCGATTCGCTAATTTTATGTTTTCTCGACGTTTCAAGCCATTCTGAATCGAATGAGACCGAATTTAAGGAAAAAGTATGTGTGTGTGTATGTGAACAGATTTTTTGCCCTAAATCGACGTTTCCTCAAAAACGGTTCGATAGATTTCAAAAATTTAAAAGCCATTCAATGTATCTCGATGAGGACTAGCGTTTGTCAATTTTGTGCCACGATCGGCCGAGCCGTTTCTTTGTAAATCGCAGAAAAGTGAAAAAATTTTCGTCCACGTTTTAGCCCGCAATTCTGAATCGATTATAAAACCGTTCGAAAGATATTGGTTGGGAATCGTGCTGATTAGTTTTTAGTAAAGATCGGCCGGACGGTTTTCTTGTAATAAAGTGTTAAAAAAAATTCGACGGTTTTTATTATTATTTTTATGACGGTAGATACCATAGTCTTCTAGATCATACTAAAATATTACGGCCCTACGACAACTCGTTTAGCTTTAAAAATTAGTCAAAGTTTGCAAAAATTGGTATCGTTTTTTTTTGGCATTTGCCAAAATTAGACCTTTCATCGACGTATGCTCAAAATCGCCTGAACCGATTTTACAAATTTAAAAGCCATTTGATGTATCTCAATGAGGACTATCGTTTGTCAGTTTTGTGCGACGATCTGCCAAGCCGCTTCTTTATAATTTAAAAAAAAGTGTTAAACTTTTCGTCCACATTTAAGCTCATTCTACAAAAACTGTTCGAAAGATATTAGTTGGGAATGATACTGATTAGTTTTAGGTGAAAATCTACCGAGCTGTTTTCTTGTAATTATCACATCGGTTCAGGAATATTTCGTAGAATTTTTTTTTAATAATTAATTTTTAAAATTCTATTTAGATAAAAGATATTTGTGAAGCAAAAAAAATATGGTGTTCATTCCATTTATCGTTATAAATGTTTGAATAAGATCGTTCACAAATTTGCATTTGGTATAAATTTTCTTCCAAATGTGTAGTAGGTTCAAAAACAATCTATGTGTTTTAAAATGTTAATGCGTTATGTATAGCTTAAATTGTATTGAAAATATTAGTAATTTATGCGCTAATCTTTCGACCGAAGAGTCATGTAGTCAAAATATTAAAATATATAGGTAAATTGGTTAATTTAAATTGAAGAATTCACTTAAACAATTCTGAACCATTGCGCATACATTGTAAAGTATGTATGATTCACGAAGAATACTGCGTAGTGTGTATTCTGACCGTTATATTTATAATTATTATAAATGGGTGCATACCCCTAACACTATTTATGAATTTGAGAGCATCCTGTATGCAATTATAATATTAATGAATAATGCGCACATATTATTTTCAATTTAGTTAGATAGATCAAAAAATTAATATGTTGAAAGATATTTTTGTATTAAGAATTTAATTTAACCAGGTGATTTTGATTGTCGAATATAGTTCGATTTTGAAGACTCAAAACTGTGTGATAACAGAGGTAGCTTGGTATAGATATTGATACCACTATTTTCAGAGTTTGTTATTAACGACATGTTTACAACATTTCTATTTTTGTCACGTTGAAAAAAAAATTTAAGCCGATTTTTATGGATTTTTTTTAGCGAGATATATCATGGTCTTATAGAGCTTACTGAAATATTAGGGTCTTACGACAAGTCGTTTAATTTTAAAAATTTATCAAAGTTTGAGAAAATGAGTAGTTTTTTTGACATTTGTTAAAATTAAAATTAGAGGATTTACTTGGTAAAACGATAGTAGTTCTTGGTCTTAATGAACATACTAAACCATTAAAGTCTTGCGGAAACTGATTCAATTATATAAATTGTTGATTTTTGAAAATTTACTTTTAGAAAATACTTCGAGTTTACGTGTTCGTAGAAAATACTTTGCGTTTGCGTAATAAATCCAATCATAAATTAATTTAGTTTTTATTGATTAAGTCGATTATTTACACATATCGGGAAGTTCATGTAACTTGCCTCAAGGCTAAATACCAATATCAACTAGTTTAATATGCTGATGCTAATACTAATATCAATATTGATTTGTGTTTTATATCTCAAAATGTGGAAATTGTGTTGTCTTCGAGCGAGTGTGCTCGTAGTCCCTGTATTTTGGAAATCATGACTAGAGTGACACTCGTTCATGGACTTCTACAAAACTCTCTTAGAGCAGAGGTGAGTCTAAATTAAATTATAAAAAAATTATAATTATCTATTTCACTTTTTCTTATGTCTTTCTTATGATTTTTCAAAGTAATTTTGATACCTTTAATTTTTTTAAATTGCTTTACAGGAATTGGCAAGGCAATTACAAGAAGAAGAAAGTTCTGACCGTAACGTCCAATTAGATCGAGACAGATTAATTGCCATCGAAGCCCAAGACCAGGAATTGGCTCGGCTGCTTCAAGAAAGGGTAAGATAATAATAATAAATGATTTTTTGTTTATTTACAACTAAAACATTGATTTTCCAAATTTATAACACAAAAATTTATGGTCTGCCTTTGTGATTTATAGCATAAGATATACTTGTCGGAAATTGCAGTCTTTTAATCAGTATAATCTTTTAAACAGTATAATTATACAGAGTGGCGCTTAGACTGTGCCCAGCCTGGGTAATTTTTTCAATTTTCAATCCAAAATTACAAAAATATTTTATGGAAAATAAAAAAAGTTGTAATAATTTTTTATCCTCAAAAGCAATTGGTTTGTCAATACAAGCAGAAAGTTCTTTGAATCATTTAAATCGGATTCTTGGTTCTCTCAAAAACTGCCATTTTTTGCACATTTAGCTGTGTATCTTCGAAATGGCTGGGCCTGCCTTTGCCAAAAACTAATAAACACTTCTCCCAATCATTACTAATTAAATGTTTTTTAGATCATTCAAATCGGATACTCTGTTCTTTCAAAAACTCGATTTCTATTTTCTGCATTCTTTGCTCCGTATCTCCGTAACGGCTGGACCTGCCTTTGCCGAAAATTAATCAGCTCATCTCCCTATCAATAGGAATCGATTGCTTTTTGAATCATTCAAATCGGTTGATGCGTCCGAAAACGTGGACGAAAAATTGTATCTATACACACACACTCCCATACACATCGATGCGTTTCGAGTCCCAGTTTGTCCCTTCGTCAGTGAATAAAACACTCGAAAAGAAAACTAGCGATTACAAACAACTATGTTTACTTATGCTTAATAATGTTTCAAAAAAAAAAAAATGGAGAGGGTTTCATACGTTTTGAGACTCAGTTTGTCTCTTCTTCAGTGAATAAAACAACTAATAAAAAGAAACAATTAATAAAAATCAATCATTGATTAATTTACATATATAAGTAAAACCTAATTGAGCCGAGTTAGAATGAATGGCGTGTGTTGATAAACATCCAGAAAATTAATAAAAAAATTGTTTCAAAAAAAAATTCAATAGACTTTCATACGTTTTGAGTACCAGTTTGTTCCTTCTTTAGTGAATAAAACTCTAACTGAAACTTCCCGTACCTTAATTAATAAAATATTCGAAAAATGAAAATAAACAATTAACATAAAAATCAATCATTGATTAATTTATGAACAATGAACTACTTATGTATATTTACAAGAAATGTTAACATATATAAACAAAACCTAATCGAACCGAGTTGAAACGGTTATTGGAGGGGATATATTGTAAACATTTTCAGAAAATAAATATCCATTTTTTCTAAGGTATGCCAAAATGTTCAGAAACCTTTGAAACGTGAAGATCTGCAAAAACTTGCAATTTCGATTTTTTGCGATTACTATAACTTGCCCTACGGGAAGTTAAAAATATATTCAAGAGTTAAAAATTTACTTATAATTTCACTTGTCAGGATGATAAAATATTTATTTTTTCATTTATGTATTTATTTTGACTTAAGGGGCACAACTAGTGTGAAATTTTGAAAAAATCGATTTTTGTTTTTTTTCATATTTCGGTAGATTACACCTTTAAAAATAACATTGAAATTTCAAATCGATATTTCAAATAGTTTTTGAGTTACAGCCATTTAAATAGTATACATATAGTATTTGGTACAACGATCATTTAATCTTTAAACGCGTTTTTCTCGAAACAGCATTTTCCGAATTTGCTGCAGCGATTACTCAAAAACAAATGATCCGATCACTATCGATTTTTTTTTACATGTTCTATATATAGTTTTCCGTAAAATGAACTATCGATTTTTTGATCGGATCAAAAATCGAATTTTGGCAGTCGAAAAACTACCAAAATTTTGGATAAAATTCGACTTTTTTTTAAAAACGCCGTCATTTTGTCAATTTTTGATTATTTTTTTTCATCGTAGTTCACTTTACAGACAATATTATCTAGTTTAACGAGATTTTTTTTTTTTGATTTCATCCACGTCAAGGGCTGGAATCACTGCATCAGTTAAGGGCCTTTTTTTTGTTGCGCCGTTGGAGATCGACGATAACTTGAAAAATATTTAATTTTTTTCTTTAACAATTTTACTATGTATTTTTAAAACATGTATAAATATATTCCTAAAATGTTGAAATGATTGATAAAGTAGTTTTTGTAATATAAATTCCCAAAAATCACCTTTTTTTTAGGCGGTTACACTAGTTGTGCCCCTTAAATAACGACACACTGGATGTCTATATGCGACACTCGTGCACACAGATCGCAAAAAATCTGTTCTTAAAATTAACTAAATATCAATTTTCTTCTTCCCAGGAAAGATCAAAAGCCAAAAGAGCCAAAGAACGTGCAAAGCAACGAGCGTTGGCCAAAAAGCAGCAAAACATGACACCACCGACAAGCCTCACCAACCCGGAACAAGTCTCCGATAATACATCAAGGATGCTTGAAGACTCCTATTCGAATCCTGTGGACTTGATTACTAGTCCACAAAACAATTCTGTCGAATACAATTATACGAATCCTTTGGATTGTCGGCGAACTGGGAATGAAGGCGATAGGAACCAAATTAGGGATTTGCACAAGCCGGGGACGTCTTGTGGTGGAGGAGAGATGGAACAAGGTAAGAAGATAATACATATACAATATATATATATATATATATATATACTATCTAACCCGGCAAACGTTGTTTTGCCATAAAAAATATGCCTAAATTGATAAAATTAATAAAAGTGCCAAAAATCAAATATTTATTAGATTTGGACTCTGATTCTTTGACAAATAGTTAAAAACTTGTTATAATTTTCAAAATTATTGGACATTTCATACTTCAAAAATTAATTCACTCGCATCATAGTTTTTTTGTTTATTATACTTTTGTCATGTCATATATGTCAATAAAACTTTCTTTCAAATATTATGTATTTGTTAATAAATTATTAGTTATTTTAAGTCATCAATGAAGAATTATATAATTGTTATATTCATAAGTTTGGCTAAATCAACACAAGTGGAAATAAATATTTTTTTGCATAAAGATCTGATTTTTGAAATTCGCATTTTATTTCAAATTAATTATAACTGTCAAAATATTTTCTTTTCGGTCAAAATTTAATTTGATATGATATAATATTTAGTTTGTCTAGTTTGTTTTTGTCAGATTCCAATGATACCCTCAGATTGTACTATTCCATTTAAGAGGTTACAATTTCCTGTAAGATTAGCATTTGCGATGACAATCAAAATATATCTTAACTGATATATTAATAATAATATTATATTTTAATTACACAAATTTCTTTACACTCCGATAAATAATTCCAACGCATCATAGTGTTTTGTTTATTTTAATTTTGTTTATGTCAATTTTTTTTTTAATTAAAGAATAAATTAAATTTTAGTCTAAATCAACGCAGTATCTTTATCTAAATATACAATTTTTTATATAAATATTTGATTTTTTTACATTTGCATTTAATTGAAAAGTAGTGAATGTCAATTTCATATATCCAATATGCACTAAATTTATAAATGTCAAAATATTTTCTTCTTGGTCCAAAATTAATATAATATGATAATATTTATTTTACAATAACGTTTTGTATCTATAATTTGTTTGGCAATATTGCCTATAACATAACTTGGAATAATTAATTTATTTGCTTCTTATTTAAGAAAGTCGTTAAATATTTTTTTGTGAAATGTCAAAATTTTGTTTATGATTAATTTTAAATTCAATATGCCGCTTTTTTATTGTGATCTCTGATCTATAATGTTTTGATGAAGTTTTGATTTCCAAGATAATTTGGTAAGCTAATCAATTAAATCTAAATCGTAAATCTATTTATATAATTATTTTCATAAATATTGACAAATGACATTTAATTTTTTTACATGTCAACATTGATTTAAATTTTTAAGCATTGATTTTTAATTAGATTTAAAACCATAAGCAGTGATTTTGAATATAGCATTTCATCAAATTTAGATTTAAATGTTGGATATTTCTATATATGAACATGTTTTTGAATTTTATTTTTTGAAATGTCAAATTTTTTTTTCAAAAATTGTATGTCGAAATTTCCTTAAATTTTGACATTTGTCATTTTAGTGTTTTGTTTTTTTTGATCATTTTCTGTCAAAATTTTTAGAAATTTATAAAAATTATATATTTATGTTTCAAATTTACTTTTCAAAATTTCCTATAACCTAAGTTGGATATATATGCACACGATGAGCCAATAAAATTTAAAATCGGTTCAGTAGTTTGGGCGTCCATCGCGAACCAACATCGTGACACGAGATTTATATATATATATATATATATATATTAGGGTGGTCCTTAAAATGGTCATTTTTGAATTTCCTTGCTCCCAGGGGCTCAAATGGTTCCAAATAGATAAAAAACAATTCTCTGAAAGTTTCAGCTCTTAATATTAACGTTTAGATAGAGCGCAATTCAATCAAAGTTTGTATGGAAAGAGCATGGAAAAAATTTTGAAAATTAAAAAAAAATGTTTTAGGTTTAACTTAACGACAAATGAATGAGTTTTATTCATTCATTTGTTCACTAAATTACATCTAAAAAACATTTTTAAAATTTTTGAAAATTTTTTCATGCTATCTCCATACAAAACTTTGATTGAATTGCGCTCTATCTAAAAGTTAATATTAAGAGCTAAAACTTTCAGAGAATTGTTTTTTATCTATTTGGAACCATTTGAGCCCCTGGGAGCAAGGAAATTCGAAAATGACCATTTTAAGGACCACCCTAATATATATATATATATAGATGTATTTAATTCCATTTTTTTTTTCAGATTACAAATCGAATATGCAATACAACGCTCTAGACTTCTCAAGACAGCCTCAATCAACAATGCAAGGTACAGGTAAACCAAAAATGGAACTGCCTAAAGAAGACGCTCCAAATATTCCAACAGAATCTCAAAACAGATATCCTGCAAAAAGTTTTGTCAAAAACGGCGTCATGGTTTCCGACACATACAGGTAAATTAATAAATCTTATTGTAATACAGTAGAATCCGCTTAGTATGACATCGAAAGGACGCCGAAATCTCGTCATACTAACAGGTCGTCATTAAAGGCGTACTGAAGAAAAACTATTTTAATATGTAAACATGTTACCTGTTTCTGTAATTTAAAAGAAAAGCCTATACATACATTTCAATTAAAAATAAAAATGACACATATTAAAATTTATTATAAAATAAAATTAACAAAGGGTACTGCGGGGTACAGAGGTCCAATTTGACTTTCAGTAATTATACTGTCTAAACCCAATGAACAATCTTGCAACACATAACACACATCAAACAAGCATCTATCGAACTATGTACAGAAAAAAATTCACATAGTTAATTAATATTATATAAATATTATTTTTTTTACTATTTTTTTAAAATTTGGTATCTGATCCATTTTATCTCACATACGGAGTAAAGTGGAACAACCAGGGGGCGAACAGATGCAATTTCTTCTATTAAATTAAAGGGATTTTACGCTAAATTATTGAACCAATGCAAAATATTAATTCTGTGGGTACATTTGTTACAAAGATAACACAGTATATTACATTGATCTGCTATTTGTATGAAATATTCATCAGATAAGCCGGAATAACAATTTATTTAATTAATCTCTTGTAAAATTGCTTTTTTTTTAAACTTTACTATTTTATTGCTTACACCTTCGCCAAAATAAAGGTTCTGCTGGTCCTTTTTATCCCACTCATGTGCTGCTTATTTTCTGATAGCAAAGTCATAAGAATAAAGCTAGGTGATGGCTGGTTATGAATTTATACATTTTTTGCCCTCTACTATCAAATACAATTGTTAAAAAAATCTAATTTTATTTGTTTATGAGATATCCGTGGTGGACCATTAATAATTGGTCTACCCTACCCATGAACATACAAATATGATTTTCTAATGTAAGTAATCAGTAATTTTTGATTGATTTCTTTACATAATTTTATTGCAAAATAGTCCCTGGTGCTATTGTGCACAAAAAAAAATAGCAATTGCTTTCGTAGACTTGGCCACATCATGTAAAATCATGTCGGTCATTATAATTGGACATAATGTTTTGCAAAACTGGGTCATTATAAGCGACATGTCAATGTAAGCGATGTCAATATATCCGACTAGACAGCTGTTTTTTTAAGGAATTGTATTGGGAAACCAAACTTCCTAGTGCGATTACGTCATAATAAGCGGTTGTCAATATATCCGGCGTCATACTAATCGGATTCTACTGTATTTAAATTTATTTACTTTCAAATTGTTTTACCTCAGTGATCCTCTACAACTAAGAGACGACGTCAACTACTCCTATCCAGTGGATTCGTTGAGGAATACAAACCAGGGTCTTTCATCAAAGAAACGGAGTATGATTATGAGAAACCCATAAATCATTTAACGCAAAGTTTTCATGAAGATAATTTGGGCATGTCGTCCAGGCCGAGACATTTGGATTTAGGTGCTGCACCGAGTAAAATTAATAAGCCTAGGTATCCTGATCCTGATGATTTAGCGAATTCTGCTGGAGGAAGCGGTGGCGGTGGTGAGTTTTTATGATCATTTTATTTATTAGATAACTAGCAAACCAGACGAACTCCGTTTCGCCACCAGGTGGTTTCGTGAGAAAGATAAAGAAATTTTTTTTGTTTTATATTTGAAAAGGAAAAATTTGATTTTATTGCACAACAGTAATGAATTTATTTCGATTACAAAAATGAAGTGTTTTTTAGCTGAACTTCTCTAAGTAAATGAAAGTGTGAATCCGCCAATTATCCGTTTCATTGAAGTGCTCTTTGGTAAACCACATTTTTTGTTTTTTGGTCTGACGTTAACACAAACAAAGCGGATGGTTTTCCAACTCGTGTAAAGGGCAACGTATAACTGCCCCCATGTGAAAAACAATGATTTTCTAAATAATCTATTTGAAATTTATCCCGCAAACACTAAGCGATTGGCCTTGCGACTTGTTATTGCGAACGCAAGGCGAACTGGAAATTGCAATCGTTTGAAGTCAAACGGAAGACCAGTCGGAATCATTGGTATGTCACTAAATCGCCAGCAATTTTTAATTGAATGGTGAAATTAGTGCGCGTACATCATTATTCTTTGCGGCAACAATTGCTCGTTAACTTAACCAAGCATAATTCTGACAATTCTCACTAATGTCATTACTCGAATTTTTAATTACGGTGCGTGAAGTTCCAGCAGCTTGCATTAAGGCACGATGCCATGCACAACTAATTTTCTTAGCTGTAAAACTTGCAGAGCCCGAGACTTTTCCAACGAATGCAAAATCGGTTCGTGCATTCTGGAGTTATTTCGTCAGGAAGGAAAACCCGACTTATTTTTATATATATAGAAGATAATTTTTACAACTGAAATCCGAAATGGACTTTAGCCCGGTCAATTTACGCATTCAAGGTTACAATAATTCATAGTGGGCTGTAACTTGGCAAACTTGTTTATAATATTACTAGCTGACCCGGCAAACGTTGTTTTGCTAAGTAAGGTAAATTCTAAACAATTTCTAGAGAATCAAAAATATTAATACTTCAAGGGTAAAGGCAGGGCCGATCCTGGGGTCCTTAGCGCCCGCATGCAAGATTTGTTTTAGCGCCCCCCCCCTCCAATAATATCAACTGTTTTATCAGTTTTTCATTAAAATTATATAAACATTTACTTTATTTTTTTAAATTAATTTTTAATCATTCTGTGTCAATTTATTTAGAAAATCGAGGCGATTCGCGGGTTGATCATAATCAAATATTTTTAAATTCTCAATTATTTCTAACGTAGGTGTAATATTAATATTTTGGTTTTGAAACATTTAACTTATTTATTATGCGATTTATTCTATAGAGCAAATCACGCCAAAAGAGCAAAAAAAGAATAGTCTTTAATTTTTAAACATAACATTCGTATTTTATATTTTAAATCAAATTTTATTTTAATTTATTTTTTCATTATTCACAATATCCAAAATTGCATCGTAAACTTCTCCTTATTGGTATCGTAAGAGCCGAATTGTATTCAGCTTTACTTTCCCATCAGATTCAAAGTATCAGATTGTTGTTTTAAAGTTTTACTTATAACGTATTTTTAAAGTATTGTCCAAAATTAGTAAAAGATGCAAAGAAATTACACATTCCCTTAACTGTACTGAAACAAACAAATTATATTTGTATCTGTATTATTTCTGCATAGTTAATAATTAAATTATGTATAAAAAAGCTTAAAGATTTTTGTTCCTAAGTACATTTTGCTTTCATTTTTCATATTTGTTCCATTTCCATAACCCTAACCACGCATGTCTTCAACGTTCAAGGTTCATCAGATGTGAAACATTTACAACAAAAACAGAAGTTACAATTCAATTTTTCGGAACAAACAAGCCATTTTTTAAGCACTGACTCTCCATTTTCTCTATTAAATTTAGTATATATTTCTTTAATAAGTTCAAGTTCCATTTCAACTAAATCAGCTCGCAATTTTTCGTCAATAATGCCCAATAATTAATTTAATATTTCGCAGGTTTGAGCCTATGAGATTGAACACTAGATAATTTCTATTTCGATTCCACGGTAAATTCAAACAAAGAAAAAATTGAATAAGTAGATTAAGCAATGAACAAAGCTGTTATTTACTAATTTGCAGAGTTATTAATCGGTTAATTGTTTCTACTGATATCACATAGCAAAATAAATGTGAATAAATGCTTTTTCTGACTTCGTATCCCTAATTAAGTTAGATTGTTTATTATAATCTATTAAGTATTCTAATTTTTATATTAAAAAAATGTGTATAATATATTATAAATTCTATTTCCGAATCTCGTTTTGGCGCCCCCTAAAGCGTGCGCCCGCATTTTTTGCATGCATCGCATGCAAGACAGGACCGGCCCTGTATATATAGAGCCAAGAACTAATATTAAACATAAGGTATATTTAACATAAGGTAGTCGAGTAATTTCAATTAGGCCTTTTTTGTTGTCCAATCAAAGCACATTTGCTGATAATATATATTCCAATTAGTTGTAAACACGTGAAACATTTTATAAGATATGTAAAAAGAAATTATAAATTAACAACTATTTACATATTAATATATAACTATTTACATGTTTATTACAAATTTTGAGGTTTTGTTAAGAAACTATATTTCAAAATTATTTTTTTTATTTATTTGTTGATGATTATACTTATTGCTGATATTTAGAATATAAAAAACTTAAATACTCTATTTAAATACGTATAAACAAATATACATAAATACCTATACATAAATAATTACATTCCCATTGCCAAGAAATAAATTTCTCCATCGTCCATCTGGCATCGCTTGCTATTATTAAGAATTAATTCACTTGCAACTTCGTAATAATTTTCCGTGGTTATTAAAAAATGTATATTATTAACGTAATAATTTTCCAAAAGTGGTGATTAAAAAATGCATATTAATATTTTTGTATCAACCGAATGACAGTTGACAATTGAAAGTAAATGTCATAAACTAAATGGATTGTTGATAAATAATTAATTCTGAATTAAAATGAAAAACGGGATAAAAAGTATTTCATATGTTTCTCCTGGCTCTAAACTACCTCCCTGCCAATTTTCATCTAAATCGATTCAGCCGTTCGTGAGTTAAAAGTATTCTAACTTAAGCGATCCTATTTTATATATATAGATTGTAAAAGAAATCTTACAAGTCCTTATCAATCCGATGCGAGCTAAACAAATGGCATAAGGTCAATGGTCAAAAAATGACTTTTTCGCGATTTTCAGCTAAATGGTCAGTTTTATCGCAAAATTACCTGAGACAATATTGTAGAGCATAAAATTGTCTACAAAAAGCGCATCAATACTTTTTTTGCTCAGAGCCATTGTTTTAAAGATATATCACTTTGAAAAGTACGTTTAAACATATAAAAGTGTCTAAAACTGCTTGAAAATATCAATTAATTTAAAAAATTGCACAAATGGGCCCTAAACAATATGTCTTCTATCCAAGGCAATATTGCTGCAGCCATAGACCCTACATACAACCCAAACAACAGTCTGAATTCACACAGCAGTCGAGAATCAGCCAGTCACCTGTTTGGTGGACACAGAAGCTCCCCTTCGAAGATTGCAAACGGAGGTTATAGTCCTTCTACTCCTAACGGTAATAAAAAAATATAAAATATATCGGTCTATCCATTAAAAGTCAAGGTATCAAGTTACATATTATTTTTGCAGAGCCTTCAGACTATTGTGAGGACAGTTCTCCAGCGCCCCCTTATATGCCCATACAAGGGCAACGCAGAACTTCATCGTTGGAGAAAAAGAAAAAGAAGACTAAGGACGGCTGTAAGCAACAGTAATTTAATAATATATAATATATAATATAATATAATATAATATAATATATATATATATATATACATAGCTGGGCATTAACTCGTCTAATCCGTTAATCGTTAATTAACGAAGTTAACATTTTGATTAACGGATTAACTTTAAGTTAACTTTTAAAAATGTTAACGGACACGTTAACTCCGTTAAAATGCGAGAAGTCCGTTAATCGTTAATCCAATGCCTACTATTTACCGCACGGCACAGCTTTAGCCAATGCCTTATTAAACGGCATAGAGGAAAGATTTGGACTACTCCTGAATGATGAACAGTGCCAACTTGCCGCGGCATTTCACCCAAAGTTTCGGTTGATGTGGCAGTTTCGGAAACGTATGACAGCAGTAGAGAGGAATGCAGAAACTATAAACTATTGGACAAAAAATTAATTTTTTCTGAAATTCTTTATTTTGACATATTTTGGAAGATTTGAACTTTTTTTCAAAGCAATTTTACTGCTTTAGGACTGCATAGAGACAAAATATAGAGCGCGTAAGCGGCGTCGCTGTCTAACGGGTAAACATTGATACGGAACCCATAGGAAAATAGACAAAATTTATACTTATTGTTAAAATCTCTATAAAATATCTGAAATTTGATGTGCATATGTCTAATGATCATTTTTGACCGCCAAATGGCATTTTTTTTACTTTTTTCATTAGATCTCCGAAACCGCTAGACCTGCCTTCATGAAAAATTGATCAGTTCTTCATAATTGTCAATACAAGTAAAATGTTTTTTTGAATTATTAAAATCGGACGCTCCGTTCTCTTAAAAACTGAGTTACCGTTTTTGGCTCAATTTTGCCCCATATCTTCGGAACGGCTAGACCTGCCTTTGCCAAAAACTAATCAGCACGTCTTCTTATCAATACGAATCGAATGTTTTTTGAATTATTCAAATCGGTTGATCCGTGTTCCCGAAATCGTCGACGAAAATTTGTATCCGAATACACATACATACACACACACACATACATACATTTTTTCTAAGGTATGCCAAAATATTCAGAAACCTTTGAAACGTCGAGAAATGCAAAAATTTTCATTTTCGATTTTTTTGCGATTACTATAACTTGCCCTACGGGAAGTTAAAAAAACTCTTTCCCTTATTTAGAAAAAAATTCTTGTAAAAACAATATGCAATCATAAAAACGAAAGTTGACCAATAGCGTTATCACGGTATGTGATAATTGTGCCATTTTCCTTATACACACGGAAGTGTGCATAAAACGCGCGAGGGGTTAAATTACACATTTGAATTATACAAGTATTTTGTTTTATTCATAACCTGTTAACTTCCAGAATCTAAACTAATAAGTTTTTTAAGTTCACTAACGCAACGATATAAAAATGTAATTTTACACATATTAACGGATTAACGATTAACGTTAACTTGCGTTAATTCTTCCGAAATGTAACGCTTTAACGTTTAACGAAGCTAACTTTTTTTGTAGCGGATTAACGATTAACGAAGTTAACTATTTGATTAACGGTGCCCAGCTATGTATATATATATATATATATAAGTAATTTAAAATGATAAATGAATTGATTGATAGTCCAGTGACGTGTTCTCGAATTAAATAGACAATCATATTTTTTATATTGAATATACATATCCCATAATAATTTATATATATATATATATATATATATATATATATATATATATTGTATCATTCTGAATTTGATGTTGAAATATGTATTAACAAAGTCTAGTAATCGGGCATAACATCAATAAAAAACATGAATTTCTTTCAAAAATTATTTTAAATCCATACGTTTTGGCTATAATCCTAGCCTTCATTCAGTGGAACTAAAAATAAAATTAAAAACTAAAACAATTGAATTGGAGTGAAAAGAAACAATAAAACAGTAAATAGTACTTACAATTAGTTATTCTTAGTGCTAAATTGGAAAATTTTAATAATCCATGGTATCAAGATATGGTAATGCATTACACTATGTATTATAAACATTAAACTTGTAATTACACAATATTTTCACAAAATACTGATTTGAAAAATTGCAGTTGGATAGTGTGTTGGTCGTAGACTGGTTGAAGATATAATGGAGAAAAGACTTTTTAAAAAATATTTTTTACCAAGATTCTACACATGTGTGGAACGAATTGCGAATCCTTTGCGCGTCGTTTTATTATTTTGTGAGAAATTTGGTAATACTATCTAAATAAAAGAGATTTGTGTCACACAGCGTGTTAAGTTCATTCCGTTTATTTATTATTTTATTGCTGTGAATAGTTAAAAAAGATCCTTCTATAATTCTTTGTTTGAATAAATTTCGTTCGGATTGTAGTACAGTCGGGTTAGAACAGTCCATATTGTGTTTTAAAGTATAAATATGCTCCGCAATCATAGTTTTAAACTGTCTTGGATTTTTTGAATTGTTTTTATATTGTTGTAAACGTTTCATTAAGTTCTGGCTTGTTTCTCCTATGTAAATTCAATTACAATCTAGACATTTATTTTGATGGACGAGATTTCTAATTGTGATTTTTTAAATTAGTATTTTGTGAAATATTGTGTAAATTCAAGTTAATGTTTATAATACATAGTGTAGTGCGTTGCCATATCCTGATACCATGGATTATTAAAATTTTTCAATTTAACACTAAGATTAACTAATTGTAAGTACTATTTACTCTTTTTATTTTTTATTTTCACTCCAATTCAATTGTTTTAGTTTTTAATTTTATTTTTAGTTTCCACTGAATGAAGGCTAGGATTATAGCCGAAACGTATGGATTTAAAACAATTTCTTGAAAGAAATTCATGTTTTTTATTGATGTTATGACCGATTATTAGACTTTGTTAATATATATATAATATATATATATATATATATATATATATATAATTTTCACTTGAAATAAAAATTATTGATCTGAAATAATTTAATTAATAAAATAATTTATATATGAAATATATAAAAATAATTATTTATATTTATATATACTATATTTATACGGTAAATTATTGCCTTATTATAATTAATAAGCGTTTGTAAATTTTGTAGTCTTGTCTTTTACACCAAAATTTTAATAAAAAAAAGAGTTTATAGGAATAGGTGTATTTATTTTTGTTTAATTACATATTAATATAAAATATTTACTTTTATAATTTAATGATATTTTTTTAGGACGATTTAGTTTTAATTAACTTCCCGTAGGGTAAGTTATTGTAATGGGCCGAAAATCGGAATTAAAAATTTTTACATTTCTCGACGTTTTGAAGGTTTCTGAACATTTTTAAGGGGCATACCTTAGACGTACGTATGGATACAAATTTCCAGTCACGATTTCGGGCGCACGGATCAACCGATTTAAATAGTTCAAAAAACATTTGATTCCTATTGATAGGGAGAAGAACTGATTAGTTTTTGGCAAAGGCAGGTCCAGCCGTTTCGGAGATACGGAGTAAAGAGTGCAGAAAATAGAAATCGACTTTTTGAGAGAACAGAGTATCCAATTTGAATGATCTAAAAAACATTCAATTAGTAATGATTGGGAAAAGGGGTTATTAGTTTTACGCAAGGGCAGGCCTAGCCGTTTCGGAAATACAGAGCTAAATGTACAAAAAATGGCAGTTTTTGAGAGAACTAAGCGTCTGATTCAATTGATTCAAAGAACTTTCTGCTTGTCTTAACGAAATAATTGATTTTTTTTTTTTTTTTTTTTTAATATTTTGTATATCGAAAATAATTCAGATTTTATTTTTAATTCTGACTATAGTTCTAATATACTTTAAACAAATAATTTCAACTTTGCAATTCAGTTTATATAATTCTTATAAATATTAGCCAATGTTACAATATTATTAATAATCTATTTGAAAACATTCAGTATTTCTCGAACATTTCGTTACGGTACAGGAAGTTCCAGCAATTTGCCTTAAGGCACAATGCCACCCACCCCACTAGTTTTTAATAACTTCTATAACAAAAAGATAAATGTAGGAATTTGGAATTTTAATGAAACTTTGCATGATAAGAAACAAAACCTTTGAAATAAAATATTATAGAGAGTAGTTAAACTAAAAATTATTGTGGGCTTAAAATTAAATTGCTTTTTATGGACCTATATTATTTTAAAGGTTTTTTTTTCAACTGTCAATTCCATCAAAATCTCACAAAAACTCGGGAATAAATTGCTGTCTTTAAAATTATACACACAGGTTAGTAAAAGTATTCTATATATTATATTTTTAATTACTTAATGTACATAAATTCAGCGTATTGCAAATTACATTCACATTAAATATATAACAACTTTTCAACATTCTCATAAGCATTTCAACAATATTAAATCATCCATTTTATTTACAAATATAATACAAAAAAGTTATGTTATCGTTTCTCCAAATTTTTAAACTTGGTTTCTAATCTTTTAGAATACGCATCTAATTTATAAGCGGCTTGTTCAAGTTTATTAACACACTCTTCAATCTCGTTTATCTGCTCTAGACAAGGCAGCAGGGATAAATCTGGACAGAAATAGGAATTAAAAATAAACTCAAGGATTTATTCACCAGGTATGTGATAAAATTTACATTTTTCATCTAAATCAGCTATAGATTTTCCTACATTTGTGGTAATCTGTTTCATATCAGCGTACTTGGATAATGTTACAGTGTTCATTTGTTCTAAAAGTTTGTAGTCTTCCTGTAAGTAATTAGTGTTAGATCGAGTTTGGATAGATTTAAATAAATTGCTGTTACATGTGTGGCTGTTTAGTTCCCCGTATAAATAATCAGCAGTCTTTTGAAACATTATGGTAGCCAGGCGGCTTAGGTTTGTGTCGTGGGGATCTAGAGCCTCAAAGCTCGATGTACTTGTTGATAAAGTTGGCCCTGAAGAATAAACAAATACATATCATACTATATATATATATATATATATATATAATATACATGGTTTATAAATTATATTTTACCTTTTTCGGTGAGTCGGGTACACCCTCTGACTCGTTTTCGTTCTACACTTCACTTTTCTGCATTTTTGCAAAG
>NW_020537324.1:77818043-77844890 GCF_003426905.1 Ctenocephalides felis | reverse complement strand
AGAACTTGTTGAATTTCCTTGCTATATATTTTTGTTTTGACGTTGCGAATTATATTCAGCGATTATTATTACTGAATATGAGTAGAATAACAACTCGAAATGTTTTCTACGTTAAATATCAACTTAAATTTAATAATTGAATGGATGTTTTGATCACGAATTGTTAAATATAATTTTTGTTTCTATTTTATATTTTCAGTTTGTAAAGAATGGTTGGTGAGGGAAGATGGTGCGCTGGCGTACCAACTACAATCTAAAGAAAGTAAGTCCATATTTTAATTATTTTTCATTTAAATTTTAATATATATATATATATATATATATTTCAAATGATTCATTTACAACCAGTAATAAATACTAATCCGGACGCTTCAGTCTCTCCTTTATTTTTTAACGGTTATCGGTGACTCAGTTTTCGTTATAATTTTACAAACACACATTGCGTCGAAAGAATAAATATTAGTTCCAACTTTATAATCAGAATAAATTTATATCTATATTATTTGCCAATACAATTAGATATGATTTATAGATGACTCTGCCGTTTTATTTATGCTAAATACATCATTTACTAGAATTTCATACGCCGATTGGGTTGCCAATCAAATCGTAATTAGAACGAAAATTTTTGGAATTGAGAATTGTAATTATTTAAAATTTAGCAAGCGGTATTTATTTTACAAAATCAAAATTTACAAAGTCATAAGATTGTTATCGGATAGTCATTGGGTTTATACGAGATTCTTATAAGTCCCTTACAAGATTTCTACTAAATTCGTATAAAGTTCTAGATTCTCAGTGCGTTTTTACAAGGGTATAATTAGATTCTTGCCAGCTTCTTACAAAATTTTTATCATAATTTTGTTCTGACTCTTATCAGATTTCAACTGCATTCTAACTAGAATTTTTATTAGATTCTGGTTGAACTCTTGCCAAAGTTTGTTCAAATTTCCTATTAGGTTGTAATAAGGTCCCTGCTAGATTTTTACCAAAATCTTATCATGTTCTTGTCGAAAACTTAATATAATCTTGTTAGCTTCTAATTGATAGATTATACTTAGATTTTTACTAGATTTTAACTTTGTTCCAACTTTGTTATAACTTGCTTTTAATTTTATTCCAACTTTATTGCAACTAAAATATTACCATACTAGTAATAAAACTTTGCTGAAATATTGTTAAAATCTTACTAAAGTAAGATTTAGTGCGAGTGCTAGTAATTATATAAACTCATTTAAATTTGCAATAATGGGCTGTGCTTTTAGGACGTAAAAAAAGTTTTTGTTTACTTTAATTAATTCGATTACAGATATTATAATAGTGTTCGAGAGGTATCTATTGGAAATCTCATTAACTAGTTTTTTAGTTAAAGTCGAAGTTTTATTTTCGAATAAAAATAGTTAAAATAGTTATATCTATTTTGTTGTTTAATATTTACATTTAACTTACAAGTCAAAGGTAAATGCCACTCAGACTTATTTTATTCATATTTAAATCAAAATTACCTGATCTTGCATTAGCAGTTGCAACAAAAATTTCATAGTACGTGTGTTAGTGTGCAACATACTCAAATTGTACATGTTTTGTGCAAACTGTTTGTCCTGAGGAGCTCCTTGAAGTTTTAATTTCGTATGCTTAGCATTGTTTTATCCCGGTACTTTGTTTAGATATTATCTAAATAACTTGAAATTTTTCTTAAGAAAATTTTCTACTTTAGTATTTGACATCATAGTAGGAGTGTCAGTGTAAGACATACTCAAATTGTACACGTTTTGTGCAAACTGTTTGTCCTGAGGAGCTCCTTGAAATTTAAATTTCTTATTTAGGACATTATTTGATCTCGGTACTTTGTTCAGATATTATCTAAATGTCTCGGAATTTTGTGAGAAAAGTTGTCAATTTTAGTATTTGACATCATAGTACGCGTGTTAGTGTAGAACACACTCAAATTGTACACGTTTTGTGCAAATTGTTTGTCCTGAGGAGCTCCATGAAATTTTAATTTCTTATTTATAACATTGTTTTATCCCGGTACTTCGTTCAAATGTTGTCTAAATATCAAAATTTTGTGTTAAAAGTTGTTTATTTTTAGTATTAGACATCATAGTACGTGTGTCAATGTATAACATACTCAAATTGTACACGTTTTGTGCAAACTGTTTGTTCTGAGGATCTCCATGAAGTTTTAATTTTGTATGCACAGCTTTGTTTTATCCCGGCACTTGTTCAGATATTGTCTAAATAACTTAAAATTTTGTGAGAAAAGTTGTCTATTTTAGTATTTGATACCATAGTGATAGTGGCAGTGTATAACATACTGAAATTATACACGTTTTGTGCAAATTGTTTGTCCTGAGGAGCTCCTTGAAATTTTAATTTCTTATTTAGGACATTATTTGATCCCGGTACTTCGTTCAAATGTTGTCTAATTATCTTAAAATTTGATGAGAAAAGTTTCAAATTTTAGTATTTGACATCATAGTACTTGTATTTGTATACAACATATTCAAATTGTACACGTTTTGTGCAAACTGTTTGTTCTGAAGCGCCCCTTGAAACTTCAATTTCCTATTTATAACATATTACATTCGATTTACAAGTTTATTTCAATATCAATTATATTTCAATCAAAATTACTTGATGCTATTTTAGCAGCTATATATCCTAAAAAACGTTTCAGAATCATTCCCCGATTGTTTTGTTCTAATTCCACTTTCATTGTTCCAAATAGTTTCCTTCAACAACTAGAGTGTGACAACGGACTTTGTTCATCATATCCTTTGTTATCTGCGAATATTTTAAATCTCACAAATGTATTAATTAGTCGATTTTTGTTTCAGTTTCTGAACACTATTCCGGAAACAAGCACCGCAATGCGCTGGTTCGCGAGGATTTGCCAAAAGCGCGCGAAGTTCAAATGCGCGAAAAGGCCGAGGCCGAGCACAGGGCCAGGCTCTACCACGAGATGATAAACGAACAGTGAGTAGAAATATCATTTTATATATATATATATATATATATATATTATCTTATATATAAAAATGTAGCTCTCGATCAAATGATTCGGTAAAACTCGAAAATGACTAAACCGATTTGGCCAGTCTTAGTCTTGAAAAATTCGTGTTAATTAAACAGCAGATTGTCAGAAAAGTGAGATATTATTTCAAAATCGCGTAGAAACTTTACATTTTTAATTTGGAAATTTTTGTAGAAGCGTAATTTAAATAAAACTTTGGGCGGTGGCTAATACGTCAAATGTCAAACGTTTTTGACAGATGATGTTCAATTACGTTTAATAGGATGTTTTACGCGAATATTATTTATTTATGATAAATTTGTAGTAAGTAATTTTGTTTGTAGTTTTATTTATATACAAAAACGTTAGTAAACGGGCCGCAAGTGTTACTAGAGACTCAAAATATAAAACATTTTTGATATGTTAATATGAAAATGCACTTTTTGGCATATTTTTCTCAAACACGGTGCTCTGAAAGATCTCATTTGTATAATTATATACTCATTGGTATTTATAAAACATTTTCTAAGTTATATTATTTTTTATTTATGTTATTCAAATTCAGAACCTAAATTTGGTATCGATCAAATGGGCATTTTGTCGAATAACATTTTCCCAGTTATAATTTCCCAGAAATTACGAAAGAATAGATAGTAATATGTGAAGATCCGGGGTTAAAAAGGTCTACCACCGATGTGTCAAAAATCAATAAAGTTAAGCATTGTTTAACAACAATATTTGAAAGTAGAGGGTAAAAGATGTATAACCAGCTATAACCTTGATTCTCATGACTTTGCTGGCGGGAGATAAACTGTAATCTTTGAAAATCCATAATAAAAGTATATTTTTTCCGTTAGTAATTTTTTAGCATTAGTTAAAAATGTAATTATTTCGTAAAATACCTTTTGTAAAATAAGACATTAAACCTGTTTGCCTCCTAGCCGTTCCAAGTTACCCCGTCTATGGGGTAAAAATGTCTAGATAACAAATTTTTTAGACATTAACATTTCTACAATGATGAAGTATCTGGCAGTTTTACTGAACTTAGTCAGACGATTGTTCGTTTGAAATGTATTATTTGTTGTGATATAATTTATTTGATTTTTATAATATATTTAATATTTGCTCAAAGTCAAATTGGACCTTTGTGCCTCGCCCTGCTCCACATATATACTTTTTATTAAATTTACTTTAATTCATCGAATGTTACTGGAAACTTTTCAAAAAGCAGGTCAAAGAAGAAATACTTAATTCATTTTCTCTCTCCTTTTTTTATTTTAATTTTACATAAATAAATATATACATTCTATTTTACAATATTTTATACATAAGTGGATTTATATAACTATTCTTCAAAAAATATTCTTTCCTCTTTTCTCTTACATTCCTCTCAATGAGTGTTATTTCTTCAAAACCATGATATAAATTATATAAAAAATTCCAGATACCAGCCAAATTTTAACATCATTTTCTTCCTTTGATTTATATTGTATATCTATTTTGATAAGTTTATCTTCATCTTCAGTTACATCTATTTTCGAGATTTTTAATTTTGTTTTCATCCAATCCCATATAATTTTCTTTTTACCACATTCAGTTAAATAGTGTAATGCATTTTCCTCCTTTTTGCGTACTCGGAGAAATTTGAAAATTTTTTATAAGCTCAGTAGTATTTTTTACAATTATACACAAAATGCAGAATCCAAAAAGAATCTGAGAAACTTGAAACGTAATCAATAAGTCGAAAGACCAAAAAAGGCTTGGATTGGATTATACCATGTTTTCTATAGAAAGTATATAAAACTTCCAGTTTGATTGTTTGGACAAAATATAGACAAACTAATGGGGTTTATTGGTTTTATAATCAAGGCATCCTTATACACTTAAAGAATTAATATTTTTGATTCTCTAGAAATTGTTAAGAATATACCTTACCTAGCAAAACGTTTGCCGGGTCAGCTAGTATAAATATATATAAGTAGAAGTCTTCTAGGAAAATGTTAGAAAATATGATATATTTCGTCAGTTGTAATATTGATTCAGTACCTTTAATTGGATAGAACCCTAGTCAATTCCTTTTTTTTAGTTAGGGTCTTTTTCAGTGTGTAAATTAATTCGTGTGTACTGATCTGATGGGTCGATGACGGTCTCGTCCCGAGGTGCACCTAGCGGAACGCGATTTTTCCTCGGACGCTTTCCCACGATTTGTTAAAACACGCAATTGTGTTTTAGAAGACATTAATCGTAATTATACACACATCTATACCTACACATACGCCCACATGTATATAAATATAAGGTCGTTGAGAAAGTAATTCATCTTTCCAGTATGAAAAAAGCTCACTTTTTTGTAGAAAGAATAATACTTTCTTTATTTTTAAACTTCCCGAAGGAGAAGCTTATGTTTTCATCAAAAAATCCGATTCGCTAATTTTATGTTTTCTCGACGTTTCAAGCCATTCTGAATCGAATGAGACCAAATTTAAGGAAAAAGTATGTGTGTGTGTGTGTATGTGAACAGATTTTTTGCCGTAAATCGACGTTTTCTCAAAAACGGCTGGACCGATTTCAAAAATTTAAAAGCCATTCGATGTATCGCCATAAGGACTAGCGTTTTTGAGTTTTGTGCGACGATCGGCCGAGCCGTTTCTTTGTAAAACGCAGAAAAGTGAAAAAAATTTCGTCCATGTTTTAGCCGGCAATTCTGAATCGATTATGAAAATTCAAAAACCATTTGAAATATATTGGTTGGGAACCGTGCTGATTAGTTTTTGGTAAAGATCGGCCCGGCCGTTTTCTTGTAATACAGTGTTAAAAAAAAATTTCGACGATTTTTATGATTATTTTTTTAACGATAGATACCATAGTCTTCTAGATCAGGCCTTCTTAAAGTGGGGGTCGCGACCCCCAGGGGGGTCGCGGGACTACTAATAAGGGGTCGCAAAGATCTGATACTTTTCAATCATTATAAACAAAATTTTAAAATTAGTATTATTAGGCCGACTATTTCCACGATAATTTATGGCTTCTCAAGCTATGCTATTTGGCCAATATTTTTGATAAAATCAATGATATGAATTTATCAATGCAGGGAGTCTGCGTTAATATGTTTATGTTAAAAAATAAACTTGAGAACTTTGTTAAAATATTTCTTATATGGAAAAACAGTGTAGAAAGTGGATCGCTCGAAATGTTTCCATTAATTGACGAGTATATAATTAGTAACAATATTTCAAAAAAAGATACTCCTATAACAAAAATTATAGTTAACCATTTGAAGAATATGGAAGCATAGGTATTTTCTCAATGATATCGATACACAACAATGGATTTGCAATCCATTTTCAATTAAAATGGAAAAAATTAATTTCTCAAACTTAAAAGCACAAAAAGAATTTACCGAATTAACAAGTGATACTTCCTTGCGACTCAGATTTTTTCAACTGTCGGTGTATGAATTTTGGTTCGAAATCAAATCAGAATATTCCCTACTATCGGAAATGGCAATAAACAAATTACTGCCATTTTGTGCAACATATTTATGTGAATCAGCCTCTTCTACATTAACTTACATAAAATCAAAATACCGTTCAACTTTAATATACGTTGAAAATTTATTACGATCTGCACTAACTTAAATTGAGCCTAGATTTAATTATTTGTGTAAAAATAAACAATCACATTCATCACATTAATATTGTTTGATGTTTATAATAGGTTTTCATTAAAAAAATGTTACAAAATTTTATTTTTTCTATTGAATATGTTGATATAGTTTTATGTTTTCTTATAAAAAATTTGTTACAAGAGTTTATTTTTTTATTGAATAAATATATATATATATATATATATATATACAGGGCCGGTCCTGCCTTGCATGCGATGCATGCAAAAAATGCGGGCGCACGCCTTAGGGGGCGCCAAAACGAGTTTCGGAAATTAAATTTATAATATAATATTTATATTTTTTATATGAAATCTAGAATTATTTATATAAAATCTAGAATACTTAATAAATGATAATAAACAATCTAACTTAATTAGGGATACGGAGATACAAAAAGCATTTATTTTGCAATGTGATATCAGTAGAAACAATTAACCGATTAGTAATTCTGCAAATTAGTAAATAACAGCTCTGTTCATTGCTTAATTCACTTATTCAATTTTTTCTTTGTATAAAGTTACTGTGGAATCGAAAAAGAAATTGTCTAGTGTTCAATCCCATAAGCTCAAACCTACGAAAAATAAAATTAATTATTGGGCATTATTGACGAAAAATTGCGAGCTGATTTAGTTGAAACGGAATTTGTTAAAAAATATAAACAACTTATAATGGGGAAAATAAAAATGGGGAGTGAGTGCTTGAAAAATGGCATGTTTATTCCGAGAAATTAAATTGTAACTTTTGTTTTTGTTGCAAATGTTTCGCTTCTGATGAATTTTGAATGTTGAAAACAAGCTTGGTTAGGGTTATGGAAATGGAACAAATATAAAAAATGAAAGCAAAATTTACTTTGTAACGAAAATCTTAAGGCCTTATACTTAGCGGTGTCCATACTCTAAATTTAATCATTATTAACTATGCAGAAATATAATAAGTTTTTTTTAATATATTTCAAGAAATGTGTAGTTTCTTAATTTTAATTTTTTTTACTGATTTTTGGACAATACTTTTAAAATAAGTTAAAAATTTAACTTTAAAACAACAAACTGATACTCTGAATATGACGAAAAACAAGGATAAATACAATTCGGCTCTTACGATATCAATAAAGAAAAGTTTACGACGCAATTTTGGATATTGTAAATGATGAAAAATTAAATTAAATTAAAATTTCAAAAATCCAACGTGGCATGATTTGCTAAATAGAATAAATTGCATAATAAAAAACCCAAATATTAATATTGTTAAAAATAATTGAAATTTTAAAAATATTTGATTATAATCAACCCGCGAAACGCCACGATTTTCTAAATAAATTTAAAATCAATATATTTTATACACTTTTAGATTATATCTAATGTTTTGTGTACTAAAACCAGAATAATTAAAAATTAATTTTTAAAAAATATGTAGATATTTATATAATTTAAATGATAAACTCTTAAAACAGTTAATATTAATAGGGAGGGGGGGCGCTAGAAAAAAAGTTGCATGCGGGCGCTAAGGACCCCAGGACCGGCCCTGTATATATATATATATATATATATATATATATATATATAGTTTTATGTCAACGATTCCAATTATATATAACATGAATGGGTACATATTCTTCAATCCTTATTTTATTTACATAGTAAAATAGGGGGTCGTATAAAATTTCCTAAGCTTGAAGGGGGTCGCTATATAAAAAAGTTTAAGAAGCCCTGTTCTAGATCACACTAAAATATTACGGCCCTACGACAACTCGTTTAACTTTAAAAATTCGTCAAAGTTTGCAAAAATTGGTATCGTTTTTTTGGCATTTGTCAAAATTAGACCTTTCATCGACATTTTCTCAAAAACGCCTGAACCGATTTCAGAAATTTAAAAGCCATTTGATGTATCTTGATGAGTCTTATCGCTTGTCAGTTTTGTTCGACGATCTGCCGACCCGTTTCTTTGTAATTTGGAAAAAAGTGTTAAACTTTTCGTCCACATTTAAGCTCAAACTACCGAATCTATTTAAAAAAATCAAAAACTGTTCGAAAGATATTAGTTGGGAATGATACTGATTAGTTTTAGGTGAAAATCTACCGAGCCGTTTTCTTGTAATTAACTGATGAAAAAAAAAGTTAAGACGATGTTTATGGAACTTTTTTAGCGATGTATATCATGGTCTTATAGAACTTACTGAAATATTACGGCCTTGCGACAAGTCGTTTAATTTTAAAAATTCATCAAAGTTTGAGAAAATTAAAAGTCAGTTCTTACACATTCGAAAAGTTCATGCTTAAAGGCTAAATACCACTTTCAACTAGTTTTGTTTTATCTTGTATTAGTTATATTTCCTCAATTATGTAGTCCTTGTATTGTTGCTTAATAAATTGACCAAAAAATAATCCCTTTAAGTTTTTACTTAAGATCTACCATCTGGTAAAAGTCTGGTATGATACTTCTTGATACCGAGATGGCTGAGGTTGACTCGAACCCAAGATTAGGATTTGCTAGCCCACTTTTTTTCACTATTACATCATTTAATGAAACATATCATGTAGTATTTTTCTCTTAGTTCAAGTATTATTATTCAGGGTTAAAATACCTTAGATCTAGTTTTAAATAACATTATTATTAGTACGAAAAGTGTAATTCGATTTGCACCATCATCGGTCTCGGGGTACAGGTGTCTATCATTACAGGTGTATGTTGATTTATGTGTATATAATATGTGTGTATATATATATAAAGGACATGCAAGAACCTGTTTTTGACCTGAGGTCCCCTCCTTTCGAATTTAATTCGTTTCTTTAGAAAAAATTCGAAGAAACACTTGACGCACCGACTGTGCACACAAACCACTTGAAATATTTTTCGTAATAAATTAAATAAATAACTAAATACTTTTAGTGCTTTATTTTGTTATCAGATAAATAAGTTCTACGTTTTGTTAGTTATTAATTAAATATAACAGTTTCATATATTTTACAAATTTATAGTGACTATTTGTACATAACACAAGTGTTGTTACAATTTGATAAATCAATTATTAGTTTAGTATTCCGTTTGTGATTCAATCAAGTGCTTTTATTATTACTTTATTTCTTTTTTTACAAAAGTGTTTAAACAAATTGTGCTTATTTGGTTTCTATTAAGGGCAATTAATTTATAAATACAATAAGCATTTGCTTTATAAACTATTTATTTAAAAAAGTGTTTTAAAATTGTGTTTGTGAAGGCAAATAAATGTTAAAGGATTTCAGATGTTTGTTTATAAGAAGGTGATTTTTGCAATATTATTTTCTGTATATATATGTATATATATATAATCAAATTTCAGATAAAAACTAGAACTAAAATTTATGCTAAAAATTAGTAACCATGTAAAATATATTTACAATTATAATAATTAGTAATATTGCAAAATTGCAGAAAATATTTTTATAAAATTGCAGAAAAGTTCAATATTTTTTATAAATCTGCAGACACGTTCAATATTTTTATAAAACTGTAGAAACGTTCAATATTTTTATAAAACTGCGGAAACGTTCAATATTTTTATAAAACTGCAGTAATTTTTAATAATTTTATAAAACTGCAGAAACCTTCAATAATTTTATAAAACTGTAGCTACGTTTAATAATTTTATAAAACTGCAGCTACGTTTAATAATTTTATAAAACTGCAGCTACGTTCAGTAATTTTATAAAATTGTTGCTATGTTTAATATTTTTCAAAACTGCAGAAACGTTCAATAATTTCATGAAAATGCAGGCAACATTCAATAATATCATGAAAATGCAGAAACTTTCAATAAATTCATAAAATTGTAGCCGTTCAATAATTTTATAAAAATGCAGAAACGTTCAATAATTTTATACAATTGTAGCCGTATTCAATATTTTTATATAATTACAGCATCATAAATTTTTTTTTTAATTTCAACGACATTCAATATTTTTATGTTTCGTATATTTTTAAATTTTGTAAAATTATCGAACGTTTCTGTTCCTTCAACTGTATAAAATTATTGAAAATGTCTGTACCTTCAATAATTTCATAAAGCTGCAGAAATATTTAATAATATTATACAATTGCAGTAAAGTTCAAAAATTTTATAAAACTGCAGTAATTTTCAATAATTTTATATCACTGCAGAAACGTCAAATAATTTGATATATTTGCAGAAACGTTCAATAATTTTATAAAATTGTAGTCATATTCAATATTTTTATAAAATTACAGCCATATTCAATATTTTTATAAAATTACAGCCATATTCATCTTTTTTAAAAAAATGCAGAAACATTCAATAATTTTATAAAATTATAGTCATAGTCGATACTTTTATAAAACCGCAAAAACGTTTAATAAGTTTATAAAACTGCAGCAATGTTCAATAATTTTTATAAAACTGCAGAAATGTTCAATAATTTTATAAAACTGCAGAAACGTTCAATAATTTCATTAAATTGTAACCATATTTAATCTACATATATATAAAAATAAGTCGGGTTTTTCTTTCTGACGAAATAACTCCAGAACGCACAAACCGATTTTGGAAATTTTGCATTCGTTGAAAAGACCGCCTTAATGCAAATTGCTGGAACTTCACGCACCGTAATTAAAAATTCGAGTAATGACATTAGTTAAAATTATCAGAATTATGCTTGCAATTAAGTCAACGAGCAATTCTTGCCGCAAAGAATAATGATGTACACGCACTGAATTTCACCATTCAATCAAAAATTGCTGGAGATTTGGTGACATGCCAATGATTCCGACTGGTCTTCCGTTTGACTTTAAACGATTGCAATTTCCAGTTCGCTAATCGCTTCGTGTTTGCGGGATAAATTTCAAACAGATAATTTAGAAAATCATTGTTTTTCACATGGGCAGTTATACGTTGCCTGTTCACGAGTTGGAAATCCATCAGCTTTGTTTGTGTTAACCTCAGACCAAAAAACAAAAAATGTGGTTTACCAAAGAGCACTTCAATGAAACGGATAATTTGCGGATTCACTTTCATTTACTTAGAGAAGTTCAACTAAAAAACACTTCATTTTTGTAATCGAAATAAATTCATTACTGTTGTGCAATAAAATCAAATTTTTTCTTTTCAAATATAAAACAAACAAAAAATTTCTTCATCTTTCTCACGAAACCATCTGGTGGCGAAACGGAGTTCGTCGGGTTTGCTAGTAATTTTATAAAAATGCAGAAACGTTCAATAAGTAAGTGTTACTAGAAGTCTGGCATTATAATTTAGATTTCATAATTAGAATTTTCCAGGGCAGGTGGCTAGGATGTTTCTGCATTTTCCTTTCATAATATTTTTGTTTGTGTTGAATCGTCTCCTAATGTATTATGTTGCAAATACTGTACTTGTATAATTTGTATTAATTTTGAACCAATGCAGTGGTAGTCTAATTTTTTATCTAATTTCTTATTTTTTCAATTTTTTAGGGAGCAGGCTGATGCCAGATTGGCGCGCGAATTGGCAGAAAAATTAGAAAGGGATGAAAGGGAGCAGCAGAGACGTGCTGAAGAAATGGACAAGGAAATTGCACGAAGGCTGCAGGTGAAAATTAATAACAAAAAAATATTATATCCACTACAGTCATAATATTATGGTGATAGTAATAAAGTTACTTTTCTGCTTCCTCAGCAGGAGAGAGAAGCGTCTTCGCAAATCAACAAGACTTCAATAAAACCTCCGTCGACTGATTCGAGAAAACATAGTGGCCAAAGGTTACCAGCACCTGCACCAAGTGGTAGTGGTAGTCAACAAAATTCTCCTTCTTCGTTTCTGGACCATAGTCGTCATTTGGTAACACATGGGGTTGCCATACCACCTGATGCGGTCGACTACTACAACGACTCAGGTAATTGACTAGGGTTTGTCGGTTTTCAAAAACCGTTTTTTTGGCGAAAATTATGGAATCCGAAAACCGGTTTTTTAGTGAAAAAAGTCGGTTTTCACTGTATAAATGGAAAATGACAAATATAACCAAATATAAAAGATAGATGAAAGCGTTTTGATTCTTGAAATCATATCGGTAAAATATCTTATCAGTCTGCAATGGTTCCCAGAAAGGTTTCGTATATATTAATTTAAATTTTTATACCAGTGTATATATTAATTTAAATCAGTGTGACTTCTTCTTGAAGAAGTAACTTCCTCTACTCAAACTTAAAAAAAAGAGTTTTAAACTCTTGAAGCCACAACCTAAAGAACAAAAAACTTAGAATTATTATATCAGGCTTTAAAAATAATTAAGCATAGTTCGGTGGCAAGTATGAGAGTATTTTCTATTTCAGGAAATTTTGTGAGTAAACAAAGGACACGTCTAAGTAGTAAAAAATAATTAGAATGTTTAAAATTAATTAATTAAAATTGCACGGAACAGAAATAAAAGTTTAGCTTGTTTTTAAAACTAAAAGTGATATTAACAAGTATGTATCAACATGTATCTAATATTTTATTACTTTTATTTTTTAATTTAATGAATTTTTTATTTAAAAATGTATAATTTTTATTTTTTCGAAAACTTTCCTTTCACTATCATAAAAATATTTTCATTCTTATATGCGAATATGATGCATGAATAACGAATAATTATTTTCAAAGTTATTTGATCAAGGTAAACTATTATTTTTTAGTTCTACTAATTAAAATTAAAATAATTTTGTTTACTAACCATAAAATTGAACAATAAATAAATTCAGTCAAATACTACTCTAAATTACACTAAATTTGCGGATAAATTACAGAATGTTCGAGCAAAAATTTATTTTCTATATAAAATTTGAAAACCCGTTAAAACCGGTTTTTTAGTAAATTAAAAATTCGAAAACTGGTTTTCTGAAATGTCGGTTTTTGTATAAACCCTATAATTGACCAAAAGGGAAGGACAAAGTTTATTTTTGTCAGAAAATGCGGTTTGCTAATTTTGTGTTTTCTAGACGTTTCAAGTCATTCTGAATCGTTTGACACCCAAATTGAGAAAAATGTGTTTAGACGATTTTTGGTCTATTGACGTTTGCAGTTTTGTAAAATTATTGGACGTTCATGCAGTTTTATACAATAAAATTATTGGACGTTTCTGCAGTTTTATAAAATTATTGAATGCTTCTGCAAATGTATAAAATTATTAAACGTTTCTGCAAATGTATAAAATTATTGAACGTTTCTGCAAATTTATAAAATTATTAAATGTTTCTGCAGTTTCATATAATTAGGAAAGTTGCTGCAATTTTATATAATTATTAAACGCTTCTACAATTTTTAAAAATTATTGAAATCTTCTGGAGTTTTATAAAATTATTGGACGTTTCTGCAAATGTATGAAATTATTGAACGTTTCTGCAATATAAATTAATGAATGTTTTTGCAAATTTTTATAATTATTGAACGTTTTTGCAAATTTATAATATTATTGAAGGTTTCTACAATTTTTTTAAAATATTGATCATTTCTGTAATTTTTTAATATTATTGAACGTATAAAAATTAAATGTAGAAATTAAATATATAAAATTATTTAATTATTATATTTGCAAATGTATGAACTATTGAACTTTTCTGGAAATGTATGGAAATATTGAACGTTTCTGCAATTTTATAAAATTATTGAACGTTTCTGCAATTTTATAAAATTATTGAACGTTTCTGTGAATTTTTAAAAATATTGAACGTTTCTGCAATTTTATAAAATTATTGAACGTTTCTGTAAATTTTTAAAAATATTGAACGTTTCTGCAAATGTATAAAATTATTGGACGTTTCTGCAGTTTTATAAAATTATTGGACGTTTCTGCAGTTTTATAAAAATATTGAACGTTTCTGCAAATGAATAAAAGTATTATACCTTTCTGCAGTTTCATAAAATTATTGAACATTTCTGCATTTATATAAAATTAGGAAATTCACTGCAATTTAAAAAATTTATTGAACGTTTCTGAAGTTTTATAAAAATTATTGGACATTTCTGCAGTTTCATAAAATTATTGAACATTTCTGCAATTTTATAAAATTATTTAACGTTGCTCAAGTTTTATAAAATCATTAAAAGTTCCTGCAGTTTTATGAAAATATTGTACGTTTCTGTAAATAAATAAAATTCTTGGACGTTTCTGCAAATGTATAAAATTATTGAACATTTCTGCATTTATATAAAATTGGGAAATTTTCTGCAATTTAATAAAATTAGGAAATTTGCTGCAATTTAATAAAATTATTGAACGTTTCTATAATTTTATAAAATTATAAAGCATTTCTGCAAATGTTTAAAAATAATGAACGTTTCTGCAGTTTTATTAAATTATTGGACGTTTTTGCAAATTTATAAAATTATTGAAAGTTTCTGCAGTTTTATAAAATTACTGAACAATTTTGCAGTTTTATAAAATTATTAACTGTTATAAACAATAACACATGATATGTACATGTGGTCAATCATTCTAATAAACTTGATTGAATTTTTATAATTTTCGTAAGCTTATAAAACTTCCGATGTTTGACAAAAATTAATCAGCACCATTTTCAACTGATCATTTCCATGAATTTTTAAAATGAATAAAAATCACGATTAAAACAATTACAGATATTATAATTTGCTTGAAATATTATAGGCTTACAAAAATTTCTTTGAAGTTTTAGGACATATACCGTGCAGTATCATTAATACATTTACAGACATAATTCTGTTTAAAAGTAAAAGCAGTATCCATATGAAAAAATAGATCTAAATCACTAATCTTATTATTACATATCTTTTCAAAGTACTCCTGCTTCATGTAGTTATTTTCCTCCAGGTATCCATTCCAGTCCAACAGGGGCAGGTGGTTATATAAGTGGCAGCATGAGCCCTGCATCTCCCCCAATTTTACACGACCCCAACAGCCCCATGGGCGACGGCCACAGCCCCATGGCTCATCTAACACAAGACTACATCAGAAACAGTCCTTTGCCAATAATAAGTCACCGATCACAAATGGAAAGAGGAGCAAATCACAATTTCGATATGATGCCTTCGACTAGCCAAAATAATACAATGATCGATCACGGGGTGAATTTGAATCAGTTCCATCACCAAGCCCCCAGTTATAGAGGACCGCCGCCGCCACTGCCGACAGATGTGACCATTCACCATTCTGATGAAGCCAAATTGATGTACCAGTTAGGCATAATGATCTGGGGCTGCCTCCTGGTTCTGATCTGGCTAAACGATTTGAAAGGGTTAATATTCATCGAATCATCCCGAAAGTTCGAGACATCGAGGTGGTGATGATTTGGATGAACGGTTGTTGCAAGAACGTAAGGATGCCGTAAGTCGAAAGATTTTTAATGCTATTTTGTACGGACTGTTGAGCTTTTTTATGTAAATATTTTAAATTTGTATATTTTTGTAAATTGTATGTTAAATTTTTAATATGGAAATTTTAGTTTATTAAAGAAATGTTAATCGAGTCAATGTTTTTTAACTTCCCGAAGGAGAAGTTTATGTTTTCATCCAAAAATCCGATTCGCTAATTTTATATTTTCTCGACGTTTCAAGCCATTCTGAATCGAATGAGACCGAATTAAGGAAAAAGTATATGTGTGTGTGTGTATGTGTGTGTGAACAGATTTCCTCAAAAACAGCTAGATCAATTTCAAAAATTTAAAAGCCATTCGATGTATCTCGATGAGGACTAGCGTTTGTCAATTTTGTGCCACGATCGGCCGAGACGTTTTTTTATAAATAGCAGAAAAGTGAAAAATTTTCCGTCCACGTTTTAGCCCGCAATTCTGAACCGATTAAAAAAATTCAAAAACCGTTCGAAAGATATTGGTTGATAATCGTGCTGATTAGTTTCTGGTAAAGATCGGCCGGGCCGTTTTCTTGTAATAAAGTGTTAAAAAAATTTTTCGACGATTTTTATTATTTTTTTGACGGTAGATACCATAGTCTCCTAGATCATACTAAAATATTACGGCCCTACGACAACTCGTTTAGCTTTAAAAATTAGTCAAAGTTTACAAAAATTAGTATCGTTTTTAACATTTGTCAGAATTAGACCTTTGATCGACGTTTTCTCAAAAACGCCTGAATCGATTTCAGAAATTTAAAAGCCATTTGATATATCTCAATGAGGACTATCGTTTGTCAGTTTTGTGCGACGATCTGCGAAGCCGCTTCTTTATAATTTAAAAAAAAGTGTTAAACTTTTCGTCCACATTTAAGCTCATTCTACAAAAACTGTTCGAAAGATATTAGTTGGGAATGGTACTGATTAGTTTTAGGTGAAAATCTACCGAGCCGTTTTCTTGTAATTATCACATATCGGTTCAAGAATATTTTATAGAATTTTATTTAATAATCAATTTTGAAAATTCTATCTAGATAAAAGATATTTGTGAAGCAAAAAAAATATGGTGTTCATTCCATTTATCGTTATAAATGTTTGAATAAGATCGTTCACAAATGTGCATTTGGTATAAATTTTCTTCCAAATGTGTAGTAGGTTCAAAAACAATCTATGTGTTTTAAAATGTTAATGCGTTATGTATAGCTTAAATTGTATTGAAAATATTAGTAATTTATGCGCTAATCTTTCGACCGAAGAGTCATGTAGTCAAAATATTAAAATATGTAGTTAAATTGGTTAATTTAAATTGAAGAACTCACTTAAACAATTCTGAACCATTGCGTATACATTGTAAAGTATGTATGATTCACGAAGAATACTGCGTAGTTTGTATTCTGACCGTTATATTTATAATTATTATAAATGGGTGCATACCCCTTACACGATTTATGAATTTGAGAGCATCCTGTATGCTATTAATGAATAATGCGCACATATTATTTTTAATTTAGTTAGATAGATCAAAATTAATATGTTGAAAGATATTTTTGTATTAAGAATTTAATTTAACCAGGTGATTTTGATTGTCGAATATAGTTCGATTTTGAAGACTCAAAACTGTGTGATAACAGAGGTAGCTTGGTATAGATATTGATACCACTATTTTCAGAGTTTGTTATTAACGACATGTTTACAACATTTCTATTTTTGTCACGTTGAAAAAAAAATTTAAGCCGATTTTTATGGATTTTTTTTAGCGAGATATATCATGGTCTTATAGAGCTTACTGAAATATTAGGGTCTTACGACAAGTCGTTTAATTTTAAAAATTTATCAAAGTTTGAGAAAATGAGTAGTTTTTTGACATTTGTTAAAATTAAAATTAGAGGATTTACTTGGTAAAACGATAGTAGTTCTTGGTCTTAATGAACATACTAAACCATTAAAGTCTTGCGGAAACTGATTCAATTATATAAATTGTTGATTTTTGAAAATTTACTTTTAGAAAATACTTCGAGTTTACGTGTTCGTAGAAAATACTTTGCGTTTGCGTAATAAATCCAATCATAAATTAATTTAGTTTTTATTGATTAAGTCGATTATTTACACATATCGGGAAGTTCATGTAACTTGCCTCAAGGCTAAATACCAATATCAACTAGTTTAATATGCTGATGCTAATACTAATATCAATATTGATTTGTGTTTTATATCTCAAAATGTGGAAATTGTGTTGTCTTCGAGCGAGTGTGCTCGTAGTCCCTGTATTTTGGAAATCATGACTAGAGTGACACTCGTTCATGGACTTCTACAAAACTCTCTTAGAGCAGAGGTGAGTCTAAATTAAATTATAAAAAAATTATAATTATCTATTTCACTTTTTCTTATGTCTTTCTTATGATTTTTCAAAGTAATTTTGATACCTTTAATTTTTTTAAATTGCTTTACAGGAATTGGCAAGGCAATTACAAGAAGAAGAAAGTTCTGACCGTAACGTCCAATTAGATCGAGACAGATTAATTGCAATAGAAGCCCAGGACCAGGAATTGGCTCGGCTGCTTCAAGAAAGGGTAAGATAATAATAATAAATGATTTTTTGTTTATTTACAACTAAAACATTGATTTTCCAAATTTATAACACAAAAATTTATGGTCTGCCTTTGTGATTTATAGCATAAGATATACTTGTCGGAAATTGCAGTCTTTTAATCAGTATAATCTTTTAAACAGTATAATTATACAGAGTGGCGCTTAGACTGTGCTTAGCCTGGGTAATTTTTTCAATTTTCAATCCAAAATTACAAAAATATTTTATGGAAAATAAAAAAAGTTGTAATAATTTTTTATCCTCAAAAACAATTGTTTTGTCAATACAAGCAGAAAGTTCTTTGAATCATTTAAATCGGACGCTTAGTTTTTTCAAAAACTGCCATTTTTTGCACATTTAGCTGTGTATCTTCGAAATGGCTGGGCCTGCCTTTGCCAAAAACTAATAAACACTTCTCCCAATCATTACTAATTAAATGTTTTTTAGATCATTCAAATCTGATACTCTGTTCTTTCAAAAACTCGATTTCTATTTTCTGCATTCTTTGCTCCGTATCTCCGTAACGGCTGGACCTGCCTTTGCCGAAAATTAATCAGCTCATCTCCCTATCAATAGGAATCGATTGCTTTTTGAATCATTCAAATCGGTTGATGCGCCCGAAAACGTGGACGAAAAATTGTATCTATACACACACACTCACATACACATCGATGCGTTTCGAGTCCCAGTTTGTCCCTTCGTCAGTGAATAAAACACTCGAAAAGAAAACTAGCGATTACAAACAACTATGTTTACTTATGCTTAATAATGTTTCAAAAAAAAAAAAATGGAGAGGGTTTCATACGTTTTGAGACTCAGTTTGTCTCTTCTTCAGTGAATAAAACAACTAATAAAAAGAAACAATTAATAAAAATCAATCATTGATTAATTTACATATATAAGTAAAACCTAATTGAGCCGAGTTAGAATGAATGGCGTGTGTTGATAAACATCCAGAAAATTAATAAAAAAATTGTTTCAAAAAAAAATTCAATAGACTTTCATACGTTTTGAGTACCAGTTTGTTCCTTCTTTAGTGAATAAAACTCTAACTGAAACTTCCCGTACCTTAATTAATAAAATATTCGAAAAATGAAAATAAACAATTAACATAAAAATCAATCATTGATTAATTTATGAACAATGAACTACTTATGTATATTTACAAGAAATGTTAACATATATAAACAAAACCTAATCGAACCGAGTTGAAACGGTTATTGGAGGGGATATATTGTAAACATTTTCAGAAAATAAATTAAAATTAAAACTTAAAATTTTTTCTAAGGTATGCCAAAATGTTCAGAAACCTTTGAAACGTGAGATCTGCACAAACTTGCAATTTAGATTTTTTGCGATTACTATAACTTGCCCTACGGGAAGTTAAAAATATATTCAAAAGTTGAAAATTTACTTATAATTTTTCTTGTCAGGATGATAAAATATTTATTTTTTCATTTTATTAACTTCCCGAAGAAGAAGTTTATGTTTTCATAAAAAAATCCGATTCTCTAATTTTATGTTTTCTCGACGTTTCAAGCCATTCTGAATCGAATGAGACCAAATTTGGAAAAAGTATGTGTGTGTGTGTGTGTGTGTGTGTGTGTGAACAGATTTTTTGCCGTAAATCGACGTTTTCTCGAAAACGGCCGGGCCGATTTTAAAAAATTTAAAAGCCATTCGATGTATATTGACAAGAACTATTGTTTGTCAGTTTTGTGCGACGATGGGCCAAGCCGTTTCTTTATAAATCGCAGGAAAGTGAAAAAATTTTCGTCTACATTTTAGTCCGCAATTCTGAATCGATTTTGAAAATCGTTCGAAAGATATTGGTTGGGAATCGTGCTGATTAGTTTTTGGTAGAGATCGGCCGGGCCGTTTTCTTGTAATAAAGTTTTCGATTTTTATTATTAATTTTTTGACGGTAGATACCATAGTCTTCTAGATCATACTAAAATATTACGGCCCTACGACAACTGGTTTAGCTTTAAAAATTCGTCTAAGTTTGCAAAAATTGGTATCGTTTTTTGGCATTTGTCAAAATTAGACATTTGATCGACGTTTTCTCAAAAACGCCTGAACCGATTTTAGAAATTTAAAAGCCATTTGATGTATTTCGGTGAGGACTATCGTTTTTCAGTTTTGTGCGACGATCTGCCAAGCCGTTTCTTTGCAATTTGAAAAAAAGTGTTAAACTTTTCGTCCACAATTAAGCTCATCCTACCGAACCGATTTTAAAAAATCAAAAACTGTTCGAAAGATATTAGTTGGGAATGGTACTGATTAATTTTAGGTGAAAATCCACCGAGCCGTTTTCTTGTAATGAACTGTTGAAAAAAAATTTAAGCCGATTTTCATGGAAATTTTTTTTGGCGATATACATCATGGTCTTACAGAACTTACTGTAATATTACGGCCTTACGACAAGTAGTTTAATTTTAAAAATTCGTCAAACTTTGCTAAAATTATTATCGTTTTTTTTTTAAGTAGGATTGATGAAGTATATTATTTACTCATTTTTTTCTTGATTAAGTCGATTATTTACACATATCGGGATGTTCATGTAACTTGCCTTAAGGCTAAATACCAAACCAACTGGTTTATTTATTTATTTTGACTTAAATAACGACACACTGGATGTCGTCTATATGCGACACTCGTGCACACAGATCGCCAAAAATCTATTTTTAAAATTAACCAAATATCAATTTTCTTCTTCCCAGGAAAGATCAAAAGCCAAAAGAGCCAAAGAACGTGCAAAGCAACGAGCGTTGGCCAAAAAGCAGCAAAACATGACACCACCGACAAGCCTCACCAACCCGGAACAAGTCTCCGATAATACATCAAGGATGCTTGAAGACTCCTATTCGAATCCTGTGGACTTGATTACTAGTCCACAAAACAATTCTGTCGAATACAATTATACGAATCCTTTGGATTGTCGGCGAACTGGGAATGAAGGCGATAGGAACCAAATTAGGGATTTGCACAAGCCGGGGACGTCTTGTGGTGGAGGAGAGATGGAACAAGGTAAGAAGATAATACATATACAATATATATATATATATATAGCGGGTTGTCAACACGCATCGCGGCTCGTCAACACGCATCACATGTTACTGGACAGATTGGCCCATATATTGACAGCACAGAAAAAAAACAAAAATAAATTCAAGTGTCAGATCGGACACGGCTTTTGTTTCTCTCTAGTAGTTTTTGCCAAAAAAATGTATAATTCTTGAAACCTTTCTTTTCTATTATAAATAAGAAAATACCAATAACGTTTTATTAATGATCAGTATGACAACACATAGTGTCGTGGATATTAATCATATATAAAAATAAACGAAATATAAATAATATTTTATGAAATTTATTATGACTACAATTGGTATTAATATGGACTAAGCCTCCATATTTTTGGTTCTATGGCGGAATGAACACCATATGAAGTTGAAGGACGTCAATTGATGACAATGGCGGAATGAACACCATATGACAGATGTCAGTTGAATAACGTCAATTGATGACAAAACTAAATTATATTGGGCTACGTTGATTCGGATCTGGCATCAAGCAAGCTATAACGATCTGATTGTTTTTATACGATCGAATATTATTGTCGCGCTTTTTAAAACGATCGAAAATATTGTATCGAGTTTTTTGCCAACGAGCGTTTTCTCGTGATCGAAATTTAGATTTGATTTAATGTAATATCAACATCTTTATCAATTGAGACATTAATAAACAGTCATTATCGAGTTGAAATAAAATTATTGCGATTTCATTCAAGAATTAATTAATTAATAATATATGGCCCACCAGCGCCATATATATATATATATATATATACTATCTAACCCGGCAAACGTTGTTTTGCCATAAAAAATATGCCTAAATTGATAAAAATTAATAAAAGTGCCAAAAATCAAATATTTATTAGATTTGGACTCTGATTCTTTGACAAATAGTTAAAAACTTGTTATAATTTTCAAAATTATTGGACATTTCATACTTCAAAAATTAATTCACTCGCATCATAGTTTTTTTGTTTATTATACTTTTGTCATGTCATATATGTCAATAAAACTTTCTTTCAAATATTATGTATTTGTTAATAAATTATTAGTTATTTTAAGTCATCAATGAAGAATTATATAATTGTTATATTCATAAGTTTGGCTAAATCAACACAAGTGGAAATAAATATTTTTTTGCATAAAGATCTGATTTTTGAAATTCGCATTTTATTTCAAATTAATTATAACTGTCAAAATATTTTCTTTTTGGTCAAAATTTAATATAATATGATATAATATTTAGTTTGTCTAGTTTGTTTTTGTCAGATTCCAATGATACCCTCAGATTGTACTATTCCATTTAAGAGGTTACAATTTCCTGTAAGATTAGCATTTGCGATGACAATCAAAATATATCTTAACTGATATATTAATAATAATATTATATTTTAATTACACAAATTTCTTTACACTCCGATAAATAATTCCAACGCATCATAGTGTTTTGTTTATTTTAATTTCGTTATGTCATTTTTTTTTTAATTAAAGAATAAATTAAATTTTACTCTAAATCAACGCAGTATCTTTATCTAAATATACAATTTTTTATATAAATATTTGATTTTTTACATTTGCATTTAATTGAAAAATAGTGAATGTCAATTTCATATATCCAATATGCACTAAATTTATAAATGTCAAAATATTTCCTTCTTGGTCCAAAATTAATATAATATGATAATATTTATTTTACAATAACGTTTTGTATCTATAATTTGTTTGGCAATATTGCCTATAACATAACTTGGAATAATTAATTTATTTGCTTCTTATTTAAGAAAGTCGTTAAATATTTTTTGTGAAATGTCAAAATTTGTTTATGATTAATTTTAAATTCAATATGCCGCTTTTTATTGTGATCTCTGATCTATAATGTTTTGATGAAGTTTTGATTTCCAAGATAATTTGGTAAGCTAATCAATTAAATCTAAATCGTAAATCTATTTATATAATTATTTTCATAAATATTGACAAATGACATTTAATTTTTTTACATGTCAACATTTATATAAATTTTTAAGCATTGATTTTTAATTAGATTTAAAACTATAAACATTGATTTTGAATATAGCATTTCATCAAATTTAGATTTAAATGTTGGATATTTCTATATATGAACATGTTTTTGAATTTTATTTTTTTGAAATGTCAATTTTTTTTTAAAAAATTATATATCGAAATTTCCTTAAACTTTGACATTTGTCATTTTAGTGTTTTGTTTTTTTTGATCATTTTCTGTCAAAATTTTTAGAAATTTATAAAAATTATATATTTATGTTTCAAATTTACTTTTCAAAATTTCCTATAACCTAAGTTGGATATATATGCACACGATGAGCCAATAAAATTTAAAATCGGTTCAGTAGTTTGGGCGTCCATCGCGAACCAACATCGTGACACGGGATTTATATATATATATATATATATATATATATATATATATATATATATAGATGTATTTAATTCCATTTTTTTTTTTCAGATTACAAATCGAATATGCAATACAACGCTCTAGACTTCTCAAGACAGCCTCAATCAACAATGCAAGGTACAGGTAAACCAAAAATGGAACTGCCTAAAGAAGACGCTCCAAATATTCCAACAGAATCTCAAAACAGATATCCTGCAAAAAGTTTTGTCAAAAACGGCGTCATGGTTTCCGACACATACAGGTAAATTAATAAATCTTATTGTAATACAGTAGAATCCGCTTAGTATGACATCGAAAGGACGCCGAAATCTCGTCATAGTAACCGGTCGTCATTATAAGCGTACTGAAGAAAAACTTTTTAATATGTAAACATGTTACATGTTTCAGTAATTCAAAAGAAAAGCCTATACAAACGTTTTAATTAAAAATAAAAATGACACATTAAAATTTAATAAAAAATAAAATTGACATAGGGTAAGGCGGGGTACAGAGGTCCAATTTGACTTTCAGTAATTATACTGTCTAAACCCAATGAACAATCTTGCAACACATAACACACATCAAACAAGCATCTATCGAACTATGTACAGAAAAAATTTCACATAATTCCTAATTATATAAATATTATTTTTTTTACTATTTTTTTAAAATTTGGTATCTGATCCATTTTACCTGGGACAACCAGGGGGCAAAGAGATGCAATTTCTTCTATTAAATTAAAGAGATTTTACGCTAAATTATTGAACCAATGCAAAATATTAATTCTGTGGGTACATTTTGTTACAAAGATAACACAGTATATTACATTGATCTGCTATTTGTAATAAATATTATGAATAACAATTTATTTAATTAATCTCTTGTAAAATTGCTTTTTTTTAAATTTTACTATTTTATTGCTTACACCTTTGCCAAAGTAAAGGTTGCTAAAGGTAAAAGGTGCTGGTCCTTTTTATCCCACTCATGTGCTGCTTATCTTCTGATAGCAAAGTCATAAGAATAAAGGTGATGGCTGGTTATGAATTTATACGTTTTTTGCCCTCTACTATCAAATATTTTTGTTGAAAAAAAAATCTAATTTTATTTGTTTGCGAGATATCCGTGGTGGACCATTAATAATTGGTCTACCCTACTCATAAACATACAAATGTGATTTTTTAATGTAAGTAATCAGAAATTTTTGATTGATTTCTTTACATTTTTTAACTTCCCGTAGGGTAAGTTATAGTAATCGCAAAAAAATCGAAAATGACAATTTTTATATATCTTTACGTTTCAGAGGTTTCTGAACATTTTGGCATACCTTAGAAAAAATGGATGTATGTGTGTGTGTGTGTGTGTGTGTGTGTGTGTGCGTGTGTGTATGTATATGCGGATACAAATTTTCGTCGACGATTTCGGGAACACGGATCAACCGATTTGAATAATTAAAAAAACATTCGATTCGTATTGATAAGGAGACGTGCTGATTAGTTTTTGGCGAAGGCAGGTCTAGCCGTTCCGGAGATACGGGGCAAAAAGTGCCGAAAACGGTAACTCAGTTTTTAAGAGAACGGAGCGTCCGATTTTAATAATTCAAAAAAACATTCTATTTGTAATGACAAGATAAAGAATTGATCAATTTTTCATAAAGGCAGGTCTAGCGGTTTCGGAGATCTAACGAAAAAAGTAAAAAAAATGCCATTTGGCGGTCAAAAATGATCATTAGACATATGCACATCAAATTTTTAGATATTTTATAGAGATTTTAACTAAGTATAAATTTGTTTTTTCCTATGGGTTCCGTATCAATGTTTACCCGTTAGACAGCGACGCCGCGCTTACGCGCTTTATATTTTGTCTATATGCAGTTAAAGCAGTACGATTGCTTTGAAAAACAAGTTCAGATCTTCCAAAATATGTCAAAATAAAGAAAACATTTTTTTTTTCAAAAAAAAATTTTTTTAAAAAATTATTTTTAAAAAAAAAATTTTTTTCAAAAAAAAGTTATTTTTTGTCCAATTTATAGTTTCTCAAAAATCTTATTTTTTCGAAGTAAATTTTTTTCAAAAATGTTAATCGTTTTTAAAAAAAATAATAATTTTAGGTACGGGAAGTTCCAGCAATTTGCCTTAAGGCACGATGCCCTAATTGCCTTAAGACAGAATTCCACTTACAGCTAGTTAATTGTAAAAATTGTCTCTAGTTCTATTGTGCACAAAAGACATAGCAATTGCTTTCGTAGACTTGGCCACATCATGTAAAATCATGTCGGTCATTATAAATGGACATATTTTTTTTGCAAAAATGGGTCATTATAAGCGACATATCAATGTAAGCGATGTCAATATATCCGACTAGACAGCTGTTTTTTTAAGGTATTTTATATGGAAACCAAACTTCCTAATGCGATTACGTCATAATAAGCGGTTGTCAATATATCCGGCGTCATACTAATCGGATTCTACTGTATTTAAATTTATTTACTTTCTAATTGTTTTACCTCAGTGATCCTCTACAACTAAGAGACGACGTCAACTACTCCTATCCAGTGGATTCTTTGAGGAATACAAACCAGGGTCTTTCATCAAAAGAAACGGAGTATGATTATGAGAAACCCATAAATCATTTAACGCAAAGTTTTCATGAAGATAGTCTGGGCATGTCGTCCAGGCCGAGACATTTGGATTTAGGTGCTGCACCGAGTAAAATTAATAAGCCTAGGTATCCTGATCCTGATGATTTAGCGAATTCTGCT
>NW_020537324.1:77801860-77817043 GCF_003426905.1 Ctenocephalides felis | reverse complement strand
TTGCCCAATTTACACAAAATTGAAAAAGTGTTCCCGTATAGTCACAGTCTAATTTGCAAACAATTCTGTGCGACATTTTCACTTATACTGTGCTTAGCTTGGCGGCATTTTTACATTTTTCAATGATTTTTCACAAAATTGGAAAATGCTCCAGTATATAAACAGACTAAACGCACTTGGGTAAACATTTGCACCAGAGTGGGGCTTAGACTGTGCTTAGCCTGGGTGAATTTTTAATCCAAATTACAAATACTTTTTGAAAAAAAAAATTAGAAACAAAATTTTTTTTCTAAAAGCAATTATTTAGTTGAAACAGGCAGAAAGTTCTTTGAATCATTTAAATTGGACTCTTGGTTCTCTCAAAAACTGCCATTTTTTGCACATTTAGCTCCGTATCTTCGAAATGGCTGGGCCTGCCTTTGCCAAAAACTAATCACCACTTCTTCCCATCATTACTGATAGAATGTTTTTTGAATCATTCAAATCTGATACTCCGTTCTTTCAAAAACTCGATTTCTATTTGCTCTTTGGTCCGAATCTCCGTAACGGCTGAACCTGCCTTTGCCGAAAACTAATCAGCTCAACTCCCTAGCAATAGAAATCGAATGTTTTTTGAATCATTCAAATCGGTTGATGCATGCACCCGAAAACTTGGACGAAAAATTGTATCTATACACACATACTCACATACACATCGATATGTTTCGAGTCCCAGTTTGTCCCTTCGTCAGTGAATAAAACACTCGAAAAAAAAACTATCGATTACAAACAACTTAAGTATGTTTACTTGTACTTAATAATGTTTCAAAAAAAAATTCAAGAGGGTTTCATACGTTTCGAGTCTCAGTTTGTCCCTTCTTCAGCGAATAAAATAACTAATAAAAAGAAACAATTAATAAAAATCAATCATTGATTAATTTATATATATATATATATATATATATATATATATATATAAACAAAACCTAATCGAGCCTATAAACGCGTGTTGATAAACATACAGAAATTTAATAAAAAAATTGTTTCAAAAAAAACTCAATAGACTTTCATACGTTTCGAGTACCAGTTTGTTCCTTCTTTAGTGAATAAAACTCTAACTGGAACTTCCCGTACCTTAATTAATAAAATATTCGAAAAATGAAAATAAACAATTAACATAAAAATCAATCATTGATTAATTTATGAACTACTTATTAGGGAATGCAATACAGCAATATCTTCAAGTGATTCTATAGGATAAACAAATGTCAAATATTAATTCACTCGTCATTAAACTGAATGTTTATTGCTTTCCAAAGGGCTTCATATCGTGTTACAATAAATAGAATTGGACTGATAGATAATAATGTTTGTTTCATCTTATGTAAAAATGTAACGGTTTTTCAAGTGGTATTTAAATAACAATATTCAACAATTATAGTAACTTATTATTTATCTCGACAAAGAATCCGATCTTAAATTAGTGTAGAATTTTTTTTTTTAAATATTGGAGATTATGCTAATTTAACTCATCGGATACAGACAATACAGTTTGGTATAATAATGTAATATGATCTTTTATGAGTTTTTGGTCTTTCTTACTCATAAGTTTGTTTTTGGTGAAAAGTACTCAGTATACTCGATAGTGTAAATGAATTAATTAAATTGCATATACTTTTGGTAAATTATTATTTAAAAAAAAATAAACTTATTGTTTTATTTAATTGTTTAGTTGAATATAGTTGTAGTTGTATGTACATTTTTTTTTATATTTGTACTAGTAACTTTCAATTTTGTTTACGTTTTTGTAAGATAATAAAAATACCGGTAATTTACCGGTATTCCGGTTTTAAAATGAAAATTACCGAAATACTGGTATTGAAATTTTTCATCGGTATTGCATTCCCTACTATTTATGTATATTTACAAGAAATGTTAACATATATAAACAAAACCTAATCGAACCGAGTTCAAACGATTATTGGAGGGGATATATTGTAAACATTCTCAGAAAATAAATATCCATTTTTTCTAAGGTATGCCAAAATGTTCAGAAACCTTTGAAACGTGAAGATCTGCAAAAACTTGCAATTTCGATTTTTTGCGATTACTATAACTTGCCCTACGGGAAGTTAAAAATATATTCAAAAGTTAAATATTTACTTATAATTTCACGTGTCAGAATGATAAAATATTTATTTTCATTTATGTATTTATTATATGTATTTGACTTAAGGGGCACAACTAGTGTGAAATTTTGGAAAAATCGATTTTTGTTTTTTTTCATATTTCGGTAGATTACACCTTTAAAAATAACATTAAAATTTCAAATCGATATTTCAAATAGTTTTTGAGTTACAGCCATTTAAATAGTATACATATAGTATATAGTACAACGATCATTTTATCATTAAACGCGTTTTTCTCGAAACAGCATTTTCCGAATTTGCTGCAGTGATTACTCAAAAACTAATGATCCGATCACTATCAAATTTTTTACATGTTCTATATATAGTTCTCCGTAAAATGAACTATTGATTTTTTGATCGGATCAAAATAGAATTTTGGCGGTCGAAAAACGACCAAAATTTTGGGTAAAATTCGACTTTTTTTTTTTAAAAAACGCCGTCATTTTGTCAATTTTTGATTATTTTTTTCATCGTAGTTCACTTTACAGACAATATTATCTAGTTAACGAGAATTTTTTTTTTTATTTCATCCACGTCAAGGGCCGGAATCACTGCAGCAGTGAAGGGCCTTTTTTTGTAGCGCCGTTGGAGATCGACGATAACTTAAAAAATATTTAATTTTTTCTCTCAAAAATTTTACTATGTATTCTTAAAACATGTATGAAATACTCCTAAAATTTTGAAATGATTGATAAAGTAGTTTTTGTAATATAAATTCCCAAAAATCACCTTTTTTTTAGGCGGTTACACTAGTTGTGCCTCTTAAATAACGACATACTGGATGTCTATATGCGACACTCGTGCACACAGATCGCCAAAATCTATTCTTGAAATTAACCAAATATCAATTTTCTTCTTCCCAGGAAAGATCGAAAGCCAAAAGAGCCAAAGAACGTGCAAAGCAACGAGCCTTGGCCAAAAAGCAGCAAAACATGACCCACCGACAAACATCACCAACCCGGAACAAGTCTCCGATAATACATCAAGGATGCTTGAAGACTCCTATTCGAATCCTGTGGACTTGATTACTAGTCCACAAAACAATTCTGTCGAATACAATTATACGAATCCTTTGGATTGTCGGCGAACTGGGAATGAGGCGATAGGAACCAAATTAGGGATTTGCACATAGGAACCAAATTAGGGATTTGCACAAGCCGGGGCGTCTTGTGGTGGAGGAGAGATGAACAAGGTAAGAAGATAATACATATACAATATATATATCTATATATATATTAATACTATCTAACCCGGCAAACGTTGTTTTGCCATAAAAAATATGCCTAAATTGATAAAATTAATAAAGTGCCAAAAATCAAATATTTATTAGATTTGGACTCTGATTCTTGACAATAGTTAAAAACTTGTATCAAATTTTCAAATTATTGGACTTTCATACTTCAAAAAATAATTCACTCGCATCATAGTTTTTTTGTTTATTATACTTTGTCATGTCATATAATTTTTTGTGTATATTTAATTGTTATTCATTATGTCAAATAATTGTATTTTTTGAGTCCTCTTGGAGAAATCTGTGGGCTATATATTTAAATAAATAAATAAATAAATAAATAAATATATGTCAATAAAACTTTCTTTCAAATATTATGTATTTGTTAATATTATTAGTTATTTTAAGTCATCAATGAAGAATTATATAATTGTTATATTCATAAGTTTGGCTAAATCAACACAAGTGGAAATAATATTTTTTTGCATAAAGATCTGATTTTTGAAATTCGCATTTTATTTCAAATTAATTATAACTGTCAAAATATTTTCTTTTCGGTCAAAATTTAATTTGATATGATATAATATTTAGTTTGTCTAGTTTGTTTTTGTCAGATTCCATGATACCCGCAGATTGTACTATTCCATTTAAGAGGTTACAATTTCCTGTAAGATTAGCATTTGCGATGACAATCAAAATATATCTTAACTGATATATTATAATAATTATATTTTAATTACACAAATTTCTTTACACTCCGATAAATAATTCCAACGCATCATAGTGTTTTGTTTATTTTAATTTTGTTTATGTCAATTTTTTTTTTAATTAAAGAATAAATTAAATTTTAGTCTAAATCAACGCAGTATCTTTATCTAAATATACAATTTTTTATATAAATATTTGATTTTTTTACATTTGCATTTAATTGAAAAGTAGTGAATGTCATTTCATATATCCAATATGCACTAAATTTATAAATGTCAAAATATTTTCTTCTTGGTCCCAAATTAATATAATATGATAATATTTATTTTACATAACGTTTTGTATCTATAATTTGTTTGGCAATATTGCCTATAACATAACTTGGAATAATTAATTTATTTGCTTCTTATTTAAGAAAGTCGTTAAATATTTTTGTGAAATGTCAAAATTTTGTTTATGATTAATTTTAAATTCAATATGCCGCTTTTTTATTGTGATCTCTGACTATAATGTTTTGATTGAAGTTTTTGATTTCCAAGATAATTTGGTAAGCTAATCAATTAAATCTAAATCGTAAATCTATTTATATAATTATTTCATAATATTGACAAATGACATTTAATTTTTTTACATGTCAACATTGATTTAAATTTTTAAGCATTGATTTTTTAATTAGATTTAAAACATAAGCAGTGATTTTGAATATAGCATTTCATCAAATTTAGATTTAAATGTTGGATATTTCTATATATGAACATGTTTTTGAATTTTATTTTTTGAAATGTCAAATTTTTTTTTCAAAATTGTATGTCGAAATTTCCTTAAATTTTGACATTGTCATTTTAGTGTTTTGTTTTTTTTGATCATTTTCTGTCAAAATTTTTAGAAATTTATAAAATTATATATTTTTGTTTCAAATTACTTTTCAAAATTTCCTATAACCTAAGTTGGATATATATGCACACGATGAGCCAATAAAATTTAAAATCGGTTCAGTAGTTTGGGCGTCCATCGCGAACCAACATCGTGACACGAGTTTATATATATAATATATATATATATATTATATATTAGTGTGGTCCTTAAAATGGTCATTTTTGAATTTCCTTGCTCCCAGGGCTCAAATGGTTCCAAATAGATAAAAAACAATTCTCTGAAAGTTTCAGCTCTTAATATTAACGTTTAGATAGAGCGCAATTCAATCAAAGTTTGTATGGAAAGAGCATGGAAAAATTTTGAAATTAAAAAAAAATGTTTTAGGTTTAACTTAACGACAAATGAATGAGTTTTATTCATTCATTTGTTCACTAAATTACATCTAAAAAACATTTTTAAAATTTTTGAAAATTTTTTCATGCTATCTCCATACAAACACTTTGATTGAATTGCGCTCTATCTAAAAGTTAATATTAAGAGCTAAAACTTTCAGAGAATTGTTTTTTATCTATTTGGAACCATTTGAGCCCCTGGGAGCAGGAAATTCGAAAATGACCATTTTAAGGACCACCCTACTATATATATATATATAGATGTATTTAATTCCATTTTTTTTTTTCAGATTACAAATCGAATATGCAATACAACGCTCTAGACTTCTCAAAACAGCCTCAATCAACAATGCAAGGTACAGGTAAACCAAAATGGAACTGCCTAAAGAAGACGCTCCAAATATTCCAACAGAATCTCAAAACAGATATCCTGCCAAAAAGTTTGTCAAAAACGGCGTCATGGTTTCCCGACACATACAGGTAAATTAATAATCTTATTGTAATACAGTAGAATCCGCTTAGTATGACATCGAAAGGACGCCGAAATCTCGTCATACTAACAGGTCGTCATTAAAGGCGTACTGAAGAAAAACTATTTTAATATGTAAACATGTTACCTGTTTTCTGTAATTTAAAAGAAAAGCCTATACATACATTTCAATTAAAAATAAAAATGACACATATTAAAATTTATTATAAAATAAAATTAACAAAGGGTACTGCGGTTACAGAGGTCCAATTTGACTTTCAGTAATTATACTGTCTAAACCCAATGAACAATCTTGCAACACATAACACACATCAAACAAGCATCTATCGAACTATGTACAAAAAAAATTCACATAGTTTTTAATAATATTTATAAATATTATTTTTTTTACTATTTTTTTAAAATTTGGTATCTGATCCATTTTATCTCACATACGGAGTAAAGTGGAACAACCAGGGGGCGAACAGATGCAATTTCTTCTATTAAATTAAAGGGATTTTACGCTAAATTATTGAACCAATGCAAAATATTAATTCTGTGGGTACATTTTTACAAAGATAACACAGTATATTACATTGATCTGCTATTTGTATGAAATATTCATCAGATGAGCCGGAATAACAATTTATTTAATTAATCTCTTGTAAAATTGCTTTTTTTTTAAACTTTACTATTTTTTATTCTTACACTTTGCCAAAGTAAAGGTTCAGCTGGTCCTTTTTATCCCACTCATGTGCTGCTTATCTTCTGATAGCAAAGTCATAAGAATAAAGGTGATGGCTGGTTATGAATTTATACATTTTTTGCCCTCTACTATCAAATATAATTGTTAAAAAAAATCTAATTTTATTTGTTTACGAGATATCCGTGGTGGACCATTAATAATTGGTCTACCCTACTCATAAACATACAAATGTGATTTTTTAATGTAAGTAATCAGAAATTTTTGATTGATTTCTTTACATAATTTTATTGTAAAAACAGTCCCTGGTGCTATTGTGCACAAAAGACATAGCAATTGCTTTCGTCGACTTGGCCACATCATGTAAAATCATGTCGGTCATTGTAATTAGACATAATTTTTTGCAAAAATGGGTCATTATAAGCGACATGTCAATGTAAGCGATGTCAATATATCCGACTAGACAGCTGTTTTTTTAAGGTATTTTATATGGAAACCAAACTTCCTAATGCGATTACGTCATAATAAGCGGTTGTCAATATATCCGGCGTCATACTAATCGGATTCTACTGTATTTAAATTTATTTACTTTCTAATTGTTTTACCTCAGTGATCCTCTACAACTAAGAGACGACGTCAACTACTCCTATCCAGTGGATTCGTTGAGGAATACAAACCAGGGTCTTTCTTCAAAAGAAACGGAGTATGATTATGAGAAGCCCATAAATCATTTAACGCAAAGTTTTCATGAAGATAGTCTGGGCATGTCGTCCAGGCCGAGACATTTGGATTTAGGTGCTGCACCGAGTAAAATTAATAAGCCTAGGTATCCTGATCCTGATGATTTAGCGAATTCTGCAGGCGGAAGCGGCGGTGGCGGTAAGTTTTTTTTATTATACAATAATTTTTACCACAAGGTTACAATAATTCATAATGGGCAGCTTGGCAAAATTGGTTAAAATACAATTACAAAAGGAATTTCAAAAGTCCTCATCGATGCGAAGTGAGCTAAAATAAATGGCACAAAGTCAAAGGTAAAAAAAATATCTTTCGCAATTTTCAGCTAAATGGTCAGTTTTATCGCAAAATTACCTGAGACAATATTGTAGAGCATAAAATTGTCTACAAAAAGTGCATCAATACTTTTTTTGCTCAGAGCCACCGTTTTAAAGATATATCACTTTGAAAAGTACGTTTAAACCAAGGATGAGCAAACTGCGGCCCGCCGGATGTTTTTCTGCGGCCCGCCAAGCATTTCTCAACTACAGATTATTTTTCTAGATATTTGATCAAATACGGCTGTAGAGGCTAATTTTAACTAATTAACTAAGTAAACTAATAAATATTAGTTTCACAATATTGCAAGAAAAATTGAGAACTTTTCACGAGGTTTAAATTATCGTGAATTTAAACACTTCCTGACAATTTAGAGCGTGAATATATGGCAATGTGCTTTTCAATACCAAAGTATATAGTGATGCATTGCTTAAAGAACCACCCATAGGGCAAACTACAATTGTTTTTCGATATGAAAGAACAATTGTAATACTTTCGTTATTTTGGTAATAAAGAATAATATGCTTTTCACAACATATGTCTTGTTTCACAACAAATTTTAATTGTGATTCCAAATATTTAAGCTAACAAGGCAGCTGTTTTCATGTAAATGTTTTCTTCGCTATTTAACATGCAAAATAATATAGATTTAAAAAATACACTTTTTCAGTAAACACCGAATTTTTTTATAAATCTTATGTCAGCCTAAGAAATTTTCGCTTTTGAAAAAAAACGCAAATCAAATTATGATAAATTATTTTTTTGGAAGTACGTATGTGTGCAAACAATTACACAGGTTCACAAAAGAAAAGTGGCTGGATAATATTTAATTCATTCAGAAAAAAATCTAGATTAAAGATTGTGCCGGTTTTTTAATTCAAATTCAATATTTTGTGCCCAAATTTTGACTATAGATTTATCTTCAGCGGTAAAAGGTACATTGGAAATCATATGTCACACACCCAATTAATTAACTTGTGGTTAATTTCAACCACAAAATTCATAAAAAATCACCACCTATCAAAACTGAGTAAAAAATATCAAAGCTGCATACGCGTTGCATTTCGCATTAAAACAATTAAAATAAAGAACAAAATCTAAAAAAAAAACGCTGATATTGATCAGCTTATATAAAAAACAGTGCTTTTAAATATTATTGGTTTTCATTTTGTATTAATATTCATAAACATTTATACACTCGAAATCATATAAAATATATATAATACTTTGTTCAATTTTGTATTTTTGTTCTTTTCTTGTGGCAATTTTGTAATTTTGTTGCAATTACATTATTTCCGCGCTCAATCAGTAAATCTTTTGACTTAATTTTAGATTAGACTTTTATCAGAGATTATAAAAAAGCTTCAATTTTATTAAAAAAAGCAATTTATTTTTACATGGTTTGTACAGCCGTAACAATTTTTTTAAAATTTCGTTCTTTATTTTAATTTTTTTAATACGGAATGGAAAACTACATACAACTCCAAATTTTCATTATTTTATAATAGTCATTTTAGTAGTCCAATCATTTTTTATTTAGCTCGGTAATCGATCAATTAACTATTATCGCTTTTTTTGTGAATGTTTTTAATTGAAATTCGATCAAGATTTTTCTGAGCTTATAAAAATGCTTAAATTTATCCGCTCTATCCGCATTTGAAAAACAATTCGGATACTAAAACTTCATCAAAACCTTATAGATCAGAGATCACAATAAAAAAGCGACATATTGAATTTAAAATTAATCATAAACAAAAATTTGACATTTCACAAAAAAAATGTTTAACGACTTCAATAGGAAACAAATAAATTAATTATTCCAAGTTATGTTATAGGCAATATTGCCAAACAAATTATAGATACAAAACATTATTGTAAAATAAATACTATCATATTATATTAATTTTCGACCAAAAAGGAAATATTTTGACATTTATAAATTTAGTGCATATTGCATATATGAAATTGACATTAACTATTTAAATTAAATGCAAAAGTAAAAAATCTGATATTTATATGAAAAATTGTATATTTAGATAATGACACTGCGTTAATTTAGACTAATTCATGATGCGAGTGAATTAATTTTGGAAGTATGAAATGTCAAATAATTTTGAAAATTATAACAAGTTTTTAACTATTTGTCAGAAAGAATATATTTTATTACAAATTCATATCCATATCAAGCGTCAAAGTAATAAATAATACTTATTAAATGACATATTATTTATAGACAATATTTAATGAATATTTTAATTATATTTTTTGACATTTGCTAATTCAAAATAAATTAAAAATAATTGAAAACAATGTCATAAATCGGATATTTATGGAAAAATATCAAATAAATATATTTATGTTTCACTTGATTTCAAATAAAGAAAAAACTAATTGCTATGCCAAAATAGATAGTAAATATTACAATTTTGATAAATAATCATCCATTATTTTACAGTACGAAAATTGATAAAAAAAAATTAATAAAAGTGCCAAAAATCAAACATTTTATAGTTTTGGTCTCGGATTTCTCGGAACTTTATCCACGTTAGTTTCAGGGATAGTATGAATATCAATTTATAGTCGAAAATTTATATGATAAGTGATTAAAACATTATAGATCACAATAAAAAAGCGACATATTGAATTTAACATTAATCATAAACAAAATTCTGACAGTTCAAAAAAAAAAAAAGAATTTTTAACGACTTCAAAAAGAAACAAATAAATTAATTATTCCAAGTTATGTTATAGGCAATATTGGCAATCAAATTATAGATATAAATTATATCATAATATATTAAATTTCGACCAAAAACGAAATATTTTGGCATTTAAAAATTTAGTGCAAAGTGGATATATGAAATTGACATTCAATATTTTTAAGTCAAATGCAAAAGTAAAAAATCTGATATTTATATGAAATATTATATATTTAGATAATGGTACTGCGTTGATTCAGACTAAAATCTAATTTATTCATTGATTAAAAAAAATATTTCACTATTTGACATAAATAAAATTAAAATAAACAAAACACTATGATGCGTTGGAATTAATTATCAAAATTTGTGTAATAAAAATATAACATTATTATTAATATATCACGTATATTATAAGAACTTCTGTAAAGCGGCAAAACAGCGTTTGTCGGGTCAGCTAGTATATATATATATATATATAATATATATATACGTGCGGCCTGCCATAAAATTTTGCAAACCAAATTGGCCCGTGGGTTAAAAAGGTTGCTCGCCCTTGGTGGTTTAAACGCATAAAAGTGTCTAAAACTGCTTGAAAATATGAATTAATGTAAAAAATTCCACAAATGGACTCTAAACAATATGTCTTCTATCCAAGGCAATATAGCTGCAGCCATAGACCCTACATACAACCCAAACAACAGTCTAAATTCACACAGCAGTCGAGAATCAGCCAGTCACCTGTTTGGTGGACACAGAAGCTCCCCTTCGAAGATTGCAAACGGAGGTTATAGTCCTTCTACTCCCAATGGTAATAAAAAATATAAAATATATCGGTCTATCCATTAAAAGTCAAGGTATCAAGTTACATATTATTTTTGCAGAGCCTTCAGACTATTGTGAGGACAGTTCTCCAGCGCCCCCTTATATGCCCATACAAGGCCAACGCAGAACTTCATCGTTGGAGAAAAAGAAGAAGAAGACTAAGGACGGCTGTAAGCAACAGTAATTTAATAATATATTAGTAATTTAAAATGATAAATGAATTGATTGATAGTCCAGTGACGTGTTCTCGAATTAAATAGACAATCATATTTTTTATATTGAATATACATATCCCATAATAATTTATTTATATATGTATATATATATATATATATATATATATATATATATATATATATACATTTGCAATGCATGCAAAAAATGCGGGCGCACGCCTTAGGGAGCACCAAAACGAGTTTCGGAAATTAAATTTATAATAAAATATTTATATTTTTTTATATAAAATCTAGAATTATTTATTTAAAATGTAGAATACTTAATAAATTATAATAAATAATTTAACTTAACTAGGGATACGGAGACACAAATAGCTTTTAAATTTATTTTGCAATGTGATATCAGTACAAACAATTAACCGATTAATAATTCTGCAAATTAGTAAATAACAGCTCTGTTTATTGCCTAATCTACTTATTCAATTTTTTCTTTGTTTGAAATAACCGTGGAATCGAAAATAAAATTTTCTAGTGTTCAATCCCGTAAGCGCAAACCTGCGAAAGATTAAATTAATTGTTGGGCATTATTGACGAAAAATTGCGAGCTGATTTAGTTGAATCGGAACTTGTTAAAAATATAAACAAATTATAAAAAATGGGGGCCAATGCTTAGAAAATGACTTGTTTATTCCGAGAAATTAATTGTAACTTTTGCTTTTGTTGCAAATGTTTCGCATCTGTTGACTTTTATGCGTGGAACAAATATGAAAAATGGAAGCAAAATTTACTTTCGAACGAAAATTTTAAGGCTTGTTTTATACCTAGTGGTGTCAATACTCTAAATTTAATAATTATTAACTATACAGAAATAATACATATCAAATATAATAAGTTTTTTTTCCTAGTGATATTGTTCAAGAAATGTGTAATTACTTTGCATTTTTTACTGATTTTCGAACAATACTTCTGAAATACGTTAAAAATTTAACTTTAAAACAACAAACTGATACTCTGAATATGACGGCTCTTACGATATCAATAACGAGAAGTTTACGACGCAATTTTGGATATTGTAAATGATGAAAAATTAAATTAAATTAAAATTTAAAAAATTAAACATGAAATACGAGTGTTATGTTTGAAAATTAAATGCTAGTTTTTTTTAAATATTAATATTGCACATACGTTAAAATAATTGAAAATTTCAAAATACTTGATTATAATCAACCCCCGAATCGCCTCGAAATTTAAAATCAATATAATTTATACGCTTTCATATTATATCTTATTTTTTGTGCACTAAATCCAGAATAATTAAAAATTAATTTATTTATTTCACTTAATATTCTTGTTAAATTAAAGTTATAAAATCTAAGAAATGCATTTCAGAAATAGTATTTATTATTCTGATATCAAAATCTTTATATCAAAATAATAAATACTATTTCTGAAATGCATTTCTTAAATTCTATAATTTTAGTCTAACAAAAATATTAATTCTTTTGCTATGGTAGTCGAACTTACATCCTTAACCAATTTACTACGTATTGAATACATATTACTAAAATGTGAAATTATGACAGGGATTGTTTTATTTATTGATATCGATAATAATAAATGAATTTAAAATCAATATATTTTATACCCTTCTTGATTATATCTAATTTTCTGTGTACTAAAATCCAGAATAATTAAAAATTAATTTTTTAAAATATATGTAAATATTTATATAATTTTAATGATAAAACGGTGAAAATTAATAGGGGGGGCGCTAAAAAAAGTTGCATGCGGGCGCTAAGGACCCCAGAACCGGCCCTGCATATATATATATTTATATATATATATATATATATTATTATTTTCACTTGAAATAAGTTATGGATCTGAAATAATTTAATAATAAAGTAATTTATATATGAAATATATAAAAATAATTATTTATATTTATATATACTATATTTATACGGTAAATTATTGCCTTATTATAATTAATAAGCAATTGTAAATTTTGTAGTCTTGTCTTTTACACCCACAATAAAAAAAATTTAATAAAAGAGTTTATAAGATAGGTGTATTTATTTGTTAATTTACATATTATAGAAATATTTACTTTTAATTTAGTGATATTTTTTTAGAACGGTTTAGTTTTAATTATAATTTATTATTTTAAAGAATAGTTGTTAAGATGATATTATTATTATGTATTTAGATGTTTAGAAACTTTGAGTCGAAAGAAAATTCTTAAAAAATTATAGGCCTATGAAAAATGGTTTAATTATAGGCCTATGAAAATGGTTGAAATTGAAAATTTTTACATTTCTCGACGATTTGAAGGTTTCTGAACATTTTGGCATACCTTCAGAAAAATGGATGTGTGTGTGTGTGTATGTATGTATGGATACAAATTTTCCGCCACGTTTTCGGGCGCACGGATCAATCGATTTGAATGGTTTAAAAAACATTCGATTCCTATTGATAAGATATGTGCTGATTAGTTTTTGGCAAAGGCAGGTCTAGCAGTTACGGAGATACGGAGCAAAGAGTGCAGAAAATAGAAATCGGATTTTTGAGAGAACGGAGTATCCGATTTGAATGATCTAAAAATCATTCAATTAGCAATGAAAGCTATGGCAGGCCCAGCAATTTCGGAGATACAGAGCTAAATGTACAAAAAATGGCAGTTTTTGAGAGAACTAAGCGTCCGATTTAATTGATTCAAAGAACTTTCTGGTTGTCTTAACAAAATAATTGTATTTGGATTTTTTTTTTTTTTTTTTTTAATTTTTTGTATATCGAAAATATTTCATATTTTATTTTTAATTCTGACTATAGTTCTAATATACTTTACAAATAATTTCAACTCTGCAATTCAGTTGATATAATTCTTATAAATATTAGACAATGTTACAATATTTATAATAATCTATTTGAAAACATCAATATTCCTCGAACATTTCGTTACGGTTCGGAAAGTTCCAGCAATTTACCTTAAGGCACGATGCCACCCACCCCACTAGTTTTTAATAACTTCTATAACAAAAAGATAAATGTAGAAATTTGGAATTTTAATGAAACTTTGCATGATAAAAAAACAAAACCTTTAAAATAAAATATTATAGAGAGTAGTATTACTAAAAATTATTGTGGGCTTAAAATTAAATTGCTTTTTATGGACCTATATTATTTTATAGGTTTTCTTTCAACTGTCGATTCCATCAAAATATCACAAAAACTTAGGAATAAATTGCTGTCTTTAAAATTATACACACAGGTTAGTAAAAGTATTCTATATATTATATTTTTAATTACTTAATGTACATAAATTCAGCGTATTGCAAATTACATTCACATTAAATATATAACAACTCTTCAACATTCTCATAAGCATTTCAACAATATTAAATCATCCATTTTATTTACAAATATAATACAAAAAAATTACGTTATCGTTTCTCCAAATTTTTAAACTTAGTTTCTAATCTTTTAGAATACGCATCTAATTTATAAGCGGCTTGTTCAAGTTTATTAACACACTCTTCGATCTCGTTTATTTGCTCTAGACAAGGCAGCAGGGATAAATCTGGACAGAAATAGGAATTAAAAATAAACTTAAGGATTTATTCACCAGGTATGTGATAAAATTTACATTTTTCATCTAAATCAGCTATAGATTTTCCTACATTTGTGGTAATCTGTTTCATATCAGCGTACTTGGATAATGTTACAGTGTTCATTTGTTCTAAAAGTTTGTAGTCTTCCTGTAAGTAATTGGTGTTAGATCGAGTTTTGATGGATTTAGATAAATTGTTGTTACATGTGTGGCTGTTAGTTCTCCGTATAAATAATCAGCAGTCTTTTGAAACATTATGGTAGCCAGGCG
>NW_020537324.1:77776860-77799360 GCF_003426905.1 Ctenocephalides felis | reverse complement strand
ATTTTTTATTATTTAAGATATCCAAAATTGCATTTTAAACTTCTCCTAAACGATATCGTGAGGGCCGATTTTTATGTATTCATCTTTACTTTTCCAATTGTTGTTATAAAGTGAAATTTTTACGAATTTTAAATATATTGTGGAAAGATAAGTAAAAGATGCAAAGAAATTATATATTGAAAAAAAAAACTATATTGAAAATTTAATACCCGAATCTTGTGTTGGCGCCCCCTGAGGCGTGCGCTCATATTTTTCGCATGCATTGGATTAAAGGTAGGACCGGCCCTGATCAATACTTAATTTCATATTTTAAGTGAATTAATTTGTCATATTTGTTCATATGTGTATCTTTCAATCTGCCATACATATACTGTATTTTATATTATTTCAATTTCTGGCACATCTCAGCTGCTTTTTGGCAATAATGATGTAGACATTTCATTTTTCTTATTCATAATCATAAATTTATTATACATATTCTAATATTGTCTAGGTTCATGAGTAAATTGAAATTTTTGGCAGATGATAGTTTTTATTTGATTTCAATGCAAACAATGACATGTCGTTTTTTGCAATTTTTCGATTTTTTTCTACAATATTGCACATACATCCTAGAAAATTTCCTTAACAAACTTCAGAAACATTTATCAAAATCCGAATAATCGTTGAGGAGGAGTATACAGTGAGTGCTTGTAATTTAATATGAACTTTATATAATAGCAATAAAACTCAAATTGATTCAACTATTGATTTTAGTTAGAAAACGTTTATGTGAAAAAGAAAAGGGCTGTTTTTAGGGTTTTTCCGACGATTATTCGAATTTTTCTCGCCGTAAGAACCATCCTTGGACTTCAATGAACATTTTAAAAAAAGAATTTACGAAACCATCTGGTGGCGAAACGGAGTTCGTCGGGTTTGCTAGTTTTTATATATAAGATAAATAAATATATATATATATATATATATATATATATATATATATATAATTGTTTAATTTCTAGGATTTAAAACAAAATGGTTCGTCTGAACCAAATGTTTTATCAGAAACGACGAATATTACAGAATCTGCAGAAGCAAGATTAGGTTGTGTCACCGATGAAGACATCATACCTACAAGAAAGTGTGAGAAAAACAAAATTGATTGGTCAAATAAATTATTTTTAAGTCCGTTGACGACTGTTGGAAACCTTCCGTTCAGGTATTACATACAAAAATATTAAGTTAATGTATTGAGATTGCAATTTTTTTTTATTTGTAGGAGAATATGTAAAGAATTTGGTGCTGATGTCACTTGCGGCGAAATGGCTCTAAGTATTCCTATAATACAAGGTGCAAATCAGGAGTGGGCTTTGGCCAAACGGCACGAATCAGGTATTACAATAATGCATAATTTATTCCAAAAATTATAATATAACTAGTTGGTTTGGTATTTAGCCTTGAGGCAAGTTACATGAACTTCCCGATATGTGTAAATAATCGACTTAATCAGTAAAAAATAAATTAATTTATGAGCGATTAAAAGTATTCCGAGTGGATTTATTACACATAATTGAAAACGAACGAACACGTTAACTCGGAGTATTTTCTAAAAGCACATTTTCAAAAATCAATACTTTAAAACTATTCACGACTACTGATAAAGTATGATATCTTTAAAACTATTTTCAAATTTTATAAATCCGCGCAGGCTTTTTTGCTAAAGCGTCGGATCTTAACAAATGCCAGGAAAGCTCATAAATTTTTCAAAGAGTGATGGTGAAACGACTTATTGTAGGATCGTAATACTTTTAGTATGTTCTGTAAAGACAATGACATATATCGTAAAAAAAATTTCAAGAAAACTGTCGAACAGTAATACTTAACAAAAAAATTACAAAAAAGCTATCTTTACCGAAAATTAATCAGTACGATTTCTAAGCATGATTTTTAGAATCGTTGTTAAATTTTCAAAATGGATTCAGTGTTGTGAGCCGAGCCGTGGACAAACATTTTATCTTTTTCCTAAATTTTAAATTTTTCTAATCAGTTTAGTAGTTTATGGGAAAACGTCGATGAAGGTCTAATTTGACTGAAAAGCGTTACTAGTATTTTTCAAACTTTGATGAATTTTTAAAATTAAACTACTTGTAGTAAGACCATGAGTATATCGCCAAAAAAAGTTCCATAAAAATCGGCTTAAATTTTTTTCCAACAGTTAATTACAAGAAAACGGCTCAGTAGATTTTCACCTAAAACTAATCAATATCATTCCCAACTAATATCTTTCGAACAGTTTTTGATTTTTTAAAATCGGTTCGGTAGGATGAGCTTAAATGTGGACGAAATGTTTAACACTTTTTTTCAAATTACAAAGAAACGGCTTGGCAGATTGTCGCACAAAACTGACAAACGATAGTCCTCACCGAAATACATCAAATGGCTTTTAAATTTCTGAAATCGGTTCAGGCGTTTTTGAGAAAACGTCGATCAAAGGTCTAATTTTGACAAATGTCAAAAAAACCATACCAATTTTTGCAAACTTTGACGAATTTTTAAAGCTAAACGAGTTGTCGTAGGGCCGTAATATTTTAGTATGACCTAGAAAACTATGGTATCTATCACACACACACACACACATATACACACACACACATACTTTTCCCTTAAATTTGGTCTCATTCGATTCAGAATGGCTTGAAACGTCGAGAAAACATAAAATTAGCGAATCGGATTTTTTGATGAAAACATAAACTTCTCCTTCGGGAAGTTAAAAATTATTATTAGATATTAATGAAAATTTATTTCCCCAGAGGATTTGTTCGGTGTGCAAATATGCGGCTACAAGGCCCATTTAGTAGGACAGGCCGTACAAGTTTTGCAAGAGAATTGTGCAATAGACTTTGTAGATATTAATTTGGGGTGTCCGATTGAACTGATATACCAAAATGGGGCAGGGTCTGCTCTGCTTAGAAGACCTGTAAGTAATGATAATTAAAAATCTATAGTAATAATAATTAAAAATCTATAGTAATAATTTTATAAATTGTTTTTTTTTATTTATTTCAGAACATTTTGGAAGGAATGATTCGAACTTGTGTCGATATGATGGACATCCCTTTAACAGTGAAGACTCGAACCGGTGTTTATGCGGATAAAAATGTAGCTCATGATTATTTTCCTAAATTTAAAGAATGGGGAGTTTCTTGCGCCACTGTGAGTCATATTTAAATAATATATATATATTTATATATATATATATATATATATATATATATATGTAATAAATTATATTTTTGTTGTTATTTCAGATTCATGGTAGATCAAGAGAACAAAGATACACGAGGACAGCAGATTGGGAATATATTGAAAAATGTGCAGCGAGTGTTGAAAATCAAATGCCAGTCATCGGGAATGGTGATATATTGAGCTTTCAGGATTACCTTGAAGCCAAAGTAAGATTTTTTTATACATTATATATGTATATATATATATATATTTATAAATATAAAATATGTATAATTATATATACATATATATAAATATAAAATATCCATCTCACAATGTACGGTTCTGTAATTTTTAGACGGATTTTTTTGTTTTTATTTTTTTATAATGCGGGATTAAAAGTTACATAGAGCCCAAAATTTTTACTTTTTTATCACCAACCCCTATTTTTTTATAGCTATTTTAGTAATTCGATCATTTTTCATCCCGCGTTCTGTCATAGAATATTTTTGGCATAATTTTAGTTCAGATTTTTGAGCTTGAAAAGAAAAATCTTAAATTTTACTTTAAAATACAATTTATTATTATTAAGGGTTGTCCAATCCCAATACCTTTTTTTTAGTTTTAGGATTTATTTTAATTTTTTTATTGCGGAATTAACAAAATATATACAACTCTTTTTACTTCGAAATACTATTTATTTTTATCAATGCAGTGACTAAGGTTTGTCCACCTCTATTTATTTTAAATTTTGGGATCAATTTTTTTTATTTTAATTTTTTATCATTTAAAATTGAAACATACATTTACTTCAAAAAACTATTTATTTTTATCAAGGGTTGTCTACCCCTATATTTTTTTTTAATTTTTGAATAATTTTTTTTTAGTTTTGGTTTGACCTTCATTTGACATAATTTTAGTGAAGATTCATTAATTTTTATCAAGGGTTGTCTACCCTAACTTATTTTTTATTTTTTACTAATCTATATTTTAATTATCTATAAATTGAAATTGAAGTGAACATAGAACTCTCTTTAAATCCAAAAACTATTTATTTTTATCAAGGATTGTTCACCCATATTTTTCTAATTTTCAATCAATTTTCTTTTAATTTTAATTTGAACTTTATTTGACTTAATTTTAGTTATGATTTTTTTGAGTACCTATATGAATATGCTTATTACAACAATTATTCAGGGTTGTGCACTCCTAACATTTTTTCAAATTTTTTGATCATTTTTATCAACCCTAACATTTTTTTGAAAATTTGTATAATTCCAAATTATAATCTTTACTTTGAAAAACTATGTATTTTTATCAAGGGTAGCATTTTGGAATCTAATTTTGAAATCAATTTTCTTTTAATTTTAATTTGATCTATTATTTGACATGGTTTTAGTTAAGTTTTTTTTTTGAATATATGAAAACACTTAAATGTTACTTAAAAAAAACAATTTATTTTCATTAAGGGTTGACCACCTCTTCCAATTTTTTATTGTACAAATATTTCCCGATGCGCACAAACAGTACATAATCGATAAACGGTTTGTCTAAAGAGCAATTTTTACTGACAAATAGAGAGCTTAAGTATTAACCCTTTCTAGTCGGATGCAGCCGCAAAATTCTTATGTATCTCGTAAAGCTGTAAAATTTTCCACTCTCTCAATTTTTTTTGAATATCAGTCAAATTGCTTGGGCACGCCACATAACAATATGATTTAAAAATGAATTATCAGATTCAAAAATTACTTAATGCAAAAGAGATTTATCAAAATCTTGAAACTTGAAAATGTGCCAATTCGATTAAAATAGAATCAGTTTCATATTAGATTGGCTTTTGCAAAGACTATTAAGGGACATTTATATGTGACGTGCTTTGCAGTGGGTAAACTATTCATATATTTTTGGCAGCTGCTCCTTTCACTTATGCATCACATTTGCAATCATACTAAACATTTTATACTAGAAATATTTTTATTACAAAACAAAGTTTGCCAGGTCAGTTAATATATATATTTGTTTTTTAGCGTGTGGCCCCACACATAAGTGGAGTAATGTTAGGCCGTGGAGCCCTCGTCAAGCCCTGGCTTTTTACAGAAATCAAAGAACAGAAAGCCATCGACATATCCAGCAAAGAAAGATTCGAAATCCTTAAAAAATATGTCAATTACGGTTTGGAACATTGGGGAAGCGATACTAAGGGGGTTGAAAACACCCGAAGGTAAAGGATAATTAAATTAACTACAAATTTAATCTTTTTAAATTTATTTTACAAGCCGTCAGTATAATAAGGCTTATGTTAATATTTTACAAATTTTATATAATATAATTAATTATAATTATTTTATGTAACAAAGGGTATGGGCGTGTTTCCATACAGAATCGACCCCACCCTGGTATTTAAATAATTTTGATGCCATTTTATAGGTATTTTTGAGAGAATTCGAAATACCAAATTTCAAATCCGTAGCTCATCATTTGGCCGAGATATCACTGAAAACATGTGAAAGTGGCCCCTTTTTTCAAACTCACTTTTTGTCGGAAATATGAGAGATATCGAAAAAATGTTAACGTCATTCTATTTATACTGATCTTGTCTATGTTGTTCATAACAAATAATGTGAAAAAATTATTTGTTAGTGCGTGAAAGGGTGAAAATGATTTCACATTTTCCATTTTCTACCAGTGCGGCTCTTTTGACTACTTTTATATTAGCATCATTCGAAAGCCTGTACATTTTTCTTCTATTATTCAAAAATTCATTTAAATCTAAGTGGAACTTTAGGAGAAAAGTTGGAAAAACTTAAGCTAGTACGCGCGCTGCCGGTACAAGAACGCCCATATAATATAAAGTCGCTTTGCAAGAGCGACGAGCAAGCATAAGGCTCGACAAAATCTGTATATAAGTATGAAAATATTTATTAAAAACCAAAATTTATTTATATCTTGTATATAAGTATATTCATTAGTCATAATAAAAAATCCAGCGCGCCGAATAAAAATACTAATTATTATTATTGATTATTTTCATTCGCCGTATAAGTTCTGACTAATATATTTCAATGTATGAAAAACTAAAGATTTCAATATTTTTCATATATTGAAAGTACATTGAAAAATATATCTCTGTGAGCAATTTGTTTACACATAGAATTTCACAAACGATAATTATTGTGGTTTTCCATGGAGAATAGGTAAAATAGCAATTATTATTTTTTGAATCGATATTAGTTTTGCAAAAAAATATATTTTCTTTTCTGTGCACTATTTAGAACTTGACTGAAATTGCAATAACTTCACATTTTAGTGACAATTTTATCATAATATCGAAAAATTGCAAGTACTACTAGCAGTACAATAAATATTTACATAGAAAGGGAATTAAATTGAGAAAACTGTGGATGATGCAGAATTGTATAGTAGTTACATCGAAAAAATAATTATAATTGTTTTTACTATTCGCTGAACAAATAATAGTTGTCATTTGGTTAGCCATAATAATTATAATTTTAACAACAGAGATATATTTTTTGTAATATACTTTTAATACTTAATATATTTTTAATACTTATATACTTGCGTTGAATAGCTATGAAATGATTCTGACATATATTTTTATCGATTTTTTATTTAATAACTATATAAATTATAACTAGTGGGGTGTATGGCATCGTGCCTTAAGGCAAATTGCTGGAACGTCCTGTATCGTAACGAAATGTTCGAGGAATACTGAATGTTTTCAAATAGATTATAAATAAATATTGTAACATTTGTCTAATATTTATTAGAATTATATAAACTGAATTGCAAAGTTGAAATTATTTGTTTAAGTTATATTAGAACTTTAGTCAGAATAAAAATAAAATCTGAATTATTTTTGATATACAAAAAAACTAAAAAAAAAAAGAAATTATACAATTTTTTTTCCAAAATCAATTATTTTGTTAAGACAAGCAAAAAGTTCCTTGAATTATTTAAATCGGACGCTTAGATCTCTCAAAAACTGTCATCTTTTACATATATAGCTCCATATCTTCGAAATGGCTTGGCCTGCTTTTGCCGAAAACTAATAAACACTTATCCCAATCATTACTAATTGAATGCTTTTTAGATCATTCAAATCGGATACTCCGTTCTCTCAAAAAGTCGATTTCTATTTTCTGCACTCCGTATTTCCGAAACGGCTAGACCTGCCTTCGCCAAAAACTAATCAGCTCTTTTCAGTTCAGAAACCTTCAAAACGTCGAGAAATGTAAAAATTTTCAATTTCGATTTTCGGCCCATTACAATAACTTACCATAAAAAATCAAAAAAGGTAATGAATTAAAATTAAAGTACTTTTTATTGCCGACGTAAATATATGAAAAATATTGAAATCTTTAGTTTTTCATACATTGAAATAGTCAGAACTTATACGGCGAATGAAAATAATCAATAATAATAATTATTGTTTTATTCGGCGCGTTGGATTTTTTATTATGACTAATGAATATACTTATCAACAAGATATAAATGAATTTTGGTTTTTAATAAATATTTTCATACTTATATACAGATTTTGTCGAGCCTTATGATTGCTCGTCGCTCTTGCAAATCGACTTTATATTATATGGGCGTTCTTGTACCGGTAGCGCTTGTACTAGCTTAAGTTTTTCCAACTTTTCACCCAAAGTTCCACTTAGATTTAAATGAATTTTTGAATAACAGAAGAAAAATGTACCGGCTTTCGAATGATGCTAATATAAAAGTAGTCATTTTCTGGTAGAAAATGGAAAATGAAAAATCATTTTCATCTTTTCACGCACTAACAAATAATTTTTTCACATTATTTGTTATGAACAACATAGACAAGATCAGTACAAATAGAATGACGTTAACATTTTTTCGATATCTCTCGTATTTCCGACAAAAAGTGAGTTTGAAAAAGGCGGCCAACACTTTCACATGTTTCACTGATATCTCGGCCAAATGATGAGCTACGGATTTGAAATTTGGTATTTCGATTTTTTTCAAAAATACCTATAAAATGGCATCAAAATAATTTAAATACCAGGGTGGGGCCGATTCTGTATGGAAACACGCCCAGACTAGGGAATGCATACCGATGGAAAATTTCAATTCCGGTAATTCGGTAATTTTTCATTTTAAAACCGGAATACCGGTAAATTACCGGTATTTTTATTATCTTAAACAAACGTGAACAAAATTGAAAGTTACTAGTACAAATATAAACAAATGTATATATAACTACAACTATATTCAACTAAACAATAAAATAATTTTTATTTTTATATAATAATTTAACAAAATTATATCCAATTTAATTAATTCATTATCACTATCGAGTATATTGAAAACTTTTCACCAAAAACAAACTTATGAGTAAGAAAGACCAAAAACTCATAAAAGATCATATTACATTATTATAATAAACTGTATGTGTTAAATTAGCATAATCTCCAATATTAAAAAAAAAAAATTCTACACTAATTTAATATCGGATATTTTGTCAAGATAAATAATAAGTTACTATAATTGTTGAGTATTGTTATTTATCACATTGTGATGCTTCTATAGTATTTTCAAACTACGAAACGTTTTCGAAAAATTATATTTTATAATTGAAATAAAAAGCAAAAATATTTATTAATTATCATAATTATTATGTATAAAGTTAGAAAAAAATAAAGATTACGCAGGGGTAATCTGTATGATATAAAATATTTTGGCGCAAATATCACTTAAAAAACCGTTACATTTTTACAAAAGATGAAACAAACATCTATTATTATCTATCAGTCCAATTCTATTTATTGTAACACGATATGAAGCCCTTTGGAAAGCAATAAATATTCAATTTAATGACGAGTTGAGATAATATTTGACATATGTTTATCTTATACAATCACTTGAAGATATAGCTGTTTATGCGATTATGGAATTTAATGATAAATTTGTTCCGAGAAATTTAAACTTTAGTGTATTATGTATCAAATAGCGCTTATTATGTGAAAATACCAAAAATACCGGTATTTTTGGGGTAAATACCGGTAAAAATAGCGCCGAAAAATCGGGCGGTTTACCGGTAATTCGGTATACCGGTATACCGGTATTGCATTCCCTAGCCCAGACCCTTTCTGGTTATTTGATTATATGACTATAATATATACTGTTGTGACGAATTCTAATTATTTTTTTTTTTACAGATTTCTATTAGAATGGCAATCATTTCTCTACCGATATGTGCCTCTGGGTTTGCTAGAAAGGCCTCCACAAAAAATTAATGAAAGGCCACCCCTTTATCGTGGACGGGATGATTTGGAGACAATGATGGCTTCGAATAATTGTAAAGACTGGATTAAATTAAGTGAAATGCTTTTGGGACCTGTTCCCGATGGATTTACCTTTTTACCAAAGCACAAGGCCAACTCTTATTCCTGAACGAACACGATTGTATGTAATGTAAGAATTTTGTTTTATTTTATTATTAAATCATTTGTATATAGTTAGAAAAATATAGATTTGTTTAGATAAAGGAATCGTATGATACTCTTTTTATAAGGACCTAAGTTTTTTATTAACTTCCCGTAGGGCAAGTTATAGTAATCGCAAAAAAAATCGAAAATGAAAATTTTTATATATCTTTACGTTTCAGAGGTTTCTGAACATTTTGGCATACCTTAGAAAAAATGGATGTATGTGTGTGTGTGTGTGTGTGTATGTATGTACGTGTGTGTATGTATGTGCGGATACAAATTTTCGTCGACGATTTCGGGAACACGGATCAACCGATTTGAATAATTCAAAAAGCATTCGATTTGTATTGATAAGGAGACGTGCTGATTAGTTTTTGGCGAAGGCAGGTCCAGCCGTTTCAAAGATACGGGGCAAAAAGTGCCGAAAACGGTAACTCAGTTTTTAAGAGAACGGAGCGTCCGATTTTAATAATTCAAAAAACATTTGACTTGTATTGACAAGATGAAGAATTGATCAAATTTTCATAAAGGCAGGTCTAGCGGTTTCGGAGATCTAACGAAAAAAGTTTAAAAAAAATGCCATTTGGCGGTCAAAAATGATCATTAGACATATGCACATCAAATTATCAGATATTTTATAGAGATTTTAACAATAAGTATAAATTTTGTTTACATTCCTATGGGTTCCGTACCAATGTTTATTCGTTAGATGGCGATGCGGCGCTTACGCGCTTTTACATTTTATCTCCATGCAGTTAAAGCAGTACGATTGCTTTGAAAAAAGTTCAGATCTTCCAAAATATGCCAAAATGAAGAAAACATTATTTTTACAAAAAAAAAAAAAAAAAAAAAAATTCAAAAAATGTCAATCGTTTTTAAAAAAATAATAATTTTTGGTACGGGAAGTTCCAGCAATTTGCCTTAAGGCACGATGCCATACACCCAACTAGTTTTATTATTTAGATCATTTTCCATCTCCTAAAGATAGATGCATAATTTGCTCGTCAGTAGAGTCCTTTTCTTAAATTTCTTCTAGTGATAAATATATGATTTGCTTGTCAGTTGAGTCCTTTTCATCTGCTAAAGATAGATAATTTGCTCGTTAGTAGAGTTATTTCTCATTCCCTAAAAAAAGATAATTTGCTCGTCAGTAGAGTCTCTTTTCAGTCAGTAGAGTTTGTTTTTATTTCCTAAAGGTAGTTAAAAAAAATGTTTTACAGTATTGTTCACTTTTTTAAGTTTCAAGGTCGATTATTAATTTGCTCGTCAGTAGAGTCCCTTTTCATCTCCTAAAGATAGTAAAAAAAATTGTTTGTTAATAGAGTTCCTTTTTTAAGTTTCGTTCTATTATTAATCTGCTCATCAGTAGAGTTCTTTTTTATCTACTAAAGATGGATAAATAATTTGTTTGGCAGTAGAGTCCCTGTATTAATAAATCTTTAATAAATTTTAAACCATTCGATTAATATGAATGATGTGTTTGGTGAACGCTATATACGAGGTCTGTTCAAAAAGTACCCGGAATTTTCGTTTTTTCAAAAAAATATTTATTTATTCGTCTACATTAATGTGGTCCCCTTCAAAGTAGTCCCCCCCAGATATAATACACTTATGCCAGCGTTTTTTCCAATTTTCGAAGCATGATATTCACTTTTTGTTATGTCCTTGAGCACTCTCAGCGATTTTCTTCAATCGAGGAAAACCGCCGTCCTTTCATGGGTCTCTTCAACTTTGGGAATAGGAAAAAGTCACACGGAGCCATATCTGGTACAAATACAAATTCTTTGACTTTTCAATTCTTCCATTGTAAAAATCGCCGAGCTCAGAAAAACACGTCGAACCTTAGCGACTACCACAGACAAAGTAAACAGTGAATATAGCTGAAAATTTCATCATACTTTAGGGGCATGTATACCAACACAATAAAAAAAAAATTTTGACAATCAGACACTCCAGACCCGCGAAATTTAATTATTAGTAATTCCGGGTACTTTTTGAACACACCTCGTATACATATATAACATATATTTATATTTGTATGTATGTATGCATGTGTGTATGTATGTGTATATGTATGTGTGTCCTAATTATAGAAAATTAATTGAATTGAAATTAATTTGTTGTTCCATGGAAAACAACACAACAAGATAAAAATAGATCCAGAGTGCGACTCTTTGTTATTTATTAATCTTGATTAAACAATAGAAATTTAAATTATTTCTGTAATTACGAAATATTTATACACACAGATAATGTATATATATATATATATATATATATATATATATCGTGCCTTGAACTAGAAATCGAAATCAAAACAAATGTTCTTTGAAAATGAGCATTTGATTTCGCTGTTTTTGTTAAAATTCTGAAAAATAACCATACTGTGCAAAATGTTAAAATAATGAAGAAAATTTAATCTGTGTGACTTGGATTGAGAATAATATCTTGAATTAAACTATATAAAAAATATTTTGATATAATATTTATATTTTTTTATTTGAATTATAATATAAATTTTGTACATCTCAAACAGACGGAAGTGTCTGGTACGAGAAATCGTACAAAATATCTATACAATAGTATATATTTGTTTTCTACATGCCATTATTATATATATGTATATAATATGGTTATAACAACATTCTATATCATTTATTCTATATTTCAATCATACGTATATTCATTTTTACATTTATACTTTGGCTTAATTTATTTATCTAGATTTTCTTTATAATATTCTTTTAACTTTACTTAAAACTTGATTTTAAATTTAAAAATATTTATTAATGATTTTGATTGACTAATTTTTTTTAAAGTTACATGAATTTTAATAAAAAAAATTGAGGGTTTGTCAAAGTTTCGTTAACACGATTAAATATAAGACGATAGTTTCTCATAAATGACGCAAAAAATATGAAGTATGAATTTGATAAATTACATAGATTTTGAGTGCAACAAGTGTGTATGTTTATGTGTGTATGTGTATATATTGTATTCCTCTAAATTAAATGTATGTATGTATGTTCTTGTGTGTTTGTGTCTCATGTGTCGGTAGCGTGTGCTCCATTAAAAGTTTAGTTGGAACTAAATTGACACACGTAGACTTTTATTAACCTTAACGACAGGGCTTGCACTTTGTTGACCAAAAACCGATCGAGACAATTCTCAAATGATATTTTCCAAACTGTTTTTGAATTTTCAAAATTGGTGCATGATTTTTACCTAAAACCGTTGACGAAAATTGTTGCACTTCTCTTGCTATTTGTAAAGAAATGGCTCGGTGGATTCTTGCGCAAAACTGACAAACGCTAGCCCTTATCGAAATATGTCGAAGGGCTTTTAAATATTTGAAATCTGTTCAGCCGTTTTTAAGAAAACGTGGACGAAAAGTCAAATTTTAACTCACACACACATACTTTGTTTTTCCAATTTCGGTGCCAAACGATTCAGAATGACTTGGCATAAAATTAGCAATTCGCTTTTTTAGTGGAAGCTAAACTTTTCCTTTGAGATGTAAAAATATTATTCATGACTATTATACACCGAGGTTCTCACAATAATACAAATGAACTAAAATTTAACTATTTAAGTCCTACATTTCTTTTTGAACAAGGAAAATGGTATATTTATTTTTATTCATTCCTTTATTTAATTTTTTTTTTGATAATGCCATTACATATTTATATTTATTTATCTTCGGTGCCTTAAGGAGGTATTCTAGTGTAGGCGATGAATTTTAGGTCATTTTTAAAGTGTCGTAAAAGAAAGCAATGAATGTTTTAACTATCCATTTTTTTTACCACTTGTTTATTAATATTATTAAAATACATAACAAAAATTGAAAAATAAAAAAGTTGAAAATTGTAAAAACTGGCAGCTGATGAAGCGGGTGGTCTCAAAAAATTGGCACCTCAGTCTTGACATGATTTCAGCCCTCTCACCCATCGGAAATGCAAAAAATAAATATATTATTAATCTACAATGATGTCGCAATCAACCGAACTAATAATGAGTAAAAAAAATGATTTTTTTACAAATTGGCGACTGTTTGAAAAAAAAGTGTTCTTTTTACTGTTTTTTGAGTTTCTCGAGTTTTTTAAAAATAGTAAAAATTGAAATTTGGGGATAATCTCAGTTCGGGCTATAGATAGGTCTATAAACAAGACTCTCTGAACATTTCAAGTGAATCGGTCGAGTAGAACTCGAGAAATCGTGTCAACAGTACTGAAAAAGTCTGTTCTGAAAGAAACGCATTTAAAGTTTTGTGTGAAGCCACCCCAGTATAGAGACCGAGTCAGTAAAATGCCTATATCTCCGAAAATAATTCAAATTCTTAAAAACCTTCTCGTACCCATATTCTTAGATAGTTAAAGTTTGAAAATATGAAATAAAAAAATCGATTTTTTTGAATTTCTACACTAGAATACCCTCTTAATATATATTTTTATAGTACATGTAAATAGACGAATTTGTAGTGCATTTATCTATTATATTTCTTATAACTTTCAAAGTGATATGAATATGACATGAAAAAGATATCAAACGAATTTAAACAATATTGAATAATGCACTTTTTATTCTTGTATTATAAATCCCTACAGCAATTTGGAATACCTTAAAAATGTATTTGAAGGTTCAATATTATTTATACTAGCAATATGAACTGATTTATCTATTATATCTCTTGTAACTTCAAAACCGCCAGTTTAATATAAATGAGATATTTAGCGAATATGTTTGGAATTGAATAATCTACATTTCATTCTTATATCATAAATCCCTACAGCATCTCGGTATACCTTAAAATAGAAATTGAAAATACAACTTTATTCAGTCAGTATTCTATACTGACTTGTTTTTGGTGATCTATAAATTTAGTGGTATTTATTGTATCTTTTGTAAATTTTAAAATCTTTAACATTAAGGGGTACGTAGTGAAACCGCCTAAAAAAAGGTGATTTTTGGGAATTCATATTAAAAAAACTACTTTATCAATCATTTCAAAATTTTAGGAATATATTTATACATGTTTTAAGAATACATAGTAAAATTTTTGAAGAAAAAAATTAAATATTTTTTAAGTTATTGTCGATCTCCAACAGTGCGACAAAAAAAGGCCCTTTACTGCTGCAATTGATTCCGGTCAAAATTCGATTTTTAATCCGATCAAAAAATCGATAGTTCATTTTACAAAGAACTGTATATAGAACATGTAAAAAAAATTTGATAGTGATCGGAGCATTTGTTTTTGAGTAATCGCTGCAGCAAATTCGGAAAATGCTGTTTTGAGAAAAACGCGTTTAAAGATAAAATGATCGTTATACTATATACTATATATGTACTCTTTAAATGGCTGTGACTCAAAAACTGTTTAAGATATCGATTTAAAATTTTGGTATGTTATTTTTAAAGGTATAACCTATCGAAATATGGAAAAATTGAAAGTTCGGTTTTTTGAAAATTTCACACTAGTTGTGCACCTTAAATAAGATATTAAGCGATTTTTTGGTGATTTTGATCATAATTTTGTTATGTACTCATTTATCGCAAATTCGGAAAAAATTAAGTCTTTGTAATAAATCACTAAATCGTTTTGTTCTATCTACACATAACTAAAATCCGAACATGATATGCGCATTTTTTTTTTTGAATATCACCAACTTTTAAATTTAACAAAAACAATTACAACTTTATGCCTATCTATTTCTTCATTCATTAATATTTTTTTTATTTTTTTAATGGTCAACCCCTGTACCTTATCCATCCATTTATTTGTCCAGCCTCCGCCTCTGGACCGTTTTTCACCATCAGCTCAAGAGACTCAATTGAGAAATTATTGCGTGTCAGTGGTTCACGAATCTAAAACGTGAAAAAAAATAAAAGTGATTTAATAATAAAAATCATCTAAAACATTCTACATCAGTAATAAATAAACAAATAAATAAATAAATATTCGTTTTAATTACCAAGTTTGAAAAACTTTGAAGAAAATCATCGGTTTTCTGTGTGGTCGTTGTAAAATGACTTTTGGTGTTGTAAGTTAAAAAAAAATGAATTAAATTACTTTTTTTTATTCAATCATTATATTAAAAACATAAACTAAATAAATATAAAATTATACAAATCAATAAATAAATTTAATGTAAATAATATTGATATTAAATATAAAAAATTAAATATATATGTATATAAAAATTTTGAATTAAAATAAATTGACAATTGATTTAAATTATATAAATTAAAATAATCATAAATATAAATTAGGTGTAAGTGGCATTTCGCCTCGAAGCGAAAATAAAATTTTCAACTGTTCATGAAAATAAAATTTTACGTCAACAAAAACAATATTTTTTCAACTTGTATATATACATTAGGTTGTCAAATATCTCCCTTCCGCCTTTTTGTATTATAAACCAATAGCAAAAAAGCGGAAGGGAGATATTTGACAACCTAATATATATATATATATATATATATATATATATATTATAATTTCGACCAAGAAGAAAATATTTTGGCATTTAAAAATTTAGTGCATATTGGATATATAAATTTGACATTCAATATTTTTAAATTAAATGCAAAAGTAAAAAATCTGATATTTATATAAAAAATTATATATTTAGATAATGGTACTGCGTTGATTCAGACTAAAATCTAATTTATTCATTGATTAAAGAAAATATTTCACTATTTGACATAAATAAAATTAAAATAAACAAAACACTATGATGCGTTGGAATTAATTATCGAAATGTAAAGAAATTTGTGTAATAAAAATATAACATTATTATTAATATATCATGTATATTATAAGAACTTCTGCAAAGCGGCAAAATATTTTTGATGGCAAAACAACGTTTGCCGGGTCAGCTAGTATATATATATATATATATATATATATATTTATATTTATATATATGATAAAATTGTTCTTGGGCATCCATCCAGTAATTAAAAACAGTTTTATTGAAAGAAAATGTTTTTATTCATTTTCCGCAAACACGTACGCACAAATTTTACATGTAACACATACTCCAAGCTGACAACATGTTCTTTTGGAATAAGCTTTTTTATAATAAAATATATTATTTATTTTAATTTTACAATTATTTAAAATTTATCATAACTCGACGTTTTATCAATTTGTTGTTTCATAATATTTTCGTGCAATTTTGTGTTGTTTTTGTGTTTTTTTTTCCAAATTTATTTGTATGGTGAGTTTCTTTACATTTGTTTATTCTATGTTTGTTCTTCATATATACTTTCACAATATATATTTGTTATAAAACAAATTTATTAAATTGGTTAGATTTATGTTTCTTTACATGTTTTTATTTATTTTTGTCTGTAATTATGTATTTTTTATATTGTTTTAAATTGTAACCCTGATATAATTAATTGTAGCACTGAAGATGGGTCAAATCAAGACCCGAAACGTATGTTTTTTGAATAAAAACATTTTCTTTCAATAAAACTGTTTTTAATTACTGGATGGATGCCTAAAACAATTTTATCATATTATTTCACCATCTGAAGAAAAACTTATCGCTTTATATATATATATATATATATATATATAAAGCGAATATTATTATTAAATATATATATATATATATATATATATATATATGAAATATTAATAAAATAATTATTATCCTTGAAAATTTTCCTTACAGATTTATAATTTTAATAAAAAAAACCTTCATGTTTTTAGTGTTAATTTTATTTTAAATTAATTGTAGTTAGTCATGTTATTTATTTGCATAAGTGTTAATTCGTATAAAAAGTTATGAGTGTTAATATTTAAATAAACTTTAAATTAATTGCACTTTAAAAGTTAATTTTAAAAGTGTTTTGGCAAAATGAAGACGGATTTTGGAAATGGTGCCAGTGTTGCAGTAAAAGGGTGAGTTTATTAATATTTATTTATTTATTTAAATATATATATATATATATATATATATATAAATCAGTTTATATTTAATATATGAATGGGGTCTTGTAGTTATTTTTAGCACAGAGTGACAATTGCAAAATGGATTTAAGTGGATAATGTCACTCTGAACAGTTTAATCCATTTATATACACATTATATATATATATATATATATATATATATATATAATCTCATTCAATTTTCAATATACTGACATTTATTTAAAAAACAATAAACTACAGGACCTTATAAAGCTTTTCATAAGCTTGAAATATTTTTTTCTATTGAATAAATAAGTAAATCACACAATTTGAGCATTAATTTCCGTACCAGTGTTTATCCGTTAGACGGCGACGCGGCGCTTACGCGCTTCGATATTTCGTCTCTATGCAGTTGAAGCAGTACGATTGCTTTGAAAAAAAGTTCAGAATAATTTTTCTTCAAAAAATTTTTTTTTCAAAAAATGGTAACTTTTTGTCAAAATTTTATAGTTTCTCAAAAATCTAATTGTTTCAGAGTAATTTTTTTTCAAAAATGTTAATTTTTTTAACAAAAATAATTTTTGGTACGGGCAGTTCCAGCAATTTGCCTTAAGGCACGATGCCATGCGCCCCACTAGTTTTTTATCTAGATTATGATTTGTTGAAAAGATAATAGAATTTTTTTAGCTTTGCTAGAATTCTGTTATTATTCCATACAAGAAATAGATTTTATTATTTTACAACTTTGACTAAATAGTTGTAAATGACTATATATATATATATATATATATATATATATATATACATGTATAAGCACACAAGTATTTTATAGCAGTTAAATAGTTAACCTCTCGAAGACCTTGAAAACACAATTGAATTAAAATCTCTTTAGATTTCTTATAGGAAAATCACTATTGAAATACAGACACACCAATATATATATATATATATATATATATATATATATATATATAAAAGGATTTAAAATACTTGAATCAAAAACTTCTCGATGGAACATTTCTCGCTTTACAATATTTATTATTCTTTAAATCTCTTGTATTATAATTAAAACATTAGAACATATATATATATATATATATATATATATATATATATTATTAATATTCAATTATTTTCTAGGGCTGATGTCCGTCGTAGAAGAACAGGAAACTTCTCCATAACTCCAACGGAAGGCAGTGAACTGGTCTTCGAGAATACTAAATTTTTAAATACAAAAGTCATGGGAAAACGGTGAGTAGATAAACCATTCTTATTTTTCAAAATAATATTAGTTATATATAAATAACTAACAATATTTTTAAATACATAATTATTGTTAGTCGATGTAAAATGTTTCCCATTAGTAATAATAGTGATAATAGTATAGTGCGTAGTGAAAGCATTATAATAGTGTTATTAATTACTAAAGACTTAATTATTAATTAATTAATCCAGTTATCTAGATAAATTCTTCTCATTTATTCCGCCTGCTTGTTTGCAACTAAACGTACATCAAAGTTCGTGTCTATACATTAGGTGTATTATTTTATCTTGCAGTACAAAATGATAAGATACAATGTTATTAATTAAATTAATTAAATTATCTTATCTTGTTTTATGAGTAATGAAGGCACTTCAGTTTATCTTTATAGATTTAAAAAGAATGCGATTTATTTTAATATTTTATGAATATTTCATATAAAAGTACATATACTGTGTTGAGTGAAACTTATAATTATATAACAAGAATATTCTTTTGATAAATTGTACTAAAATCATATATATATATATATATATATATATATATAACAGCAATGTTTATTTATGAATAAACCTCACATTTCGTCGTTTGCTTCTGAGTGTTTCATGTAAAACCGGTACGCGGATTTTGTCACCAACCTGAATCTACCCCTCGTTTGAGGTTAAAGGCTTTTTACGCCTACCGGTTTCCCTTGGGACACGTTTTTAAAATTATATACGTTTTTTATTCATAGTTGTTATTTTTGTTGTAAGCTGTATATCTATTCATGAACTAATGTCAAATTTTATTCTAAACTTATAGAGGGCATATAAAAAAACTAGTGGTTTATGGCATCGTGCCTTAAGGCAAATTGCTGAAACTTCCCGTACCGTAATGAAATATTCGAGAAATTTTAAACGTTTTCAAATATATTTTTTACAAATACTGGGTAACTTTCATTATTTTTGCTATCTTTTGTTGTATCTGAGCAAATCAAATGTAAATCATAAATAAATCAATTTATCTCCAGAACATTAACAATCGTCATTTCATTGCGAATTCAATTTCAAAAAAATAAATTAGTTGCCTAATTTACACAAAATTGAAAAAGTGCTCCTATATAGTCACAGTCTATACGCATTTGCAAATAATTCTGTGCGACATTTTCACTTATACTGTGCTTAGCTTGGCGGCATTTTCACATTTTCAATAGATAGAAAAGATTTACATAAACAGTCTAAACGCACTTGCGAAAACATTTTTGCTTAGCTTGGGTCATTTTTTGAATTTTTAATCTAAAATTACAAAAATATTTAAAAAAAAAAAAAATTAGAAGGAATTTTTTTTCCCAAAAGCAGTTATTTTGTCGAAACAAGCAGACAGTTCTTTGAATCATTTAAATCGGACGCTTAGTTCTCATAAAAACTGCTATTTTTTTACATTTAGCTGTGTTTCTCCGAAACCGCTGGGTCTACCTTTGCCAAAAACTTATAACCACTTGTTCACGTCATTACGAACTGATTGTTCGTAATGGCAAAATGTTTAGAAACTTTCAAAACGTCGAGAAATGCAAAAATTTTCATTTTAGATTTTCGGCCCATTTCTATAACTACCCTACGGGCAATTAATTAGATCTTAATTTTGCTTTTAATACTTGGACACAAACCTTAATAAAAATTGTATATATATACATATATATATATATATATATATATATAGTATGTGTATATATTTTATGTATATTTATTTTAGCGGCTTAATTTAATCCAAGTAACATCAAAAATAGATTTTTTACGATCCGCATTAAAACCCGATATCAGAGAAAATCGAACGAGCATGACGCAAAGTTATCGGAAAAATTTTTTATGTGCGAAAATAAATATGAACTGATAGATTTTTTTGTACAAATATTTATAAAACAAGATAAGATTGTATATAAATTTTAATAGTAAGAAAAATGGGAAGTGGGTTGTAGACTAAAATTCGGCAAGTTCTGTCTTTTTCTTTAAATATTTTTTATAACATTTCTATAATTGAGAAACAAGAGATAAAATAGATAAAAATTTTATTAAACGAGTAAGAACTTGAAAGAATAAATAAGTAGAAAATGATTGAAGGAGTGAGAAATTGAAAAAAAATAGTGTTTGAAAAAAATTAATAAAAATTCGAATGAATGAATGAGCGAGTAATTAATTCAAGAGATTTAATTCAGAGAATACAAAAGATTTTAAATGAATGAGTAAGAAATTGAATAAAAGATGAAGAAATCAAATAAATTGTCGAAAAATTAGAATGGGGGTGAGAAATTATAGAATGAGCGAGTAAATAAAAAAACGAGTGAGAAATTGAATAAAAGAGTAGAAATTGTATAAATCAGTGAGAATTTGCATAAACGAGTGAGAATTTGCAAAAAAGAGTGAGAAATTGTCTGAAAGAATAAGAAATTGCTTAAAAGAGTGTAAAATTGCATAAAAGAGTGAAAAATTATATAAATGAGAAATTGCACAAAAGAGTCAGAAGTTGCATAACAGAGTGAGAAATTGTATGAATCAGTGAGAACTTGCATAAATGAGTGAGAAATTGCCTAAATTAGTGAAAAATTGATTTATTGGGTGAGTAATGGGGCAAATATTTGATAATTGAACGAATCGATAAAAAATTTAATGAATGAATGAGAAATTAAATAAATTAGCGCAAAATTTAATAAAACAGTGACAATTTGAAAGAATGAATAAAAATTTGAATTGAGTTAGAATTGAATAAATCAGTAAGTAGTTAAATGAATGTTTGACGAATTGGATGATTTTGTGAGTGAGACATTATATAAATTGTCTAGAAATTAAAAGATTGACCAAGAATTTAACACTCTGGGTAAGAATTGTAGAATGAGCAAGTAATTGAATGAACGAGTGAGAAATTTTATGAGTGAGAAATCAGCATAACAGAAAAAAAAATTGTCAGAGAATATTTTTTCTTTTTTCGGAATATAATTTTATTAAATCTTTAAGATGATATAAAAAACAGTTCTAGAAAGGCGCCTTAAGCGAAAAGCGTATTATGCGGGATCGAGACCAAATATTTCAAAATGTAAGAACAGGGGTGGGCAAGGTTAATTAAATTATGCAAGGTGCATTATCGCCTTAAGTTCCACCATAATTAGGTGCAAAAACAATCATTTATTCAATTTTAAAATATTAAATTTTGTTTCCGAGTTTACGTATTTAGTGTATTTTTTCTTCATCTATTTTATTTTATTGATTTTAATCTATTTCTCTCTCTCCTTATTATTATTATCTGTTTTTTTTTTCAGTAAAATCTCGAACGAAGTCCTACCTCAAGGCTCTGCCGGCGTTTTCCGACAGAAGTCATTCGCAACATGTGACCGGCAGCTGACATCGGGTGCGTTTTTTTGCACAAAAATCATGCACTTTTTGTATATTATATATATATATATATATATATATATATATTATATATATATATTTGAGAATATATTTATATTTAAGGTACATGTCACGATGTATGAGCGGAATGTTCTCCTAAAGTACTGAACCGATTTTGAATTTTATTGGCTCACTGCTTGCATTTATAGAAACTTAGGTTATAGGCTATAAAAAAAATCATATTTCATATTCCAAATATTAACATTTTAGAAAT
>NW_020537324.1:77747702-77775860 GCF_003426905.1 Ctenocephalides felis | reverse complement strand
TGACAATTTATATACAATCTTATCTTGTTTTATAAATATTGTACAAAAAAAATCTATCAGTTCATATTATTTTCGCACATAAAAAAAATTTCCGATAACTTTGCGTCATGCTCGTTCGATTTTCTCTGATATCGGGTTTTAATGCGGATCGTAAAAAATCTATTTCTGATGTTACTTGGATTAAATTAAGCCGCTAAAATAAATATACATAAAATATATACACATACTATATATATATATATATATATATATTATATATTTCAAATAAGTCTTTTATACGTTTAGAGTCATTAATTAGATATTTGAGAAACTATAAATTTTTGACAAAAATTTACTTTTTTTTGAAAAAAAAGAGACTTTTTGAAGAATAATTTTATTTGAAATATTTTGGAAATTCTGAACTTTTTTTCAAAGCAATCGTACTGCTTTAACTGCATAGAGACGAAATGTAAAAGCGCGTAAGCGCCGCGTCGCCGTCAAACGGATAAACATTGGTATGGAACCCATAGAAATGTAAACAAAATTTATACTTATTGTTAAAATCTCTATAAAATATCTGATAATTTAATGTGCATATGTCTAATGATCATTTTTGACCGCAAAATGGCATTTTTTTTTACTTTTTTCACTAGATCTCCGAAACCGCTAGACCTGCCTTCATGAAAATTTGATCAGTAGTTCATCTTGTGAAATGTGAAATGTTTTGTGAATTATTCAAATCGGACGCTCTGTTCTTTTAAAAACTGAGTTACCGTTTTTGGCACTTTTTGCTCCATATCTTCGGAACGGCTAGACCTGCCTTTGCCAAAAACTAATCAGCACGTCTCCTTATCAATACGAATCGAATGTTTTTTGAATTATTCAAATTGCTTCATCCGTGTTCCCGAAATCGTCGACGAAATTTTGTATCCGCACACACATACACACACACACATACATCCATTTTTTCTAAGGTATGCCAAAATGTTCAGAAACTTCTGAAACCTGAAGATATATAAAAATTTTCATTTTCGATTTTTTTTGCGATTACTATAACTTGCCCTAAGGGAAGTTAATAAAAATTTGAATTGAGTTAGAAATAAATAAATCAGTAAGTAGTTAAATGAAGGTTTGACGAATTTGATGATTTTGTGAGTGAGATTTTGAATAAATTGGCCAGAAATTAAAAGAATGATTGAGAATTTAACACTTTGAGTAAGAAATCATAGAACGAGCAAAAGCAATTGAGAACGAGCGAGAAATTCAATGTAAGAAATTTTGCGAATGAGAAATCGGCATAACGCAAAAAAAAGATTTTTAGAGAATATTTCTTCTTTTTTCGGAATATAATTTTATTAAATCTTTAAGATGATATTCCGAAAAACAGTTCTAGAAAGACGTCTTAAGCGAGAAAGCGTATTATGTAGAATAGAGACCAAATATTTCAAAATGTAAGAACAGGGGTAAGGTTAATTAAATTATGCAAGGTGCATTATCGCCTTAAGGGGCACAACTAGTGTAACCGCCTAAAGAAGAGGTGATTTTTGGGAATTTATATTAAAAAAACTACTTTATCAATCATTTCAAAATTTTAGGAATATATTTATACATGTTTTAAGAATACATAGTAAAATTTTTGGAGAAAAAAATTAAATATTTTTTAAGTTATCGTCGATCTCCAAAGGCGCGACAAAAAAAGGCTCTTCACTGCTGCAGTGATTCCAGCCTTCTACGTGGATGAAATTTAAAAAAAAAGATCTCGTTAAACTAGATAATATTGTCTGTAAAATGAACTACGATAAAGAAAAAAATCAAAAATTGACAAAATGACGGCGTTTTTTTAAAAAAAAGTCGAATTTTACCCAAAATTTTGGTCGTTTTTGGACTGCCAAAATTCGATTTTTGATCCGATCAAAAAAATCAATAGTTCATTTTACGGAGAACTATATATAGAACATGTAAAAACAAATTGATAGTGATCGGATCATTTGTTTTTGAGAAATCGTTGCAGCAAGTTCGGAAAATGCTGTTTCGAGAAAAAACGCGTTTAAAGATTAAATGATCGTTATACTATATACTATATATATACTCTTTAAATGGCTGTAACTCAGAAACTATTTAAGATATCGATATAAAATTTTGATATGTTATTTTTAAAGGTATAATCTATCGAAATATGAAAAAATTCAAAATTCGATTTTTTTTTAAATTTCACACTAGTTGTGCCCCTTAAATTCCGGTATACTAAGTACAAAAACAATCATTCATTTAGTTTTACAATATCAAATTTTGTCTCCGATTTTACATATTTAGTTTATTTTTACTTCTTTTATTTTATTTTATTGATTTTAATCTATTTCTCTCTCTCCTTATTATTATTGTTTGTTTTTTTTTTTCAGTAAAATCTCGAACGAAGTCCTACCTCAAGGCTCTGCCGGCGTTTTCCGACAGAAGTCATTCGCAACATGTGACCGGCAGCTGACATCGGGTGCGTTTTTTTGCACAAAAATCATACATTTTTCAATATATATACATAAATATGAGTGAGTTCTTGAGGGCGATACATCAAACAAAGAAAAGCCAAAGATTTATAAAAATAATCTTTATTTCCAAACGTTTCGACATTCAATTTAATGTCATCATCAGTGGATATTACGTTGGTTAGTTACATATAGAGAAGTGTACACAGCACTAGAGATTTGGCACTAACATTTATACAACTAACTTGTCAGCACTATGCATTTTTTATATAATTTTTTTGTATGATGTAAACAGAAAAATGATAGATTTATTGAACAAAAATGTAAGTAGAATTATGTAATTTCTGCCACGACTTCTGTACTTTGCTAGTACCGAGGCATGTAAAAATGTAATGTTTGATGTATCGCCCTCAAGAACTCACTCATATATTTCAACATCAAAATTAACTACTAAATCATACATAAATATATATAAATATATATATATATATATAAATATATGAAAATATATTTATATTTAAAGTACATGTCACGATGTTTGAGCGGAATGTTCTCCTAAAGTACTGAACCGATTTTGAATTTTATTGGGTCACTGCATGCATTTATATGAAACTGAGGTTATAGGCTATAATAAAAATCATATTTCATATTCCAAATATTACCATTTTAGAAATTTTAATTAATTTTGACAGTTGAATGAATTTTAAGAAAACACACTGTAAAATGATGATTAATGATTAATTGATTTATTATTTAAATTTGATTTGCTTACAAGTCATGAAAATAATAAAAATCACAATTTAAAAGCATAAATCAAATCAAATATTTTAGCCAAATTCAAAAAGGAACCAATTTATTCTAATATACCAATTTAGGCTATAAATGATATTAAAAGTCACAATTTAAAATTGGAAATATTAGATACAACTAGTTGGTTTGGTATTTAGCCTTGAGGCAAGTTACATGAACTTTCCGATATGTGTGAATAATCGACTTAATCAATAAAAAATAAATTAAATTATGAGTGATTAAAAGTATTCCGAGTGGATTTATTACACATAATTGAAAACGAACGAACACTTTTATTCGGAGTATTTTCTAAGAGCAAATTTTCAAAAATCAACAATTTTTATAATTGAACCAGTTTCCGTAACACTTTAATGATTCAGTATGTTCATTAAGATCAAGTATTACTATCGTCATACCAAGTAAACCCTCTAATTTTAATATTAACAATAATGTCAAAAAAACTATCCATTTTCTCAAACTTCGATGAATTTTTAAAACTACTTGTCGTGTAAGGCCGTAATATTTCAGTAAGTTCTGATGATATATATCGCCAAAAAAAGTTCCATAAAAATCGGCTTAAATGCTTGTAATAGTTTTTTATATAAACCAATTTTTTTAAATCAAAATTGCGGACAGTATGAACTTCATTATTCCATCATTTGTTATACATTTTATCTGTGATATTACATCTTATATTTTTCGATCTATATGCTTTTTTTGCTTTTGAGCCTTGTATAAAATTTTATTCAATTTCTTCATAATTAATTTAATTTTCAAAAAAAGATAGCGCTTGTTCGCTTATTTTCATAATTTATATAAATTTACCTATGAATTTATAAAATGGTCACTTTACCTTAAGGCAAGTTGCATGAACTTTCCGAAATGCGTAATAATTGACTTAATCGATCGAAATTGAGATTTAAATATTTAGATAAAATTAGTTAACTGCACGTTTACATATATCATGTACGTAGTTCTTGATATTATTTAATGATTTAAATTAATGGTAACATTTTTTATACAACTAGACAATTTTGTAGATTTATTTTTGTGCTAACTTCAAAAAAATGGCTTTGAAATTTGTGGACTACAAATTTTGACTCATCATATCACAAAAGCGACTTTTTACACAAATTTTGACTATCAAACTTTGACGAATTTTTAAAATTAAAGGACTTGTTGCAAGACCGTAATATTTCAGTATGTTCTATAAGACCATGATATCTATTTTCAATATTTAATTATGAAAAAGCGGCTCGGCCGATCTATGTCCAAAACTAATCAGCACGATTCTTAAGTAATAACTCTCGAGAAATTTTTGAAATCGATTCAGAATTTTTGGTTAAAACGCTGACGATTTTATTCACTTTTTTCTTGATTACTAAGAAACGGCTCGGAAGATCGTAGCACAAAATTGAGAAATGGTAGTTCTTACTGAATTACATGGAATGGCTTTTAAATTTTTAAAATCGGTTCAGGCGTTTTTGAGCAAACGTCGATGAAAGTTATAATTTTGACAAACGCCATAAAAAACGATACTAATTTTTGCAAACTTTGACGATTTTTTTGAATTAAACTTGTCGTATGGCCGTAATATTTTAGTATGATCTATAAGACTATGGTATCTACCGTCAGAAAAAAGATAATAAAAATCGTTGAAAAAACATTTTTAACACTTTATTACAAGAAAACGGCCTGGCCGATCTTTACCAAAAACTAATCAGCACAATTCCCAACCAATATCTTTCGAACGGTTTTTGATGTTTTTAAATAGATTCAGAATTGCGGGCTAAAACGTGTTGATTTTTTTTCACTTTTCTGCTATTTACAAAGAAACGGCTAGGCTGATCTTTGCGCAAAACTGACAAACACAAATCGTCATCGAATGGCTTTAAACTTTTGAAGTCGGTTCAGCCGTTTTTGAGAAAACGTCGACGAAAGGTCAAAAATATATTTACACACATACACACACACATACTTGTGGTCTCATTCGATTCAGAATGGCTTGAGACTTTGAGAAGAAAACATACAATTAGCGAATCGGATTTTTTTTAGAGTAAATTACATGGCAAACCCTTTACTTATACCCATTGGCAAATAAGTTCTAAATTTTTATTTAAATCAATTTACAATTTACTTCGAAATTAAATTACATCTTCCTACCAAAAACATTTTCATCAAACCATTTTATATAATCAATTCAGGCCCACATCATAAATCAATAACAATAAAACGCTTCAATTTAAATTTATTAAACTTCAATTGAAGAGGAAATTGTAGGCGCCCTCGTGATTTATTTATTATTGGACGCTTTCGAATCAATTCATAATAATAATAATAAATAGTTTGGATTCTATTAGATTCATCTCGAATGTTTAAATGGAGATTGATTCGAATTGAAGATTTGTTTTCTATTTGGCATTGTATAAATTGATGAACTTGTGAGATCGAAATCGGACGGTTGCCAACTGGCCGCTTTGTTTAGAAAAAAATGTGATATAAATACATGTAAATTAATATGTTGCGCAGTTGTAAAAAATATTGAAAATACACACGTACACACACATACATACATTTTTTTTAAGGTATGCAAAAATGTTGAGAAACCCCTGAAACGTGAAGAAGTGCAAAGGTTTTCATTTTCGATTTTTTGCAATTACTATTTATAATATTTATAAGTAACTTCTTGAAGTTATTTTTTTTGCTCAAAAATCCGTTTTGCTAATTTTCTCGATGTTTCAAGTAATTTTGAATCGTTTGAGACCGAATTTAAGAAAAAAGTATGTTATATGAGCTGGGTTTTTATTTTAATAATTTAAAAGCCAATTTCTTCATAACTAAATGTAGATTTTTTGACGATTTTGATGAAACTTTTTTTGACGGTAGATACCATAGTCTTATAGATCATACTAAAATATTACGGCCCTACGACAAGTCGTTTTATTTAAACAATTTGTTAAAGTTTGCAAAAATTAGTATCGTTTTTTTTGGCATTTGTCAAAATTAGACTTTTCATCGACGTTTACTCAAAAACTGCTGAACGGATTTTAAAAATTTAAAAGCCATACCATGTAACTCAGTAAGAACTACCATTTCTCAATTTTGTGCTACGATCGTCCGAGCCGTTTCTTAATAATCAAGAAAAAAGTGAAAAAAATCGTCAGCGTTTTAGCCAGAAATTCTGAATCGATTTTAAAAATTCCTCGAAAGATATTACTTAAGAATCGTGCTGATTAGTTTTGGACATTGATCGGCCAAGCCGTTTTTTCGTAATTAACTGTAGAAGAAAATTTTTTGATGAAACTTTTTTTGATGATAGATATCATGGTCTGTCTTATAGAACATACTGAAATATTACGGTCTTACAACAAGTCCTTTGATTTTAAAAATTCATCAAAATTTGATAGACAAAAGTCGCTTTCGTGATATGATGAGTCAAAATTTGTATTCCACGAATTTCAAAGCCATTTTTTTAAATCAGCGCAAAAATTACAAAACTTCTCTAATTGTGTAAAAAATGTTATTAATTCAAATCATCAAATAATATCAATGACTACGTACATGATATATGTAATCGTGTAGTTGAAAATTTTATCTAAATATTTAAATCTCAATTTCGGTTCATTAAGTCAATTATTACGCATTTCGGAAAGTTCATGAAACTTGCCTTAAGGTAAAGTGACCATTTCGAAAATTAATAGGTAAATTTACATAAATTATGAAAATAAACAAACAAGTGCTATTTTTTGAAATTAAATAAATAAAATTTTATAGAAAGCTCTAAAGCGTAAAAAACATAGATCGAAAAATATAAGATGTAATATCATAGATAAAATGTATAACAAATAATGGAATAATGAAGTTCTTAGTGTCCGCAATTTTGATTTAAAAAATTGGTTCATATAAAAAACTATTACAAACATTTGAGCCGATTTTTATGGAACTTTTTTTGGCGATATATATCATGGTCTTATAGAACTTACTGATATATGACGGCCTTACGACAAGTAGTTTAATTTTAAAAATTTGTCAAAGTTTGAGAAAATGAGAAGTTTTTTTTGACAAATATGAATAGTTAAAATAGTGTATGATTTTTGTAGATTTTTTAAACTGCAATTTTCTTATTATTCATGACGAACGTTATTTTTCGCAGATAAATTGTGATTTATAATATTTTTGAGACCTTTTTGTATCTTTATGAACACGATAAGCAAATCAAACGTAAATCATAAATCAATTAATCTCAAAGTTTCCAGAACCATTGTCATTTTACAGCGTTGTGTTTTCTTAAAACTAATAACTGTCAAAATGAAATGAAATATCTAATATTTCCAATTTTAAATTGTGATTTTTATTATTATTTATAGTTAGAGTACTTGGTATTAATAAAACATTAAAGTCCTACGGAAACTGGTTCAATTAGAAAAATTATTGATTTGTGAAAGTTTGCTTTGAGAAAATACTCCGAGTTAACGTGTTCGTTCGTTTTCAATTATGTGTAATAATTGCACTCGGAATACTTTCAATCACTCATAAATTAATTTAGTTTTTTATTGATTAAGTCGATTATTTACACCTATCGGTAAGTACATGCAACTTGCCTCAAGGCAAAATACCACTTACAACTAGTTATATTTATATAGATAGATAGATAGATACTTTATTCAAATTCAATATTTACAATTTAAGTCAATACAATTATATTATAATATAACTAAACTAATATCAGTTATGTTAATATCAGTTATGTTTATGAACAACTCTAAGATTAACCTAATGACAATTAATATTTATCTTGGATTAAGAAATTCATTAATTGAAGCAGCATTGAAACCATTCCTATATATTATACTTTATATATGTATTTATGCATGATTTCAAATTCAAACGACTTCAAACAACCACAAACTTCACACCAATAAACTACTCACTTCACACCAATCACTTTACCCCAAATATCGATAACTCGACGGCGCCAAATTCAAACCGGCGCGCTCTCCATTTCGTTCTCATCCTCGCTCGCATTCGCATCGGTAATAAACCACACACACTAAACACAAAACATTAAACAACAATATTTTAATAAACAAACAAACAAATATACAATCGTGTATCCATTACCATCATTATCATTACTTTTAGTTTCTGAATAATGTTAATAGATTGCATTCCATCGAAACGCGCCTCTTCTACAGCGCTGTCCAGTTGCGCCCGCGTCGCCCGTCAGTCGATCGGCAACATCGGCAGTCTACTAGCGCGCAAGATGGCGGCCGGCGTCAACGCGATCCCGCAATCGTGGCCGAACACCAAGGAGGACTACGAACTCAGAGAAGTCATCGGTATGTAAATTAAAGGAATTAAAATTCATAAAATTTTAGAAAATTTATACGAATTTAATTGTGATACGGTTATTGTGTGGTTCATTTACCGCGGTGTGATAAAACGCGTGCTCTACCCCGTGTGTGTGACAGGTGACAGGTGGTGCGACATAACCTCAAAATGGTGGTTAAAATGGAATTTTCGTTGGTAAAAAGTGGGTGTATAACATGTTTTTTAAAGCGTTGACGGATTTTATTGCCAGGTAATATGGTTTTGTACTTTTTTTGGAGCCGTGGAATATGTTTTGTGGTGTTTGAGGTTAGAGTTGTATTTTAAGGATTTTGGGTGATTTTGGATGTGTCTAGAGGTTTGTGGGTGCTTAAAGTGTTAAAATGTCGGATTTTATATCGGTACAACTTGTTTTTGCATTTTGAAACCCATTAAATGCTTTGTGATATATATAATTACACTCAGATATTTGTGAGGTGCTCTCAATTTGACATATGACTTCTTTGGAAAATTTTTCACTTAAAATAGGTATTCTCATACTTTTTATTTACTTGCATAATAGTAATATATTACTAGACAAATGTCTTTACAAGACAAATGTCTATTTCTATGAAAGTGATTCTAAATTGTTACAAAATCATTGAAACAAATTTTCTCATATAATTTTTATCTACTTTATATATATATATATATATATATATATATATATATATATTATGATTGTTATTTCAATCAAAATTAATTATTAACTAGTGGTGTATGGCATCGTGCCCTAAAGCAAATTGCTGGAACTTCCCGTACCGTAATGAAATATTCGAGAAATTTTAAACGTTTTCAAATATATTATTACAAATACTGTAACTTTCATTATTTTTGCTATCTTGTTATATCTGAGGAAATCAAATGTAAATCATAAATCAATTTATCTCCAGAACATTAACAATCGTCATTTCATTTCGAATTCAAATTCAGAAAAAAAATAGTTGTCTAATTTACACAAAATTGAAAAAGTGCTCCCGTATAGTCACAGCCTAAACGCATTTGCAAATAACTCTGTGCGACATTTTCACTTATACTGTACTTAGCTTGGCGGCATTTTCACATTTTTCAATTGTTTTCACAAAATTGGAAAATTGCTCCAGTATATAAACAGGGTAAACGCACTTGGCTAAACATTTGCACCAGAGTGGCGCTTAGACTGTGCTTAGCCTGGGTAATTTTTTGAATTTTTAATCCAAAATTACAAAAATATTTTTGAAATTAGAAATATTTTTTTTTCCAACAGCAATTATTTTGTTGAAACAAGCAGAAAGTTTTTTAAATCATTTAAATCGGACGCTTAGTTCACTCAAAAACTGCTACTTTTTTAACATTTAGCTCTGTATCTCCGAAACCGCGGGACCTACCTTTGCCAAAAACGAATAACCACTTTTCTCCGTCATTACGAACTGAATGTTTTTTGGATCATACAAATCGGATGATTCGTTCTCTCAAAAACTCGATTTCTATTTTCTGCACCCTTTGCTCCATATCTCCGTAACGGCTGGACCTGCCTTTGCCAAAAACTAATCAGCACATCTCCCTATTAATAGGAATCGAATGTTTTTTAAACCATTCAAATCGGTTGATCCGTGCGCCCGAAATCGTCGACAAAAATTGTCTCCACACACACATCCATTTTTTCTAAGGTATGCCAAAATGTTCAGAAACCTTCAAAACGTCGAGAAATGCAAAATTTTCATTTTCGATTTTCGGCTCACTACTATAACTACCCTACGGCAAGTTAATAACATAAATTTGTTATATTTGTACTAAACATTTCTATATATGTGAATTATTTGTAATGGTTATTTGTTACTATAAACTAGTATCTTTAGTTGTAAATAAACCTAAATATTTTCTTCTTTTATTAATTTCCTTTAAATATTATTTAAAAAAATTATTAAACATCTCATATACTTCTTAAATATCTGTTTTGATTCAAACAATAAATTCAAATTTATAGATAAAAATTGTTTAGTATAATTTTTTTTAATTATTTTTAATAATTAATTGTAAAGAAGAAACTAATGTAACGTTTTTTATCTTTTTAAATGGAAATTAAACACTAAACAAATAGATACTAAAAACTTGTGTAATATAATTTTTAAAAATTATTTAAAACACTAAATTTTTAACTTCCCGAAGGGTAAGTTATAGTAATCGCAAAAAAATCGAAAATGAAAATTTTTATATATCTTTACGTTTCAGAGGTTTCTGAATATTTTGGCATACCTTAGAAAAAAATGGATATATGTGTGTGTGTGTGCGTGTATGTATGTGTGTGCGTGTATGTATGTGTGTGCGGATACAAATTTTCGTCGACGATTTTGGGAACACGGATGAAGCGATTTGAATAATTCAAAAAACATTCGATTCGTATTGATAAGGAGACGTGCTGATTAGTTTTTGGCGAAGGCAGGTCTAGCCGTTCCGACGATACGTGGCAAAAAGTGCTAAAAACGGTAACTCAGTTTTTAAGAGAACGGAGCGACAAAAAAAGTAATTTTTTGTCAAATTTATAGTTTCTCAAAAATCTAATTTTTTCGAAGTAAAATTTTTTCAAAAATGCTAATCGCTTTTAAAAAAATAATAATTTTTGGTACGGGAAGTTCCAGCAATTTGCCTTAAGGCACGATGCCTTAATTGCCTTAAGACAGAATTTCACTTACAGCTAGTTTTAAATTAAAATTGTGTTTGGAATCATTATTTTTAGAATGGACTCTAAAATATAAAAAATACGAAAATATTTATTTTTAGAAATAATTTTAATAAAATGATATAACGTTGGTTTTTGCATATATTAAAATAACTACATATTTATATACATATATCTATGTATGTATATTATCGTTAGTAGTGATTCGTGACTTCTGTAAAATATAAAATTAGAAAGATAAATAATAAAAGCCTCGTTTCATGTTCATTCCTTTTAAAATGGATTTTGTTAGTTTTGCAATTATTCTTTATTTGTTTTGTGAGCAATTTAAAATTCTATTAAATTTAAAAGATAAAAGTATGACACGATTTTAAATGGAAACAAATTTATATATATATATATATATATATATATATATATATATACTAGCTGGACCTGCGTGTTTGCGTTTAATTTAACAAAAAATGGTAAAAGTTTTCGCATTTCTATTTCAAATGCAATTATTGTTTTCTACATTTGCTTCATTGAAAAATTTATTTATACATATACAAAATTTGTTGTACAATTTATTTCTTGAGCTAATAAAAACAACACTTTTGGCCTTTCTCATGTTTTTAGAGAGATTCGATTTTTTTTTCTTTTTTTTTAAATGAAAAATCCAATTTGAGGAAAAAACGACTATCAACGTTACTAACTAAATAACATAATTTATAACTAATCGATCAATTTCAATGTAAATCTGAATATTGAACACAAATGAATTCAATTTAAAATAATTATAAATGTAACTAGTGGTGTATGGTATCGTCTAATATTAATAAGAATTATATAACCTGAATTGCAAAGTTAAAGTGAGCTTTAGAACTTTAACTGGAATTTAAAATTAAAATTCGAATTATTTTAAATTCTTTATCGATATTCAAAATTTTTTGGAAATTAAGGGGCACAACTAGTGTGAAATTTTCAGAAAATCGAATTTTCAGTTTTTCCATATTTCGATAGGTTATACCTTTAAAAATAACATACCAAAATTTTAAATCGATATCTTAAATAGTTTTTGGGTCACAGCCATTTAAAGAGTATATATATATAATGTATATTATAACGATCAATTAATCTTTAAAAGCGTTTTTCTCGAAACAGCATTTTCCGAATTTGCTGCATCTTTTACTCAAAAACAAATGATCCGATCACTATCAAATTTTTTTACATGTTCTATATTTAGTTCTCCGTAATTTGAACTATCGATTGTTTGATCGGATCAAGAATCGAATTTTGGCAGCCCAACACGACCAAAATTTTGGGTAAAATTCGACTTTAAAAAAAAAAACGCCGTCATTTTGTCAATTTTTGATTTTTTTCTTTATCGTAGTTCATTTTACAGACAATATTATCTAGTTTAACGAGATTTTTTTTTTAAATTTCATCCACGTAGAAGGCCGGAATCACTGCAGCAGTGAAGGGCCTTTTTTTGTCGCGCCGTTGGAGATCGACGATAACTTAAAAATTATTTAATTTTTTTCTTTAAAAATTTTACTATGTATTCCTAAAACATGTATAAATATATTCCTAAAATTTTGAAATGATTCATAAAGTAGTTTTTTTTAATATAAATTCCCAAAAATAATCTTTTTTTAGGCGGTTACACTAGTTGTGCCCCTTAAAGATTCTTCTCTGAACCGAGTCAGAGTTTAACTCAGGTCACGGACATGCTCGAAGGCATAGTTGAAAATTATTTTTCGAACGTTTGTTGTAAAATTATGACTAGCTCTCTGTCTATTGTTCAATACTTTTCCTCTACTAAATTTATTTATATTTGTATTTGTGTAAATGTATTTAATATGAATTGAAATGCGCGGAAGCCGCCGATAGCAAAGAAGTCGATGTCGATGATGTCGTCGGCTTCTTCCATCAAGAGTTGAATGAACGCATCATCACATATTACATATATGAAATAAATAGTCGGGGCATGACACAACATTTGTTCCGACGAAACTTCCACATTTCTACATTTTTTATAATGCCAATTATAAATTTATTTATACTATAATTATACGCAAATTAACTTCTGGACGGACAAGGCCAGGACGACCACTTTGCTTTGACTTCAGAAGTACAAAATTAGTAACATTATCAACTTCTTTTAATTTTAAAACTAAAAATATTAAAACTAAATAATTCATGACATTTTTAGAATATTTAGAATGTCAATTTATTCAACATCAAACTTTAATCTTGAAATTTTTTTATTAACTTCCCGAAAGGCAATCGAAATAAGTAAATAATATAGTATTCGCAAAAAAATCGAAAATGAAAATTTTTATATATCTTTACGTTTCAGAGGTTTCTGAATATTTTGGCATACCTTAGAGAAAATGGATGTATGTGCGTGGCTGTGTGTGTGTGTGTGTGCGTGTGCGTGTGCGTGTATGTATTTGTGTGCGGATATAAATTTTTGTCGACGATTTCGGGAACACGGATCAACCGATTTGAATAATTCCAAAAAACATTCGATTCGTATTGATAAGGAGACGTGCTGATTAGTTTTTGGCGAAGGCAAATCTAGCCGTTCCGAAGATACGGGCAAAAAGTGCCGAAAACGCGGTAACTCAGTTTTTAAGAGAACGGAGCGTCCGATTTGAATAATACAAAAAACGTTTTACTTGTATTGACTAAATGAAGAACTGTTCAACTGTTTTTGGAAAGGCAGGTCCAACGACTTTGGAGATATGGAGGAAAAAGTAAAAAATGAGCCAACTGGCGGTCAAAAATGATCATTAGATATATGCGCATCAAATTATCAGATATTTTATAGAGATTTTAACAATAAGTATAAATTTTGTTTACATTTCTATGGGTTCCGTACCAATGTTTACGAGTTAGACGGCGACGCGGCGCTTACGCGCTTCCATATTTCGTCTCTATGCAGTTAAAGCAGTACGATTGCTTTGAAAAAAAGTTCAGAATTTCCAAAATATGTCAATATAAAGAAAAAAAAAAATTTTTTTCAAAAAAGTAATTTTTTGTCAAATTCCTAGTTTGTCAAAAATCTAATTTTTTCGAAGTAAAATTTTTTCAAAAATGTTAATCGTTTTTGAAAAAGTAATAATTGGTACGGGAAGTTCCAGCAATTTGCCTTAAGGAACGATGCCTTAATTGCCTTAAGACAGAATTCCACTTACAGCTAGTTAATATTATTGTCTGTCTGTTTTACTTCGGCTGAACCGATTTTGACAAAACTTTGATTTTGACGATTGATCTTTCAGAAAATTATTTTTGCACTACAATTAATATTCAAACATATGTATATTTCATTATCTCAATTTGAAAAATTACCAAGTGATGATTATTATATTTATTGTAACGTTTCGGAACTAGCTATGTTTCATCATTAGACTTTTAATAATTTGTGAAAATTTATTTAAAGAATGATATAATTATTGAAATTACTATGAATAATTTTTTAATCGATAAAGCTAAAATAATTTGATAATTTTTTGGAATAAAATATTTGCATTTAATTCGTTCAATTTGTAATAAGTGTAATCCTTAAAAAAAGTAAATATAAAAATGGATCGAAGTAGAACGTTTTATGGTAATACAATTTTAACACATTACTTTTTAGGCGAAGGAATAAGAATTATTTGCTCAATATCAAATAATTTTAAAAACGTACAATTAAATATATTTAGTATAGAAAAAGACAAATGAATTGCAAAATAGACAGCAAACTACTGCGAGATTTTACATCCCAAGTTTGTAGAATGATTTTTTTCAATTCTATAGATTCTTGATGAGAATTGTTCTTGGTTTTTGTACAATTCGCACTGCCTTATTTTCATTTTCACGCGATGGAAAATAGTTGCTAATTTGTCTTCTTTGCTTTCTTTTTTTCCTCATATTATCTTAATTTTTTCCAATTATATATAATTAGTGAGCAATTGGCAAGTTATCATTTTTCGGTAGTTGGGGGTTACAAAAGCCACTAATTAGCAATTGGCGACAAACAATGAGTATTTTTTTCAATCTCACTCGACGATATCTAATTGAACGGATGCCAGAACAATTGCCATTGTTATTTTTATGTATAGATATTACTACTGATTGATTGATCGATCGATTGATGATAAAATAACTCGAATCATCGTTAATGGACAATCATCAGTGTTGGGGACAATAGTTTGGTTTTGCTAGAAAATCCGTTTTGATAAATCTGAACCATTTTTTTGTAATTGTTAAAAGTTCTTGACGTTTTGAATCAAATTTTGCATCATGAATATTAAATATTCTAGGCCTGCGAAAGTTGTTTTATTAAAGATATTACATATATTATTTCACATTTTTGTCAAAGTTGGTTATTCATTATATTTATTGTCATCCTGATCATTTTGGATGACTAAAGGTATGTCGGTACACACGTAAGAATTATTTTTCTTAATTATAAATGAGAACAATGGCGAAACACTAATAATCATTCACCTTGACCACTATTTCCATTATTCCACTTATTAACGTCCACGGATGAATAATGACAAATTGTTATAAATAACATCAATAATAATAATAATTAGGCGCCAATTAGACACCAATGATACGGAACCATTGTAATAGACGGAGTGTCATCATAATAAAAAATTAATTATTAGTTAAAGAAAATTGACTCATATACACATACATACACATTCTTGGTTCAAAAAATAATGCGAATATGTATGTTTAGGCAAAAACTATTATTAATTTTTAATAAAATATCGTATCTACTATTAAGGGGCACAACTAGTGTAACCGCCTAAAAAAAGGTGATTTTTGGGAATTTATATTAAAAAAAAAACTACTTTATCAATCATTTCAAAATTTTAGGAATATTTTTATACATGTTTTAAGAATACATAATACAATTTTTGAAGAAAAAAATTCCAACGGCGCGACAAAAAAAGGCCCTTCACTGCTGCAGTGATTCCGGCCTTCTACGTGGATGAATTTTAAAAAAAAAGTTCTCGTTAAACTAGATAATATTGTTTGTAAAATGAACTACGATAAAGAAAAAAAATCAAAAATTGACAAAATGACGGCGTAAGAAAAATCGAATGTCACCCAAAATTTTGGTCGTTTTTGGACTGCCAAAATTCGATTTTTGATCCGATCAAAAAATCGATAGTTTATTTTAAGGAGAAGTATATACAGAAAATTAAAAAAAAAAATGGTAGTTATCGGATCATTTGTTTTTGAGTAATCGCTGCAGCAAATTTGGAAAATGCTGTTTCGAGATAAACGCGTTTAAAGATTAAATGATCGTTATACTATATACTATATATACACTATTTAAATGGCTGTAACTCAAAAACTATCGATTTAAAATTTTGGTATGTTATTTTTAAAGGTATAACCTATCAAAATATGGAAAAATTGAAAATTCGATTTTTTGAAAATTTCACACTAGTTGTGCCCTTTAATGTTATAAATCAATTATAAATTATTTATATATTCCAGAAACAAATTTATTTATCAACTCTTACTACTGTCATATGTGGCACTATTTAGATCTTTATTATCTCTTCTATAGAAATCAAGACTAAAAAAAAGATGAATCTAATTTGAAAATAACATCATACCATATAAAACTATAAACTAAAGTTTAATTAAAAATTATATTCAGGTATAATAAACTAAATAACAGTGCTCAAAACCAAAAGGACTAACAACACTAAAAAAATCCATCGTTACAAAATTGATAATGTAACCGTTCTCGTGGTTGCAAGATCGCCCGATTTGAGGCGATGACTGATAACATGTCTCTTGCCCTCTGCTTTGAAATAGTATCTTAGCTATTCATGGCTGTAACTAAAAAACTATTCAAGATATCGATTTGAAATTTTGGTATGTTATTTTTATAGGTATAACCTATCGAAATATGAAAAAAATGGAAATTCGATTTTTTGAAAATTTTACACTAGTTGTTCCCCTTAAACTGCCTAAAGAAACATTTTGTTGTTTTCAATTTGGGTGTCAAACGATTCAAAATGACTTGAAACCTCAAGAAAACGAAAAAAAGGCAATACGGATTTTCTGACAACAACTAATAGAATTTATGATCCGGGTTAAATGAGTCCATCATCCGCAATCTGATTTTATCAATTATTCCCAATTGGCAGTTGAGACGAGTAGTGGTAAGTGATTCTTTTGCTTTGATTTTTATCACTTACCACCAATTTACCAATACAATTACCATTTATTATTTGATGGTTGCACGCGACGTTGGCGTCAAACAAATCATTTGAGCAAACATCAACGGACGTCAAACGAATCAATTAAGGCGGAAAAAGCAGCAAAAGCAGTATCAGGAGGGGCACCAGAAATTGATGGATAGATGATGGTACATCTATTGGCAAGTTACTACCGTAAGATGTTTTGTAGTTGGTTTTATAATTTTTTATTGCGTGAAACTTAACTTTGCATATGTGTTATCAAAGAGAGGCCTGAAATAGGGAATGCAATACCGATGAAACATTTTAATACCGGTATTTCGGTAATTTTTTATTTTAAAACAGGAATACCGGTAAATTACCGGTATTTTTATTATCTTAAACAAACGTAAACAAAATTGAAAGTTACTAGTACAAATATAAAAAAATGAGTATATTGAGTACTTTTCACCAAAAACAAACTTATGAGTAGGAAAGACCAAAAACTCATAAAAGATCATATTACATTATTATAATAAACTGTATTGTCAGTATCGTGTGTCCGTGTCAGTAAATAATTTTTTTTTCTACACTAATTTAAGATCGGATACTTTGTCGAGATAAATGATAAGTTACTATAATTGTTGAGTATTGTTATTTAAAGCAATGTGATGCTTCTATAGTATTTTCAAACTACGAAACGTTTTCGAAAAATTATATTTTATAAATGTAATAAGAAGCAAAAATATTTAGTAATTATATAATTATTATGCATAAAGTTAGAAAAAAATAAAGATTACGCAGGGGTGATCTGTATGATATAAAATATTTTGGCGTAAATATCACTTCAAAAACCGTTACATTTTTACAAAAGATGAAACAAACATCATTATCTATCAGTCCAATTCTATTTATTGTAACACGATATGTAGCCCTTAGTAAAACAATAAATATTCAGTTGAGATAATATTTGACATTTGTTTATCCAATAGAATCACTTGAAGATATAGCTGTTTATGCGATTATGGAATTTAAAGATAAATTTGTTCCGAGAAATTTAAACTTTAGGGTATTATGAATTAAATAGCGCTTATGTAAAAACACCAAAATACGGGTATTTTTGGGGTAAATACCGCCGAAAAATGGGGCGGTTTACCGGTAATTCGGTATACCGGTATTGCATTCCTTAGTCTGAAAGATGCTTAGATATTATTGGATTGTTATTTGACGTTGTGCGTTTTGTAGGTTAGGTTTTATGTGTGCAAACACTTAGCTTTTGGACAGTTTGTTACTACCAATTCATGCGAAGATAGGATCGTATCATAGCTTTGCCATAACATTTCTATTTTATCGGAGAATTGACTTCTAAATTTTTTCGTTAATAGAATTTTTTGTTTGTTCGTCAGTAGAGTCCTTTTAGAATTTGCTAGCTCGATAATTATTTCGATTATTAACTTCCCGAAGAAGTTTGTTTTCATCAAAAAATCCGATTCGCTAATTTTATGTTTTCTCGACGTTTCATGTCATTCTGAATCGAATGAGACCAAATTTGGAAAAAGTATGTGTGTGTATGTGAACAGATTTTTTGCCGTAAATCGACATTTTCTCGAAAACGGCTGGGCCGATTTCAAAAATTTAAAAGCCATTCGATGTATCTCGATGAGGATTAGTGTTTCTGAGTTTTGTGCGACGATCGTCCAAGCCGTTTCTTTATAAATAGCAGAAAATTGAAAAATTCTTCGTCCACGTTTTAGCTTGAAATTCTGAATCGATTTTGAAAATTCAAAAATCGTTCGAAAAATGTTGGTTGGGAATCGACCTGATTAAGTTTTTGGTAGAGATCGGCCGGGCCGTTTTTTTGTAATAAGCAAAAAATTTGTTTCGTCGATTTTTATTATTTTTTTGACGGTAGATACCATAGTCTTCCAGATCATACTAAAATATTACGGCCCTACGACAACTCGTTTAGCTTTAAAAATTCGCCAAAGTTTGCAAAAATTAGTATAGTATTTTTGGCATTTGTCAAAATTAGAACATTCATCGACGTTTGCTCAAAAACGCCTGAACCGATTTCAGAAATTTAAAAGCCATTTGATGTATCTCGATGAGGATTATCGTTTCTCAGTTTTATGCAACGATCGGCCGAGCCGTTTCTTTGTAATTTGGAAAAAATTGTTAAACTTTTCGTCCACATCTAAGCTCATACTGCCGAATCGATTTTAAAAAATCAAAAACTGTTCGAAAGATATTAGTTGGGAATGATACTGATTAGTTTTAGGTGAAAATCTACCGAGCAGTTTTCTTGTAATTAACTGTTGAAAAAGGAAATTGAAGCCGATTTTTATGGAACTTTTTTAACTTGGTCTTATAGAACTTACTGAAAAATGATGGCTTTACGACAAGTCGTTTAATTTTAAAAATTCATCAAAGTTTGAGAAAATGAGTAGTTTTTTAACGTTTGTTAAAATTAAAATTAGATGATTTACTTGGTATAGCGATAGATTACTTGGTCTTAATGAACATACTGAACCATTAAAGTCCTACGGAATATGGTTCAATTATAAAAAATATTGATTTGTGAAAATTTGCTTTTAGAAAATACTCCGAGTTAACGTCTTCGTTCGTTTTCATTATAATGAAATTAATAACAATAAATGAGTGAATTATATAACAATATTAAAAATGTTAAAAACTAAAAAGTTCTAAGAAAAGGTTATTGAAAAACAGAATTAATTACCTGTATGATTGATTATACACTAATACTTTTTCACTAAAAAAGATTTTATCAAAAGTGATTTTATAAATTTTTTTTCAAGCGAAGAAACACATTTTGTAATTCAAAATTTCTTTAAATTTGTTATATGTATATATCGTGCGTTTTATTGTTCTTATGGCCTCAGTGTATAATTTTAATGATACACTAAAAAATGTAAAATTAGTCTGTAAATTTCCAAGAATTATCATCATAACCATGTTATATATATGATATATATATATATATATATATATATATATATTATTTGATATAAAAAACGCGAGCATATTATTTCTGGAATTATTCCAAACATTAAAATAATAAACTGACATATGGACATGCATGAAAGACGTCTTTGAAATTTACTTATAAAATTTTATAGGTGAAAATATTGAAATTATATATATATATATATATATATATATATATATATATATATATAAACTTTACCAAAGCATGGCTCAGTACTGATTTTTGAATAAAAAATAAATATTTTCGAAAAAATGTAAAGAATTTTCAATAAATTTCTTTTCATTCAATGAAATATCAACTTACAAAAAAAAATCAAAAGATCTTTTCGAGTCTGGGAAGTAAATGCGTCTTTGCATGGTTATGGAATTAATTTGTAAATGCCTCAAAATATTATAGGCTTATGTTTTTTACTTAGAGAATGAATAAAAACCGAGAAAAAGTCTAGAAAATACCAATTAGGCTCTTAACAGAACGGAGAATTATTCACATTTTTGGGAAGGCAGGTCCAGAGGTTTGGAAGTAGCAGGAAAAGAAAAAATCAGAATAATTACCATTTGGTGGTTAAATTGACCATTACAAATCAGTATTTAGTAGACAAATAGATAGGTAGATCATGTTCCAAACAAAGTATTATTAATAAGTTTCACAATGTACGCGAATCGGGGGAGTTTATGTAACTTGCCTCAAGGCAAAATGCCATTTACACCTAATTTATTTTTATTTTCGTTTATCTAGGTGTCGGTGCAACTGCAGTCGTTCATGCTGCGCTTTGTAAACCAAGAAACGAAAAATGTGCCATCAAACGAATCAATTTGGAAAAATGGAACACGAGTATGGATGAACTATTAAAAGAAATACAGGTACAGAAAATAATAAGCTATATATATATATATATATATATATATATATATATACTAGCTGACCCGGCAAACGTTGTTTTGCCATCAAAAATATTTTGCCGCTTTGCAGAAGTTCTTATAATATACATGATATATTAATAATAATGTTATATTTTTATTACACAAATTTTTTACATTTCGATAATTAATTCCAACGCATCACAGTGTTTTGTTTATTTTAATTTTATTTATGTCAAATAGTGAATTTTTTTTTAATCAATGAATAAATTAGATTTTAGTCTGAATCAACGCAGTACCGTTATCTAAGTATATAATATTTTTAATAAATATCAGATTTTTTACTTTTGCATTTAATTTAAAAATATTGAATGTCAATTTCATATATCCAATATGCACTAAATTTTTAAATGCGAAAATATTTCCTTCTTGATCGAAATTTTATATAATATGATATAATTTATATCTATAATTTGATTGCCAATATTGCCTATAACATAACTTGGAATAATTAATTTATTTGTTTCTTATTGAAGTCGTTAAAAATTCATTTCTTTTGAACTGTCAAAACTTTGTTTATGATTAATGTTAAATTCAATATGTCGCTTTTTTATTGTTATCTATAATAATGTTTTAATCACTTATCATATAAATTTTCGACTATAAATTGATATTCATACTATCCCTGGAACAAACATGGATAAAGTTCTGAGAAATACGAATCCAAATCTATTAAATGTTTTGGATTTTTGGAACTTTTATTAATTTTTTATCAATAATCGTACTGTAAAATATTGGATGATTATTTATTAAAATTGTAATATTTAGACTATAATTTTAGATGAATATGCTATCTATTTTGGCATAGCAATTAGTTTTTTTTTTATTTAAAATCAAGTGATACATAAATATATTTATTTGATATTTTTCCATAAATATCCGATTTATGACATTGTTTTCAATTATTTTTAATTTATTTTGAGTTAGTAAATGTCAAAGAATATAATTAAAATATGCATTTAATATTGTCTATAAATAATATGCCATTTAATAAGTATTATTTATTACTTTGGTGTTTGATATGGATATGAATTTGTAATAAAATATATTCTTTCTGACAAATAGGTAAAAACTTGTTATAATTTTCAAAACTTAAATAGTGAATGTCAATTTCATATATCAAATATGCACAATTTAGCTGAAAATGATAGTATTTATTTTACAATAATGTTTTGAATCTATAATTTGTTTGGCAATATTGCCTATAACATAACTTGGAATAATTAATTTATTTGTTTCCTACTGAAGTCGTTAAACATTTTTTTTGTGAAAAGTCAAATTTTTGTTTATGATTAATTTTAAATTCAATATGCCGCTTTTTTATTTTGATCTCTGATCTATAATGTTTTGATGAAGTTTTGGTATCCGAAATAATTTGGTAAGCTGATTAAATAAATATAAATTGTAAAACTATTTATATAATTATTTTCATAAATATTGACAAATGACATTTGACGATTTTCATGTCAACATTTATTCAAATTTATAAACATTGACTTTTAATTAGATTTAAAACTATAAATTGTGATTTTGAATATAGCATTTCATCTAATTTGGATATAAATGTTGGATATATCTATATATGTATACGTTTTTGAATTATATTTTTTGAACTGTCAAATATTTTTTTTTTCAAAAATCATAAACCTTTTTTCTCGAATTTTCCATAAATTTTGACAATTGTCATTTTAGTGTTTTGTTTTTTTAGTCATTTTCTGTCAAAATTTTTAGAAATTTATAAAAATTATATGTTTATATTTTAAATTTTCTTTTCAAAACTTTCTATAACCTAAGTTGGATATATATGCACACGATGAGCCAATAAAATTTAAAATCGGTTCAGTAGTTTGGGCGTCCATCGCGAACCAACATCGTGACACGAGATTTATATATATATATATATATATATACTAATTTATTTAATTCTTTAATTATTACCTGGATCCTTTATTCCAGGCGATGAGTTCCTGCAACCACGAGAACGTGGTAACATATCACACGAGTTTTGTTGTTCGAGAAGAACTATGGCTGGTCTTGAGACTTCTCGAAGGTGGCAGTTTACTTGATATTATAAAACATAAGGCTAGAGTCTCGAATTGTAAACATGGTGTATTCGATGAGGCCACGATAGCAACCGTATTGAAAGAGGTAATAATAATAATAAAAGGTTATGTTTTGTTGATTATATTAGGTTGTCAAATATCTCCCTTCCGCCTTTTTGTATTATAAACCAAGAGCAAAAAAGCGGAAGGGAGATATTTGACAACCTAATATATTATTGGTTGTGATTAAGGTTTATACAAAAACCGACATTTCAGAAAATCGGTTTTCGAATTTTAATTTTACTAAAAACCAATTTTAACCGGTTTTCGAATTTTATATAGAAAATAAATTTTTGCTCGAATATTCTGTAATTTATCCGCAAATTTAGTGTGATTTAGAGCAGTATTTGACTGAATTTATTTATTGTTCAATTTTATATATAGTAAACAAAATTATTTTAATTTTAATTAGTAGAACTAAAAAATAATTGTTTATCTTGATTAAATAACTTTGAAAATAATTATTATTTATTCATGCATCATTTTCACATATAAGAATGAAAATATTTTTATGATAGTGAAAGGAAAGTTCTCGAATAAATATAAATAATACATTTTTAAATAAAATAAAAAAATAGATACATGTTGATACATACTTGTTAATATCAATTTTAGTTCTAAAAACAATTAAGCTAAATTTATTTTGCTAAGTTTATTTCTGTACCGAGCAATTTTAATTAATTAATTTTAAACATTCTAATTTTTTGTTTAATATAAATATGATTTAAAAGAATTGAGAACGTCTATCGAAATTGCTACTTAGACGTGTCCTTTGTTTACTCACAAAATTTCCTGAAATAGAAAATACTCTCATACTTGCGACTAAATTATGCTTAATTGTTTTTAAGGGAGTCTTCCTATGTGACGGCCTGTTTTTTAGGAATATTTTAGGATTTTTTTTCTACGACCAGTAAATATTTAGAGCTTCAAGTTTTTTATCATTTATTAACACATATTTGGACAGTATAAATATAAAATTTCAGCTAAAAATATTCAGTCAAACTAGAGTTACAGCGCTCTGAACACCCCCGCCTCGAAAAAAAGAGCTCACACTTCCTCCACGATTCCGGCTGATCGGCTTATCTGAAAAAAAAAAATAAACGACGTTTTAATTGAAATAAATATTTTTATATTGTGTTATATATAAAAATGAATCGCAAAATGTGTTGGTAAGTGCATAACTCAACAACGCCCGGACCAATTTGGCCAATTCTTTTTTTAAAATGTTCGTTGAAGTCCAAGGATGGTTCTTACGGCGAGAAAAAATCCAATAATTGCCGGGAAAACCCTAAAAACAGCCCTTTTCTTTTTCACGTACAAACGTTTTCTAACTAAAACGTAGAATCAATTTGAACTTAATTGCTATTATATAAAGTTCATATTAAATTACAAGCACTCACTGTATACTCCTCCTAAACGATTATTCGGACTTTGATAAATCTTTCTGAAGTTTGTTAAGGAAATTTTCTAGGATGTATTTGATTGTAAAGTACTGGGATGTATGTGCAATATTGTAGAAATCTATTATATAAAATAAATGGAAAAAATTGAAAAAAAAAACGACATGTAATTTTTTGCACTGACAACAAATGAAAACTATCATCTGCCAAAAATTTCAATTTACTTATGAAACTAAATCATATTAGTATATGTATAATAAATTTATGATTATTAATAAGAAAAATGAAATGCCTACATTGTTATTGCCAAAAAGCAGCTGAGATGTGCCAGAAATTAAAATAATATAAGATACAGTATGATGGCAGATATATGATGGCAGATTGAATGATATACATATGAACAGGATATGACAAATTAATTCACTTAAAATATGAAATTAAGTATTAATCAGTCAATAATTATTATTTTTAAGTAAACGGTAAATATTAGTATTATATTAAAAATTGTAGACATGGGTACAGGACAACGTCTGTCGGGTCATCTAGTTTTAAATAAAAATTGGATTTTTGATAGACATTTGAAATAAAAGTTGCAAATTAGGCGTTTTTTTTTGTTTTTTGCTATAAAAAAATCGAAGTTTCGAAAATTTGATAATAGTTCATTCCATGCGTTTAAATATATTGAGTGTGCCCTGTAAATTTCAAGTAATTCGGTCAAGCCGTTTCTGAGATACAATGGAGACAAGTTTGAAAAACATAGTTTAAAGTTTCGAGTCCGTTAAAAACTATTCGAACCGCTCTTTCTTTTACTTGTTGTATCTAATTGTTGTTCTAAGTTTTTTGTTATTTAATTTATGGCTTCTAGGGGTTAAAACCCTTTTTTTTTTAAGTTTGAGTAGAGGAAGTTACTTCTTCAAGAAGAAGTCACACTGATTTAAATTAATACAAACACTGGTATAAAAATCTAAATTAATATATACAAAACCTTTCTGGGAACCATTGCAAACTGATAAGAAATGAAATGCTATTTAACCGATATGATTTCAAGTATCAAAACGCTTTCATCTATCTTTTATATTTGGCTATATTTGTCATTATCCATTTATACAGTGAAAACCGACTTTTTTCACTAAAAAACCGGTTTTCGAATTCCATAATTTTCGCCAAAAAACGGTTTTTAAAACCGGTGTTTTTTCTTTTGTAGGTACTAAAAGGCTTAGAATATTTCCACAGTAACGGACAAATTCATAGAGATATAAAAGCTGGTAATATTTTACTCGGCGAAGATGGAACTGTACAAATTGCTGATTTTGGTGTCAGCGCTTGGCTGGCCACTGGAAGGGATTTATCGAGGCAAAAGGTAAAGGATATATGTGATAATTAATTACCCGGAGGTGATTTTTGCGAAAAAATCAACTTTTTTGAAGTAAAACTTCTTTAGGCGCGACTAGGGTGTAAATCCGTACAAATGCAACGAAAGTGCGTTACGGTAGATAAGAGTCGAGTGCCAATGATTCGTCATTCGCTCTCGATGATATCATTTCTATACGGGTCGATTGTGATTAGTTGTCGTGTATGTGAATAGAGATCTGTCGTTGTATGCGTACCGATATCAACAAAAAAATCGGCATAGATAAATAAACGTTTTAAAGTTACATCGTAGTACAAATCTTGATTTAATTAAAAATGCCTGAATCAGAAGAATATTTTTTTCTGTTTCTTGAAAATAATAAAACAAATTAAACATTTGTGCCGTATACTAAACGTAAGTTTATTGATTAGAAATTATTCCTATATTATTCGTAGTTTCTATAAATCTTTGAAGTCATTAAAATGGAAAATATTGTTTAGGCAAAACAGATAATACAACTATTTAAAGAATGAGATTATATCGCCAGCGAAAAAGTAAAAAAAAATCTAGTGGGACGCATGGCATCATGCCTTAAGGCAAATTGCTGGAACTCCTCGTACTAAAAATTATTATTTTTTTAAAAACGATTAACATTTTTGAAAAAATTTTACTTCGAAAAAATGAGAGATTTTCGAGAAACTATAAATTTGACAAAAAATTATGTACTTTTTTTTGCAAAAAAAAAATTATTGAAAAAAAATGTTTTCTTTATTTTGACATATTTTGGAAATGAATTTTGGAATTTATCTGAACTTTTTTTCAAAGCAATCGTACTGCTTTAACTGCATAGAGACGAGATGTCAAAGCGCGTAAGCGCCGCGTCGCCGTCTAACGGATAAATGTTGGTACGGAACCCATAGGAATGCAAACAGAATTTATACTTATTGTTAAAATCTCTTTAAAATATCTGATAATTTGATGTGCATATGTCTAATGATCATTTTTGACCGCCAGATGGCATTTTTTTTTACTTTTTTTACTAGATCTCCGAAACCGTTAGACCTGCCTTTATGAAAATTTGATCAATTCTTCATCTTGTCAATACAAGTAAAATGTTTTATGAATTATTAAAATCGGACGCTCCGTTCTCTTAAAAATCGAGTTACCATTTTTGGCACTTTTTGCCCCGTATCGTCGAAATGGCTAGACCTGACTTCGCCAAAAACTAATCAGCACGTCTCCTTATCAATAAGAATCGAATGTATTTTGAATTATTCAAATTGCTTCATCCGTGTTCCCAATATCGCCGACGAAAATTTGTATCCGCATACACATACATACACGCACACACAGACACACACATACACATACACACACACATACATCCATTTTTTCTAAGGTATGCCAAAATTTCTGAACATTTTGGCATTTGGGTTTTAAAACGTAAAGATATAAAAAAAAAATCATTTTCGATTTTTTTGCGATTACTATAACTTGCCTTACGGGAAGTTAAAAAAAATACAAGCAGTCAATGAATGTATGTTAATTTTAATTACATGAAGTTTTTCAAACACAATTATTACATGATGAGTGAAGTTGCGAAAACAATATTTGTTTAGGCTTTGTTTAACATAATTCGCTAAAGAATTTATTAATCAGCAATTACTTCATTTCTCTAATGAAGGTCCAAATCCTAAATGCTAATTACAATGACAAACCGATCGTGTCATATTTGAAGTATGACTTTGATTACATTATTGTTTTTAAATTATACATATTTTTAATACAATCATAAATATATAATTTATAATTTATCATTATATATATTTATAATTAATTTATAAATGTGTATAATGGTTGACACTAATAAATGTGTGCATTATTAGTGTTACCATATTATTTATAAACGTTATTCAAAATTGTTA
>NW_020537324.1:77729253-77746702 GCF_003426905.1 Ctenocephalides felis | reverse complement strand
GCAAGTTTTAAGAATGCTCATATGGCAACACTAATAGAATGAACGTCAAACAAACTTAACCTCCATTTTCACGTTGCGTTCATACCTGCACAATAAATTCAATATTTATCCCAAAAACCTCCGAATAAACTTTAGTTAAAGCAAATTAGTCTTACAGTTAATAAATATAGTGCAACACACATTCTAAAAATGTCTGCTGGAATTTGTGCCATCAAAGAAGAGTAAGTTTTAATACCTCCATAACCAAAACATAATAATTTAATATTTCATTTTATTCATAAAAATAAATCTATTCCCCAGGTTTATTGTAAAAAACGACATATCCAATCCTTCTGAAACCGCAACCAAGGATGACAACGTGGATGAAACATCTAAACAAGATTTATCACAAGACGATGCTGGTGAGACACCAAATAAAAAAATCAAGTTAAGCAAACGAGAAAAGAAACGAAATCGTGGACAAAATAAATCCAGACCAGCTCCTTATAAAGTCACTGTCGATGACAAACTTTGTAGGGAGCTCATTGATGTTTTGGAGAATGAAACCAGGAATTGCACTTACAAAAATTGTAAATGCCAACATGATGTTCTTTCGTACCTTCAGAACAAGCCCAAAGACATAGGTAAAGGATAATTAATAAATAAATATATATATATATATATATATATATATATATATATATTTATCAATGTATCATTTCTCCCTTGTCTTTCACCAGGTGACTTCTGTTACATTTACAAGTTGCGTGGACGTTGTCCAGCCGGTTTGTCTTGCAGATTTGGAAGAGAACATATTTCTGAAAGCGGTTACAATATGGTGTCAGAGAATTATGATCCTAATAAAAGTAAAAGTACACTGAATCAATTAGGTTTTGAATTGCAAACGAAATTAAGGAAGAAGACGTATGATTTTAAAAAGACTGAAATATCTGTGAAGAAAGTTGAAAAGTTTATGAATGCAAAGAAGGTAATAATATAAATGATATATGTATGTATATATATATATATATATATATATATACATATATATATATATACTAGTTGGCCCGACAGACGTCCTGTACCCATGTCCACATTTTTTTAATATAATATACTAATATTTATTGTTTACCTAAAAATAATATATATTATTTTAAATTACTCTTCATGCCAAAATGCATATACATTTACAATATGGGCGATGTTAAATGTAGAACTGCTTTAAATAAAATGATGAGTCTCAATTCCCCAACACTATATTGGAAATTGAAGTCTTTTAAACTTTTTAAACCATAACCATAATATAACACTGGTACTTCATGTTGGATTAAATTAATTTAATTTTTTAATATTTAATATAATTTAATTTAACTTTTTCTAATCGATATCGTAAGGGCCGAATTGTATGTATTCATCTTTACTTTTCCAATTGTTGTTATAAAGTGAAATTTTTACGAATTTTAAATATATTGTGGAATGATAAGTAAGAGATGCAAAGAAATTATATATTGAAAAAAAAACTATATTGAAAATTTAATATCCGAATCTTGTGTTGGCGCCCCCTGAGGCGTGCGCTCATATTTTTCGCATGCATCGCATTAAAGGTAGGACCGTCCCTTATTAATACTTAATTTCATATTTTAAGTGAATTAATTTGTCAAATCCTGTTCATGTGTGTATCATTCAATCTGCCACACATATACTGTATTTTATATTATTTTAATTTCTGGCACATCTCAGCTGCTTTTTGGCAATAATGATGTAGACATTTCATTTTTCTTATTCACAATTATGAATTTATTATAAATATTGTAATATTGTCTAGGTTCATGAGTAAATTGAAATGTTTGGCAGATGATAGTTTTTATTTGATTTCAATGCAAACAATGACATGTCGTTTTTTGCAATTTTTCGATTTTTTCCTACAATATTGCACATACATCCCATTATATATACATCCTAGAAAATTTCCTTAACAAACTTCAGAAACATCAAAAACCGAATAATCGTTGAGGAGGAGTATACAGTGAGTGCTTGTAATTTAATATGAACTTTATATAATATCAATAAAGCTCAAATTGATTCTACTATTGATTTTAGTTAGAAAACGTTTGTATGTGAAAAAAGAACAGGGCTGTTTTTCTTCTTCAATGAACATTTAAAAAAAAAGAATTGGCCAAATTGGTCCAGGCGTTGTTGAGTTATGCGCTTACCAACACATTTTGCGATCCATTTTTATATATATAAAAATAAGTCGGGTTTTCCTTCCTGACGATTTAACTTCAGAACGCGCGAACCGATTTCGACAATTTTTCATTCGTTGCAAAGGTCTCGGGCTCCGCAAGGTTTATAACTAATTAGTGGTGCATGGCATCGTGCCTTAATGCAAATTGCTGGAACTTCACGCACCGTAATTAAAAATTCGAGTAATGAAAATAATCAATAAATGTTTTAAATAATTTCAAATAGATTATCTAAAAATTTGAGTAATGATATTAGTGAGAATTATCAGAATTATGCTAGCCGCAAAGAATAATGATGTACACGCACTGAATTTCACCATCCAATCAAAAATTGCTGGCGATTTGGTGACATACCAATGATTCTGACTGGTCTTCCGTTTGACTTCAAACGATTGCAATTTCCAGTTCGCCTTGCATTCGCAATGACAATTAACAAGTCGCAAGGCCAATCGCTTAGTGTTTGCGGGATAAATTTCAAATAGATTATTTAGAAAATCATTGTTTTTCACATGGGCAGTTATACGTTGCCCTTTACACGAGTTGGGAAACCATCCGCTTTGTTTGTGTTAACGTCAGACCAAAAAACAAAAAATGTGGTTGACCAAAGAGCACTTCAATGAAACGGATAATTTGCGGATTCACTTCCATTTACTTAGAGAAGTTCAACTAAAAAACACTTCATTTTTGTAATTGAAATAAATTCATTACTGTTGTGCAATAAAATCAAATTTTTCCTTTTCAAATATAAAACAAACAAAAAATTTTTTCATCTTTCTCACCAAACCAACTGGTGGCGAAACGGAGTTCGTCGGGTTTGCTAGTTTTTATATATAAGATAAATAAATAAATAAATATATATATATATATAATTGTTTAATTTCTAGGATTTAAAACAAAATGGTTCATCCGAACCAAATGTTTTATCAGAAACGACGAATATTACAGAATCTGCAGAAGCAAGATTAGGTTGTGTCACTGATGAAGACATCATATCTACAAGAAAGTGTGAGAAAAAGAAAATTGATTGGTCAAATAAATTATTTTTAAGTCCGTTGACGACTGTTGGAAACCTTCCGTTCAGGTATTACATACAAATATTAAGTTAATGTATTGAGGGTGCAATTTTGAAGTAAAACTTCTTTTAGGCGCGACATGGGTGTAAAAACTTCTTTAGGCGCGACGCGGGTTAGCAGTATAATTCGTGAGTTAATAAAAATGTCAGGATCGGAAGAATACTTTATCCCGTCCCCCCATAAATAATTGTAGTGCAAATGATCGCAAATAAATAATGAAACTAAGGAAAAATCTGCGCTGCGTAAGAAATGATAGCTTTGGCTATGTATGTTTTGTGTGTGATCGACTTTGGCTTCAAAGTGACTTAGAAATATTAAATGATGCTCAAAAACAAATTCTTAATAATGTTTTTTTAATATTGATTCAAATAATCAGGTTGGATGTCAAACTTGTCGAAAGATATTAAATTCGGATAAAATTTCCACTTTGTGTAAATTTAACGGGTTTGTATTTCCACCTATACCCAATTATCTACCTAAACTAGATACTGTATCTGAAAGGTTAATTTCACCTAGGTTGTGTTTCATGCAAATTAGACGATTGCAACATGCAAATGGACAATTTGGAACATTTGGCCAAATTATAAATGTGCCTGTTGACGTTAATAATATGGTTAATTTATTACCGCATTGCATTAACGTTCACATAAAAAAGCAAATGATTCATAGATCAAGCTATGTGCAGGGCTTGATAAATAAAACAAATATAAAAGTATGGTTGCAATTTTTTAGGCAAGACAGATATTACAGCTGTTCAAAGAATGAGATTATATCGCCAGCGAAAAAGTAAAAAAATACAAACAGTAAATTAATTTATGTTAATTTTAATAACATGAAGTTCTTTAAACACAATTGTTACAGGATGAGTTAATTTGCAAAAACAATATTTGTTTAGGCGTTGTTTAACATAATCCACTGTGTGAATGAATATTATAGAATTTATTAATCAGCAATTACTTTAAAACGATCATGTCATATTTCAAGTACGACTTTGATTACATTATTGTTTGTAAATATTATACATATTTTTGATGCAATCACAAATATATAATTTATAATTTATCATTATATAAATGTGTATAATGGTTGACGACACTAATAAATGTGTGCATCACGAGTGTTACCATATTACTAATAAACATTATTCAAAATTTTTATATTAGGTTGTCAAATATCCCGCTTCCGCTTTTTTGCTCTTGGTTTATGATACAAAAAGGCGGAAGGGAGATATTTGACAACCTTATACGATGTATTTATTTTTACTCAACTTAAATTTGCTACTTTATACAGTAGCAAATAAGTTTTACTTCAATCGCGTGTGATCCTTACGCGCACTCTTTTTTTTATTTGTAGGAGAATATGTAAAGAATTTGGTGCAGACGTCACTTGCGGCGAAATGGCTCTAAGTATTCCTATAATACAAGGTGCAAATCAGGAGTGGGCTTTGGCCAAACGGCACGAATCAGGTATTACAATTTATTCCAAAAATGATAATATAAAAATTATTATTCGATATTAATAAAAATTTATTTCTCAGAGGATTTGTTCGGTGTGCAAATATGCGGCTACAAGGCCCATTTAGTAGGACAGGCCGTACAAGTCTTGCAAGAGAATTGTGCAATAGACTTTGTTGATATTAATTTGGGGTGTCCGATTGAATTGATATACCAAAATGGGGCAGGGTCTGCTCTGCTTAGAAGACCTGTAAGTAATAACTAGCTGTAAGTGGAATTCTGTCTTAAGGCAATTAAGGCATCGTGCCTTAAGGCAAATTACTGGAATTTCCCGTACCAAAATTTTTTTTTTTTTTTAAAAACGATTAACATTTTTAAAAAAATTTTACTTCGAAAAAATTAGATTTTTGAGAAACTATAAATTTGACAAAAAATTACATTTTTTGAAGAAAAAATTTTTTTTTGAAAACAAAATTTTTTTGAAAAGAAAAATGTTTTCTTCATTTTGACATATTTTGGAAATTCTGAACTTTTTTCAAAGCAATCGTACTGCTTTAACTGCATAGAGACGAAATGTCAAAGCGCGCAAGTGCTCCGCCGCCGTCTAACGGATAAGCATTGGTACGGAACCCATAGAAATGTAAAAAAATGTTATACTTATTGTTAAAATCTCTATAAAATATCTGATAATTTGATGTGCATATGTCTAATGATCATTTTTGACCGCCAAATGGCATTTTTTTTTACTTGTATCATTAGATCTCCGAAACCGATGGACCTGCCTCCATGAAAAGTTTGATCAATTCTTCATCTTATCAATACAAGTAAAATGTTTTTTGAATTATTCAAATCGGACGCTCCGTTCCCTTAAAAACTGAGTTACCGTTTTCGGCACTTTTTGCACCGTATCTTCGGAACGGCTAGACCTGCTTTTGCCAAAAACTAATCAGCACGTCTCCTTATCAATACGAATCGAATGTTTTTTGAATTATACAAATCGGTTGAACCGTGTTCCCGAAATCGTCGACGAAAATTTGTATCCGCACATACATACACACACACACACACACACACACATACATCCATTTTTTCTAAGGTATGCCAAAATGTTCAGAAACCCCTGAAACGTAAAGATATATAAAAATTTTCATTTTCGATTTTTTTGCGATTACTATAACTTGCCCTACGGGAAGTTAATAATTAAAAATCTATAGTAATAATTTTATAAATTGTTGTTTATATTTATTTCAGAACATTTTGGAAGGAATGATTCGAACTTGTGTCGATATGATGGACATGCCTTTAACAGTGAAGACTCGAACCGGTGTTTATGCGGATAAAAATGTGGCTCATGATTATTTTCCTAAATTTAAAGAATGGGGAGTTTCTTGCGCCACTGTAAGTCATATTTAAATATATACATATATATATATATGTATATATATATATATATAAATATATATAACTATTTTTGTTGCTATTTCAGATTCATGGTAGATCAAGAGAACAAAGATACACGAGGACAGCAGATTGGGAATATATTGAAAAATGTGCAGCGAGTGTTGAAAATCAAATGCCAGTCATCGGGAATGGTGATATATTGAGCTTTCAGGATTACCTTGAAGCCAAAGTAAGATTTTTATTAATATATATATATATATATATATATATTATATATATATATATATATATATATATATATATATATATATAAATCTCGTGTCACGATGTTGGTTCGCGATGGACGCCCAAACTACTGAACCGATTTTAAATTTTATTGGCTCATCTGTGTGCATATATATCCAACTTAGGTTATAGGAAATTTTGAAAAGTAAATTTAAAATATAAATATAAGATTTTTATAAATTTCTAAAAATTTTGACAGAAAATGATCAAAAAAAACAAAACACTAAAATGACATATGTCAAAATTTATGGAAAATTCGAGAAAAAAAGATTTGTTTTTTGGAAAAAATAATTTGACAGTTCAAAAAATATAGTTCAAAAACATGTACATATATAGATATATCCAACATTTATATCCAAATTAGACGAAATGCTATATTCAAAATCACAATTTATAGTTTTGAATCTAATTAAAAATCAATGTTTATAAATTTAAATAAATGTTGACATGAAAAACGTCAAATGTCATTTGTCAATATTTATGAAAATAATTATATAAATAGATTTACGATTTAGATTTAATTGATTAGCTTACAAAATTATTTCGGATACCAAAACTTCATGAAAACCTTATAGATCAGAGATCACAATAAAAAAGCGGCGTATCGAATTTAAAATTAATCATAAACAAAATTTTGACATTTCACAAAAAAAATATTTAACGACTTACTTCAATAAGAAGCAAATAAATTAATTATTCCAAGTTATGTTATAGGCAATATTGCCAAGCAAATTATAGATATAAAACATTATTGTAAAATTAATATTATCATATTATATTAATTTTGGACCAAGAAGAAAATATTTTGACATTTATAAATTTAGTGCATAATGGATATATGAAATTGACAATCACTATTTAAATGAAATGCAAAAGTAAAAAATCTGATATTTATATAAATATTTAGATAATGATACTGCGTTGATTTAGACTAATCCATGATGCGAGTGAATTAATTTTGGAAGTATGAAATGTCAAATAATTTTGAAAATTATAACAAGTTTTTAACTATTTGTCAGAAAAAATATATTTTATTACAAATTTATGTCCATATCAAGCACCAAAGTAATAAATAATACTTATTAAATGACATATTATTTATAGACAATATTTAATGAATATTTTAATTATATTTTTGGACATTTGCTAATTCAAAATAAATTAAAAATAATTGAAAACAATGTTTATGACATCGGATATTTATGGAAAAATATCAAATAAATATATTTATGTTTCACTTGATTTCAATGAAAATAATTCAATGCCAAAATAAAAAGTATACATCTAAAATTATAGTCTAAATATTACAATTTTGATAAATAATCATCCATTATTTTACAGTACGAAAATTGATAAAAAATTGATAAAAGTGCCAAAAATCAAACATTTTATAGATTTGTACTCGGATTTCTCAGAACTTTATCTATGTTAGTTTCAGGGATAGTATGAATATCAATTTATAGTCGAAAATTTATATGATAAGTGATTAAAACATTATAGATCACAATCAAAAAGCGACATATTGAATTTAACATTAATCATAAACGAAATTCTGACAGTTCAAAAAAAAAAAAAAAGAATTTTTAACGAATTCAATAAGATACAAATAAATTAATTATTCCAAGTTATGTTATAAGCAATATTGGCAATCAAATTATAGATATAAATTATATATCATATTATATTAAAATTCGATCAAAAAGAAAATATTTTGGCATTTAAAAATTTAGTGCTTATTGGATATATGAAATTGACATTCAATATTTTTAAATTAAATGCAAAAGTAAAAAATCTGATTTATATAAAATATTATATATTTAGATAATGGTACTGCGTTCATTCAGACTAAAATCTAATTTATTCATTGATTAAAAAAAAAAAAATTCACTATTTGACATAAATAAAATTAAAATAAACAATACACTATGATGCGTTGAAATTAATTATCGAAATGTAAAGAAATTTGTGTAATAAAAATATAACATTATTATTAATAGATCATGTATATCATAAGAACTTCTGCAAAGCGGCAAAATATTTTTGATGGCAAAACAGCGTTTGCCGGGTCAGCTAGTATATATATATATATATATATATATATATATATATGTTTGTTTGTTTTTTAGCGTGTGGCTCCACACATAAGTGGAGTGATGTTAGGCCGTGGAGCCCTCGTCAAGCCCTGGCTTTTTACAGAAATCAAAGAACAGAAAGCCATCGACATATCCAGCAAAGAAAGATTCGAAATCCTTAAAAAATATGTCAATTACGGTTTGGAACATTGGGGAAGCGATACTAAGGGGGTTGAAAACACCCGAAGGTAAAGGATAATTAATTTAACTACAAATTTAATCTTTTTTTTAATTTATTTTACAAGCCGCCAGTATAATAAGGCTTATGTTAATATTTTACAAATTTTATGTAATATAATTAATTATAATTATTTTATGTAACTTTCTGGTTAATTGATAATATGACTATAACATTAAATATAATATATACCGTTGTGACGATTTCTAATTATTTTTTTTTTTTACAGATTTCTATTGGAATGGCAATCATTTCTCTACCGATATGTGCCTCTGGGTTTGCTAGAAAGACCCCCACAGAAAATTAATGAAAGGCCACCAGTTTATCGTGGACGGGATGATTTGGAGACCATGATGGCTTCGAATAATTGTAAAGAATGGATTAAGTTGAGTGAAATGCTATTGGGACCTGTTCCCGATGGATTTACCTTTTTACCAAAGCACAAGGCCAACTCTTATTCCTGAACGAAGACGATTGTATGTAATGTAAGAATTTTGTTTTATTTTATTATTAAATCATTTGTATATAGTTCGAAAAATATAGATTTGTTTAGATAAAGGAATCGTATGATACTCTTTTTATAAGGACCCAAGTTTTTTAATTTATTATATCAATTGATATTTATATAATTATTAACTTCCCGTAGGGTAGTTATAGTAATGGGCCGAGAATCGAAAATGAAAATTTTTGCATCTCTCAACGTTCTGAAGGTTTCTTTAAGGCATACCTCAGAAAAAATGGATGTGTGTGTGTATGTCCGCATTTTTTCGTCCATGTTTTCGGGCGCACGGATCAACCGATTCGAATAATTCATTTACCATTCGATTCCTATTGATAGGGAGATGTGCTGATTAGTTTTTGGCAAAGACAGGTCAAGCCGTTACGGAGATATGGAGCAAAGAGTGCAGAAAATAGAAATCGAGTTTTTGAAAGAACGGATCATCCGATTTGTATGATTCGGTTTGTAATGATGGGGAAAAGTGGTTATTAGTTTTTGGCAAAGGTAGGCCCAGCGGTTTCGTAGATACAGAGCCAAATGTAAAAAAATGGCAGTTTTTGAGAGAACTAAGCGTCCAATTTCAATGATTCAAAGATCTTTCTGCTTGTTTCATCAAAATAATTGCTTTTAGAAAAAAAAAATTTGTTTCTAATTTTTAGATTAAAAATTCAAAAAATTACCCAGGCTAAGCACAGTCTAAGCGCCACTCTGGTACAAATGTTTACCCAAGTGCATTTAGACTGTGACTATAACGGGGGCACTTTTCCAATTTTGTGAAAACTATTGAAAAATGTGAAAATGCCGCCAAGCTAAGCACAGTATAAGTGAAAATGTCGCACAGAATTATTTGCAAATGCGTTTAGACTGTGACTATACGGGAGCACTTTTTCAATTTTGTGTAAATTAGGCAACTTTTTTTTAATTTGAAATTGAATTCGAAATGAAATGACGATTGTTAATAGCAAAAATAATGAAAGTTACAGTATTTGTAATAATATATTTGAAAACGTTTAAAATTTCTCTAATATTTCATTGCGGTACGGGAAGTTCCAGCAATTTACATTAAGGCACGATGCCATACACCACTAGTTAATTTATCATATTAATTGATATTTATATAATTCTTGATTTATTTAATTTTTGGAAGAAGTTTGTTTTAAAAAAAATCCGATTTACTAATTTTGACGTTTCAAGTCATTCTAAGACCTAATTTGGAAAAAGTATGTGTGTGTTTTTTTGTATAGTGAAGGAAATGCATTTATGCATCCCAGACTAGGTCTTTTGTCTGAGTATGTCGGACTCAATACCGCCCGCCGTTAGGCATTACTTTGTGGGGGAGGATCTAGAATGTTATCATTTTTGTACTGAATGTATGTGTGTATGTGTTTGTGCAAATCGGCGTTTTCTGAAAAATGGCTGGACCGATTTTTAAAATTTAAAAGCCATTTTATGTATCTCGATGAGGACTAGCGTTTGTCAGTTTTGCGTGACTATCAGCCGAGCCGTTTTTTTGTGTAAAATTTTTCATCTATGTTTAATCTCACAGTCTTCATCTCCATGCAGCTAAAGTAGTGCGATTGCTATAAAAAAAATTTTAAATTGCCAAAATACTTCAAAATGAAGAAAAACATTTTTTTCCAAAGACAATTTTTTTCAAAAAAGTAAAATTTCTCAAAAATCTAATTTTAGACAAAAATTTAATATTTAAAAAAAAAATAGTACGGGAAGTTACAGCAATTGGCCTTAAGGCTTCCATGCTATACACCACTAGTTTTTCAACGATTTCAATGAAATTTTGCACAGCAATCGCCGACTAAACTAACATTCTAAAATATTATAGGCCTAGGAAAATTAGTTTTACTTTAAAAATTAATAGGACAGGACATACACTGTGTATGTCCTAATAGGCATGAATCGTGATAAGTTTTTGGCAAATAAAAGTTGAACTGTTCCTTAGTAATAATTAAATTTTGGGAAGTTAATTATATAAGCTTTTCAATTTTAAGTTAGGTTTTTTGTGACTGTCACAATATGTTATATTTATATATAAGCACAAAATTTGATTTATACCGCTTGGTGTCGAGCTGGTCCAGGTTGATATAAAAATACAATTTTGTTTATGATCTAATCGGGCTTTTTAAAATATTCGAGGCATACGAAAACTAGTTGAATTATTACAATTTCTTTAAGGTTGAATTAAATTAAAAAACAATTTTCAATATATTTACTATTGATTTTCGTACTAATTTTATGAGTGTGTATTAATCAATTTTTTAATTCGACGAAATTGGCTGCTAATTATATGAAATATGTGTCAAAGTCAAAATATATATATATATATATATATACATATATATATATATATATATGTGTTTTTTTTTTTTTTTTTTTTTTTTTTTTTTGTATAGCGAAGGAAATGCTTTTATGCATCCCAGACCGGTCTTCTGTCTGGGTATGTCGGACTCGATACCGCCCTGGTATAATACCGACTAAAACCTCCGCTTTGCCCCTGCCTCTGGTCCCACGGAAACCGCCGCTAGGCATTACTTCGTGGGGGAGGATCTAGAATGTTACAATTCTTAACTTGTTATAAACAATGTTATAATTCATAACATTTTACTTATCTTTTAAATGGGCGAAGTCCCATTCGTCCTTTCTCTCTCTATAGAACGCAGGTCCATTAAAACGTCTCTCGCAAATCTGTCTATGGCGTTCCAAGCAGCTTCACTTGTCAGCATCACTTTAACAACATTACCTGGGGTAATTGTGCGTCTCAATGTCACCTCCACATCATCCCGTAGAGCACCAAATCGCGGGCACACGAAGAACACGTGCTCAGCATCTTCGATTTCGCCCAAACAATATGGGCAATCCGGCGAGCTATCGTGCTTGAATCGGTGTAGGTAGGCTCGAAAACAGCCATGCCCCGATAGCATTTGCGTAGTATATAGTTTACTTCGCCGTGCTTGCGACTTAGCCAGACTTTGATGTTAGGAATGAGACGATGCGTCCATCTGCCCTTTACAGCGACATCCCACAGTCGCTGCCATCGGTCAATGCTGTTCTGCCGTTCTTCTAATCTTAACTTTTCAGGACACAGTTGTTGATGTCTTCTATGGTAAATTGTCCGTCTTTCCTCTGCTAAGACTAAGAGAGGCACAGTTCCTGAAATGACGCACCACTGCTTCCGCCGATATTGTGCGAAATGCGCAAGCAATTCTTATAGCACTGAGACGGTATAAGGGCCCTGCCATTCTCCTCGATTTTTGAGATTTAAGAGCATCACCCCATATGGAGATACCATATGTCAGCACTGAAGTAATAAACTGACGATAGTAATATCCTTCTGGTTTGTTTAGGACCTCCAATATTAGGCATCAGTCGAGCAAGTTTCGTCCTAACTATTGACGCCTTAGCACTAACGTGTTCCACCTGTTGATTGAAATTCAAACGAGCATCAAGCATTACGCCAAGGTAACAGATGTGAGGTTTTGACGTGATCTCAAGATTTCCTATCTTTAGCTTGATGGTCTCAATTCTTTTCCTACTAGTGATAAGAACAGCTTCACTTTTTTGTTGTGCTAATTGGAGATTCATTGTTCCCATCCACCGATTAATTTTTCTGAATGTAATATCGAATAGGCTTACGATGTCATCAATTTGTTTGGAGACAACCACAATGGCAACATCGTCTGCATATGCTACTAGTTTCACACATTCTGGAAACTCTAGTCTCAAAAGGCCATCATACATAATATTCCACAGCAAAGGGCCTAGAACAGAGCCCTGCGGCACACCTCCTGTTATATTATATTCTTCTGTACCATCGCGTGAATGGTACATTAGAATTCTGTCTGTAAAGTAGCTTGCGACTATATTGCATAGGTATGCTGGCACGTTCTTGTCACGGAGTGCATTCATAATGCAATCCCAGTTTATATATATGTGTGTGTGTGTGTGTTTGTGTGTCCTAATTATAAAAAATTAATTGAATTGAAATTAATTTGTTGTTGTTCCATGGAAAACAACTCAACAAGATAAAAATAGATCCAGAGTGCGACTCTTTGTTATTTATTAATCTTGATTAAACAATAGAAATTTAAATTATTTCTGTAATTACGAAATATTTATACACACAGATAATGTATATATATATATATATATATATATATATCGTGCCTTGAACTAGAAATCGAAATCAAAACAAATGTTCTCTGGAAAAGAGCAATTCGTTTCGCTGTTTTTGTTAAAATTCTGAAAAATAACCATACTGTGCAAAATGTTAAAATAATGAAGAAAATTTAATCTGTGTGACTTGGATTGAGAATAATATCTTGAATTAAACTATATAAAAAAATATTTTGATATAATATTTATATTTTTTTATTTGAATTATAATATAAATTTTGTACATCTCAAACAGACGGAAGTGTCTGGTACGAGAAATCGTACAAAATATCTATACAATAGTATATATTTGTTTTCTACATGCCATTATTATATATATGTATATAATATGGTTATAACAACATTCTATATCATTTATTCTATATTTCAATCATACGTATATTCATTTTTACATTTATACTTTGGCTTAATTTATTTATCTAGATTTTCTTTATAATATTCTTTTAACTTTACTTAAAACTTGATTTTAAATTTAAAAATATTTATTAATGATTTTGATTGACTAATTTTTTTTTAAGTTACATGAATTTTAATAAAAACTAGTGGGGTGGGTGGCATCGTGCCTTAAGGCAAATTGCTGGAACTTCCCGTACCGTAACGAAATGTTCGAGGAATATTGAATGTTTTCAAATAGATTATTATAAATATTGTAACATTGTCTAATATTTATTTATAAGAATTATATAAACTGAATTGCAAAGTTGAAATTATTTGTTTAAATTGTATTAGAACTATAGTCAGAATTAAAAATAAAATCTGAATTATTTTCGGCATACAAAAAATTAAAAAAAAAAATGGGACAAAATTTTTTTTTTCCAAAATCAATTATTTTGTTAAGACAAGCAGAAAGTTCTTTGAATCATTCAAATCGGACGCTTAGTTCTCTCAAAAACTGCCATTTTTTACATATTTAGCTCCGTATCTTCGAAATGGCTGGGCCTGCCTTTGCCAAAAACTAATAAACACTTCTCCCAATCATTACTAATTGAATGTTTTTTAGATCATTCAAATCGGATACTCCGTTCTCTCAAAAATTCGATTTCTATTTTCTGCACTCTTTGCTCCGTATCTCCGAAACGGCTGGACCTGCCTTTGCCAAAAATTAATCAGCTCTTTTTCCCTATCAATGGGAATCGAATGTTTTTTCGAACCATTCAAATCGGTTGATCCGTGCGCCCTAAAACGTGACTGGAAATTTGTATCCATACATACATACACACATACATACACACACACACACACACACATCCATTTTTTCTGAGGTATGCCAAAACGTTCAGAAACCTTCAAAACGTCGAGAAATGTTAAAATTTTCAATTCCGATTTTCGGCCCATTACAATAACTTACCCTACGGGAAGTTAAAAAATTGAGGGTTTGTCAAAGTTTCGTTAACACGATTAAATATAAGACGATAGTTTCTCATAAATGACGCAAAAAATATGAAGTATGAAGTTGATAAATTGCATAGATTTTGAGTGCAACAAGTGTGTATGTTTATGTGTGTATGTGTATGTATTGTATTCCTCTAAATTAAATGTATGTATGTATGTTTGTGTGTATGTTTTGTGTGTTTGTGTCTCATGTGTCGGTAGCGTTTGCTCCATTAAAAGTTTAGTTGGAACTAAATTGACACACGTAGACTTTTATTAACCTTAACGACAGGGCTTGCACTTTGTTGACCAAAAAACCGATCGAGACAATTCTCAAATGATATTTTCCAAACTGTTTTTGAATTTTCAAAATTGGTGCATGATTTTTACCTAAAACCGTTGACGAAAATTGTTGCACTTCTCTTGCTATTTGTAAAGAAATGATTCGGTGGATTCTTGCGCAAAACTGACAAACGCTAGTTCTTATCGAAATACTTTTAAATATTTGAAATCTGTTCAGCCGTTTTTAAGAAAACGTGGACGAAAAGTCAAATTTTAACTCACACACACATACTTTGTTTTTCCAATTTCGGTGCCAAACGATTCAGAATGACTTGGCATAAAATTAGCAATTCGCTTTTTTTAGTGGAAGCTAAACTTTTCCTTTGAGATGTAAAAATATTATTCATGACTATTATACACCGAGGTTCTCACAATAATACAAACGAACTAAAATTTAACTATTTAAGTCCTACATTTCTTTTTGAACAAGGAAAATGGTATATTTATTTTTATTCATTCCTTTATTTAATTTTTTTTTTTGATAATGTCATTACATATTTATATTTATTTATCTTCGGTGCCTTAAGGAGGTATTCTAGTGTAGGCGATGAATTTTAGGTCATTTTTAAAGTGTCGTAAAAGAAAGCAATGAATGTTTTAACTATCCATTTTTTTTACCACTTGTTTATTAATATTATTAAAATACATAACAAAAATTGAAAAATAAAAAAGTTGAAAAACGTAAAAACTTCAGCTGGTGAAGTGGGTGGTCTCAAAAAATTGGCACCTCAGTCTTGACATGATTTCAGCCCTCCTAGCCATCGGAAATGCAAAAAATAAAAAGATTATTAATCTACAAAATGATGTCGCAATCGCCCGAACTAACGATGAGTTGAAAAAAATTTTTTTTACAAATTGGCGACTGTTTGAAAAAAAAGTGTTCTTTTTACTGTTTTTTTGAGTTTCTCGAGTTTTTTAAAAATAGTAAAAATTGGAATTTGATGATAATCCCAGTTCGGGCTATAGATAGGTCTATAAACAAGACTCTCTGAACATTTCAAGTGAATCGGTCGAGTAGAACTCGAGAAATCGTGTCAACAGTACTGAAAAAGTCTGTTCTGAGAGAAACGCATTTAAAGTTTTGTGTGAAGCCACCCCAGTATAGAGACCGAGTCAGTAAAATGCCTATATCTCCGAAAATAATTCAAATTCTTAAAAACCTTCTCGTACCCATATTCTTAGATAGTTAAAGTTTGAAAATATGAAATAAAAAAATCGATTTTTTTGAATTTCTACACTAGAATACCCCCTTAATATATAGTACATGTAAATAGACGAATTGTAGTGCATTTATCTATTATATTTCTTATAACTTTCAAAGTGATATGAATATGACATGAAAAAGATATCAAACGAATTTAAACAATATTGAATAATGCACTTTTTATTCTTGTATTATAAATCCCTACAGCAATTGGAATACCTTAAAAATGTATTTGAAGGTTCAATATTATTTATACTAGCAATATGAACTGATTTATCTATTATATCTCTTGTAACTTCAAAACCGCCAGTTTAATATAAATGAGATATTTAGCGAATATGTTTGGAATTGAATAATCTACATTTCATTCTTATATCATAAATCCCTACAGCATCTCGGTATACCTTAAAATAGAAATTGAAAATACAACTTTATTCAGTCAGTATTCTATACTGACTTGTTTTTGGTGATCTATAAATTTAGTGGTATTTATTGTATCTTTTGTAAATTTTAAAATCTTTAACATTAAGGGGTACGTAGTGAAACCGCCTAAAAAAAGGTGATTTTTGTGAATTCATATTAAAAAAACTACTTTATCAATCATTTCAAAATTTTAGGAATATATTTATACATGTTTTAAGAATACATAGTAAAATTTTTGAAGAAAAAAATTAAATATTTTTTAAGTTATTGTCGATCTCCAACAGTGCGACAAAAAAAGGCTCTTCACTGCTGCAGTGATTGCGGCCTTCTACGTGGATGAAATTTAAAAAACCAAATTATCGTTAAACTAGATAATATTGTTTGTAAAATGAACTACGACAAAGAAAAATCAAAATTGACAAAATGACGGCGTTTTTTAAAAAAAAAGTCGAATTTTACCCAAAATTTTGGTCGTTTTTGGACTGCCAAAATTAGATTTTTGATCCGATCAAAAAATCGATAGTTCATTTTTCGGAGAACTATATATAGAACATATAAAAAAATTTTGATAGTGATCGGAGCATTTGTTTTTGAGTAATCGCTGCAGCAAATTCGGAAAATGCTGTTTCGAGAAAAACACGTTTAAATCTCAAAAACTATTTAAGATATCGATTTAA
>NW_020537324.1:77700616-77720753 GCF_003426905.1 Ctenocephalides felis | reverse complement strand
CTTATGAGTAGGAAAGACCAAAAACTCATAAAGATCATATTACATTATTATAATAACTGTATTGTCAGTATCGTGTGTCCGTGTCAGTAATAATTTTTTTTCTACACTAATTTAAGATCGGATACTTTGTCGAGATAAATGATTAAGTTACTATAATTGTTGAGTATTGTTATTATAAAGCAATGTGATGCTTCTATAGTATTTTCAAACTACGAAACGTTTTCGAAAAATTATATTTTATAAATGTAATAAGAAGCAAAATATTTAGTAATTATATAATTATTATGCATAAAGTTAGAAAAAAATAAGATTACGCAGGGGTGATCTGTATGATATAAAATATTTTGGCGTAAATATCACTTCAAAAACCGTTACAATTTTTACAAAAGATGAACAAACATCATTATCTATCAGTCCAATTCTATTTATTGTAACACGATATGTAGCCCCTTAGTAAAACAATAAATATTCAGTTGAGATAATATTTGACATTTGTTTATCCTATAGAATCACTTGAAGATATAGCTGTTTATGCGATTATGAATTTAAAGATAAATTTGTTCCGAAAATTTAAACTTTAGGGTATTATGAATTAAATAGCGCTTATGTAAAAACACCAAAATACGGGTATTTTTGGGTAAATACCGCCGAAAAAGGGGCGGTTTACCGGTATTCGGTATACCGGTATTGCATTCCTTAGTCTGAAAGATGCTTAGATATTATTGGATTGTTATTTGACGTTGTGCGTTTTGTAGGTTAGGTTTTATGTGTGCAAACACTTAGCTTTTGGACAGTTGTTACTACCAATTCATGCGAAGATAGGATCGTATCATAGCTTTGCCATAACATTTCTATTTATCGGAGAATTGACTTCTAAATTTTTCGTTAATAGAATTTTTGTTTGTTCGTCAGTAGAGTCCTTTTAGAATTTGCTAGCTCGATAATTATTCGATTATTAACTTCCGAAGAAGTTTGTTTTCATCAAAAAATCCGATTCGCTAATTTTATGTTTTCTCGACGTTTCATGTCCTTCTGAATCGAATGAGACCAAATTTGGAAAATATGTGTGTGGTATGTGAACAGATTTTTTGCCGTAAATCGACATTTTCTCGAAAACGGCTGGGCCGATTTCAAAAATTAAAAGCCATTCGATGTATCTCGATGAGGATTAGTGTTTCTGAGTTTGTGCGACGATCGTCCAAGCCGTTTTTTTATAAATAGCAGAAAATTGAAAAATTCTTCGTCCACGTTTTAGCTTGAAATTCTGAATCGATTTTGAAAATTCAAAAATCGTTCGAAAAATGTTGGTGGGAATCGACCTGATTAAGTTTTTGGTAGAGATCGGCCGGGCCGTTTTTTTGTAATAAGCAAAAAATTTGTTTCGTCGATTTATTATTTTTTTGACGGTAGATACCATAGTCTTCCAGATCATACTAAAATTTACGGCCCTACGACAACTCGTTTAGCTTTAAAAATTCGCCAAAGTTTGCAAAAATTAGTATGTATTTTTGGCATTTGTCAAAATAGAACATTCATCGACGTTTGCTCCAAAACGCCTGAACCGATTTCAGAAATTTAAAAGCCATTTGATGTATCTCGATGAGGATTATCGTCGCTTCTAGTTTTATGCAACGATCGGCCGAGCCGTTTCTTTGTAAATTGGAAAAAATTGTTAAACTTTTCGTCCACATCTAAGCTCATACTGCCGAAACGATTTTAAAAAAATCAAAAACTGTTCGAAAGATATTAGTTGGGAATGATACTGATTAGTTTTAGGTGAAAATCTACCGAGCAGTTTTCTTGTAATTAACTGTTGAAAAAAAAATTAAGCAGATTTTTATGGAACTTTTTTTAACTTGGTCTTATAGACTTACTGAAAAATGATGGCTTTACGACAAGTCGTTTAATTTTAAAAATTCATCAAAGTTTGAGAAAATGAGTAGTTTTTTAACGTTTGTTAAAATTAAAATTAGATGATTTAACTGGTATAGCGATAGATTACTTGGTCTTAATGAACATACTGAACCATTAAGTCCTACGGAATATGGTTCAATTATAAAAAATATTGATTTGTGAAAATTTGCTTTTAGAAAATACTCCGAGTTAACGTCTTCGTTCGTTTTCATTATAATGAAATTAATAACAATAAATGAGTGAATTATAAACATATTAAAAATGTTAAAAACTAAAAAGTTCTAAGAAAAGGTTATTGAAAACAGAATTAATTACCTGTATGATTGATTATACACTAATACTTTTTCACTAAAAAGATTTTATCAAAAGTGATTTTATAAATTTTTTTCAAGCGAAGAAACACATTTTGTAATTCAAAATTTCTTTAAATTTGTTATATGTAATATCGTGGCGTTTATTTGTTCTTATGGCCTCAGTGTATAATTTTAATGATACACTAAAAAATGTAAAATTAGTCTGTAAATTTCCAAGAATTATCATCATAACCATGTTATATATATGAATATGTATACATATATATATCTATATATATATATATATTATATATATTATTTGATATAAAAAACGCGAGCATATTATTTCTGGAATTATTCCAAACATTAAAATAATAAACTGACATATGGACATGCATGAAAGACGTCTTTGAAATTTACTTATTAAATTTTATAGGTGAAAATATTGAAATTATATATATTATAGATATATATATATATATAAACTTTACCAAAGCATGGCAGTACTGATTTTTGAATAAAAAATAATATTTTCGAAAAATGTAAAGAATTTTCAATAAATTTCTTTTCATTAATGAAATATCAACTTACAAAAAAAATCAAAAGATCTTTTCGAGTCTGGGAGTAAATGCGTCTTTGCATGGTTATGGAATTAATTTGTAAATGCCTCAAAATATTATAGGCTTATGTTTTTTACTTAGAGAATGAATAAAAACGAGAAAAAGTCTAGAAAATACCAATTAGGCTCTTAACAGAACGGAGAATTATTCACATTTTTGGGAAGGCAGGTCCAGAGTTTGGAAGTTGCAGCAAATGAAAAAATCAGAATAATTACCATTTGGGTGGTTAATTGACCATTACAAATCAGTATTTAGTAGACAAATAGATAGGTAGATCATGTTCCAAACAAAGTATATTAATAAGTTTCACAATGTACCCGTATCGGGGAGTTTATGTAACTTGCTCAAGGCAAAATGCCATTTACACCTAATTTATTTTTATTTTGTTTATTAGAGGTCGGTGCTACTGCAGTCGTCCATGCTGCGCTTTGTAAACCAAGAAACGAAAATGTGCCATCAAACGAATCAATTTGGAAAAATGGAACACGAGTATGGATGAACTTTAAAAAGAAATACAGTACAGAAAATACTAAACTATATGTGTATATATATATATATATATATATATATATATATATGCCTATTTACAGGGCCGGTCCTGGGGTCCTTAGCGCCCGCATGCAACTTTTTTTCTAGCGCCCCCCCCCCCCTATTAATTTTCACCGTTTTAAAACAGTTTATCATTAAATTATATAAATTAATTTTTTAATTATTCTGGATTTAGTACACAAAAATTAGATATAATCTAGAAGGGTATAAAATATATTAATTTTAAATTTATTTATTATTATCGATATCAATAAATAAAACAATCCCTGTTATAATTTCACATTTTAGTAATATTCAATATGTAGTAAATTTGTTAAGGATGTAAGTTCGACTACCATAGCAAAAGAATTAATATTTTTGTTAGATTAAAGTTATAGAATTTAAGAAATGCATTTCAGAAATAGTATTTATTATTTTGATAAAAAGATCTTGATATCAAAATAATAATTACTATATCTGAAATGCATTTCTTAAATTCTATAACTTCAATTTAACAAAAATATTAAGTGAAATAAATAAATTAATTTTTAATTATTCTGGATTTAGTGCACAAAAATTAGATATAATCTAAAAGCGTATAAAATATATTGATTTTATATTTATTTAGAAAATCGAGGCGATTCGGGGGTTGATTATAATCAAGTATTTAACGTATGTGCAATATTAATATTTAAAAAACTAGCATTTCAATTTCAAACATAACACTCGTATTTCATGTTGGGTTTTTTAAATTTTAATTTAATTTAATTTTTCATCATTTACAATATCCAAAATTGCGTCGTAAACTTCTCCTTATTGATATCGTTAGAGCCATCATATTCAGAGTATCAGCTTGTTGTTTTAAACTTAAATTTTTAACGTATTTTAGAATATTTGTATTGTCTAAAAATCAGTAAAAATGCAAATAAATTACACTTTTTTAAACTATATTAAAAAAAACTTATTATATTCGATATGTATTATTTCTGCATAGTAAATAATTATTAAATTTAGAGTATGGTCACCACTAGGTATAAAAAAGCCTTAAGATTTTCGTTTCAAAGTAAATTTTGCTTCCATTTTTCATATTTGTTCCACGCATGTCTTCAATATTCAAAGTTCAACAAATGCGAAATATTTGCAACAAAAGCAAAAGTTACAATTCAATTTCTCGGAATAAACAAGTCATTTTCTAAGCACTGACTCCCCATTTTTATAATCTGTTTATATTTTTTAACAAGTTCCGATTCAAGTAAATTAGCTCGCAATTATTCGTCAATAATGCTCAACAATTAATTTAATCTTTCGCAGGTTTGCGCTTATGGGATTGAACACTAGATAATTTCTTTTTCGATTTCACGGTAACTTCAAACAAAGAAAAAATTGAATAAGTAGATTAAGCAATAAACAAAGCTATTATTTACTAAATTTCAGAATTATTAATCGGTTAATTGTTTCTACTGATATCACATTGCAAAATAAATATGATTTTTGTGTCTCCGTATCCCTAGTTAAGTTAAATTATTTATTATAATTTATTAAGTGTTATAAGATTTTAATAAATAATTCTAGATTTTATATAAAAAAATATAAATATTATATTATAAATTTAATTTCCGAAACTCGTTTTGGCGCCCCCTAAGGCTTGCGCCCGCATTTTTTGCATGCATTGCATGCAAGGCAGGACCGGCCCTGCCTAATTATATATTTATTTAATTATTACCTCGATCCTTTATTCAAGGCGATGAGTTCCTGCAACCACGAGAATGTGGTAACATATCACACGAGTTTTGTTGTCCGAGAAGAATTATGGCTGGTCTTGAGACTTCTCGAAGGTGGCAGCTTACTCGATATTATAAAACATAAGGCTAGAGTCTCAAATTGTAAACATGGTGTATTTGATGAGGCCACGATAGCAACCGTATTGAAAGAGGTAATAATAATAATAAAAGGTTATGTTTTGTTGATTATATTAGTTTGTCAAATATCTCCCTTCCGCCTTTTTGTATTATAAACCAAGAGCAAAAAAGCGGAAGGGAGATATTTGACAACCTAATATATCATTGGTTGTGATTAAGGTTTATACAAAAACCGACATTTCAGAAAACCGGTTTTCGAATTTTAATTTTACTAAAAAACCGGTTTTAACCGGTTTTCGAATTTTATATAGAAAATACATTTTTGCTCGAATATTCTGTAATTTATCCGCAAATTTAGTGTGATTTAGAGCAGTATTTGACTGAATTTATTTATTGTTAAATTTTATAGATAGTAAACAAAATTATTCTAATTTTAATTAATAGAACTGAAAAATAATAGTTTATCTTGATTAAATAACTTTGAAAATAATTATTCGTTATCCACGCATCATTTTCACATATAAGAATGAAAATATTTTGATGATAGTGAAAGGAAAGTTTTCGAATAAATATAAATAATACATTTTTAAATAAAATAAAAAAATATATACATGTTGATAACACATACTTGTTAATATCAATTTTAGTTCTAAAAACAATTAAGCTAAATTTATTTTGCTAAGTTTATTTCTGTACCGAGCAATTTTAATTAATTAATTTTAAACATTCTAATTGTTTTTTATTTAATAAAATATGATTTCAAAAAACTGAGAACGTCTATCGAATTGCTACTTAAACGTGTCCTTTGTTTACTCACAAAATTTCCTGAAATAGAAAATACTCTCATACTTGCGACTAAATTATGCTTAATTGTTTTTAAGGGAGTCTTCCTATGTGACGGCCTGATTTTTAGGGATATTTTAGGAGTTTTTTTTTACGACCAGTAAGTATTTAGAGCTTCAAGTTTTTTATCATTTATTAACACATATTTGGACAGTATAAATATAAAATTTCAGCTAAAAATATTCAGTCAAACTAGAGTTACAGCGCTCTGAATACCCCCGCCTCGAAAAAAAGAGCTCACACACTTCCTCCACGATTCCTAAATTTCAAGTAATCATTCGTTTTCAGCATCGTTTCGAGAAACATTTCTGAGACAATGGAGGAAAGTTTGAAAAAACACAGTTTTGAGAAAAACGCGTTAAATTTTCAAGTCTTCGAACCGCTCTCTTTTCTTTTACCTGCTGTATCTTTAAAACGACTTCGAATTTTCTAAATCGCTTTACACTACCTTATTCTAGACATGTTAAGGGAGCAATTTATGAAAAAAATCGATTTTTGACAAACATCAAAAAAATATTAGATACATTTTGATATATACTTGTTAATATCAATTTTAGTTTTAAAAACACTTAAGCTAAAATCGGGTATTGTCTGCTCCGAGTAATTTGAGCTCATTAATTTTCTAATTGTTTGTTTGTTTAATAAAATATGATTTCAAAAAACTGAGAACGTCTATCGAATTTCTACATAGACGTGTCCTTTGTTTACGCACAAAATTTCCTGAAATAGAATATACTCTCATACTTGCGACCAAATTATGCTTAAATGTTTTTAAAGCCTGATATAATAATTCCAAGTTTTTGTTCTTTAATTTGTGGCTTCTAGGGTTTGAAACTCTTTTTTTTAAGTTTGAGTAGAGGAAGTTACTTCTTCAAGAAGAAGTCACACTGATTTAAATTAATATATACACTACTGGTATAAAAATCTAAATTAATATATGCAATACCTTTCTGGGGAACCATTGCAGGCTGATAAGATATCAAATGCTATTGAACCGATATGATTTCAAGAATCAAAACGCTTTCATCTATCTTTTATATTTGGCTACATTTGTCATTTTCCATTTATACAGTGAAAACCGACTTTTTTCACTAAAAAACCGGTTTTCGAATTCCATAATTTTCGCCAAAAAACGGTTTTTAAAACCGGTGTTTTTTCTTTTGTAGGTACTAAAAGGCTTAGAATATTTCCACAGTAACGGACAAATTCATAGAGATATAAAAGCTGGTAATATTTTACTCGGCGAAGATGGAACTGTACAAATTGCTGATTTTGGTGTCAGCGCTTGGCTGGCCACTGGAAGGGATTTATCGAGGCAAAAGGTAAAGGATATATGTGATAATTAATTACCCGGAGGTGATTTTTGCGAAAAAATCAACTTTTTTGAAGTAAAACTTCTTTAGGCGCGACTAGGGTGTAAATCCGTACAAATGCAACGAAAGTGCGTTACGGTAGGATAAGAGTCGATAAGATAAGAGTCGAGTGCCAATGATTCGTCATTCGCTCTCGATGATATCATTTCTATACGGGTCGATTGTGATTAGTCGTCGTGTATGTGAATAGAGATCTGTCGTTGTATGCGTACCGATATCAACAAAAAAATCGGCATAGATAAATAAACGTTTTAAAGTTACATCGTAGTACAAATCTTGATTTAATTAAAAATGCCTGAATCAGAAGAATATTTTTTTCTGTTTCTTGAAAATAATAAAACAAATTAAACATTTGTGCCGTATACTAAACGTAAGTTTATTGATTAGAAATTATTCCTATATTATTCGTAGTTTCTATAAATCTTTGAAGTCATTAAAATGGAAAATATTGTTTAGGCAAAACAGATAATACAACTATTTAAAGAATGAGATTATATCGCCAGCGAAAAAGTAAAAAACAAATCTAGTGGGACGCATGGCATCGTGCCTTAAGGCAAATTGCTGGAACTCCTCGTACTAAAAATTATTATTTTTTAAAAACGATTAACATTTTTGAAAAAATTTTACTTCGAAAAAATGAGATAGATTTTCGAGAAACTATAAATTTGACAAAAAATTATGTACTTTTTTTTGCAAAAAAAAATTATTGAAAAAAAATGTTTTCTTTATTTTGACATATTTTGGAAATGAATTTTGGAATTTATCTGAACTTTTTTTCAAAGCAATCGTACTGCTTTAACTGCATACAGACGAAAATATCGAAGCGCGTAAGCGCCGCGTCAGCGTCTAACGGATAAACATTGGTACGGAACCCATAGGAATGTAAACAAAATTTATACTTATTGTTAAAATCTCTGTAAAATATCTGATAATTTAATGTGCATATGTCTAATGATCATTTTTGACCGCCAAATGGCATTTTCTTTTACTTTTTTCACTAGATCTCCGAAACTGTTAGACTTGCCTTCATGAAAATTTGATCAATTCATCTTGTCAATACAAGTAAAATTTTTTTTTGAATTATTCAAATCGCTTCATCCGTGTTCCCGATATCGTCGACGAAAATTTTGTATCAGCACACACATACATACACACACATACATCCATTTTTTCTAAGGTATGCCAAAATGTCCAGAAGGTTTTGAAACGCAAAGAAATATAAAAATTTTCATTTTCGATTTTTTTTGCGATTACTGTAACTTGCCCTACGGGAAGTTAAAAAAAATACAAGCAGTCAATGAAAGTATGTTAATTAATAAGCAGTCAAGTATGTTAATTTTAATTACACGAAGTTCTTCAAACACAATTATTACAGGTTGAGTGAATTTGCAAAAACAATATTTGTTTAGGCATTGTTTAACATAATCCACTGTGTGAATGAATAGTATAGAATTTATTAATCACCAATTACTTTATTTCTCTAATGAAAGTTCATTTCTAAATGCTAATTACAATGACAAACCGATCATGTCGTATTTGAAGTATGACTTTAATTACATTATTGTTTTTATATATTATACATATTTTTAATGTTATTATAAATATATAAGTTATAATTCATCATTATATAAATGTGTATAATGATTGACGATAATAAATGTGTGCATTACGAGTGTTACCATATTATTAATGAAAATTATTCAAAATTGTTATGATTTATTTTCACTTAAATGCCATCTTGTACAGTTGCAAATAAGTTTTACTTCAATCGCGTATGAACCTTACGCGCACTCTTTTTTATATAATATTACCCAAGAACTATTACAATACGTTAAAGGACTTAAATCTAATTATTACATACCTAAGAACATCAGTTCCTATAGTTATATATAAATCTATTATAGGTGAATATAGATATAATATATACATATGTTATATATATATATATATATGTTATATATATACATATATATAATGTTATATATATACCTATATATAATGTGATATATATATACCATAATATGTTATATATATATACCTTATAGTTATATATATACCTTATATATATAATGTATATTTATACTACCTATATATATAATATATATACACCCTACATATCTATTTATCCCTTACAAACCTTACATTCAACCGTTTACACGCTATATTTTACTCTTATCTATTATCTCTACCTATCTATTGTCTATACCGGGATTTGAACCCGGGACCTCCGCGTGGAAGTCGCGCACCTTAACCACTACTCTATCGGCTACCCCCACTAATAATATTATTAGGACTGCACTGTTGTTACCGCGGTTCATTTTCTAATTAATTAGGTAATTAATACTAAGGCGGCGCGACGAGACGCTTCGAAAGACGATTGATCCTAGGGTTACGGTGGCGTAGTGGTTAAGGTCGTTGGCTGCCGCGCGGCAGACCCGGGTTCGAATCCCGGTAGGGTTCGGAAAAATTAGCGTTTAAGAAACATAGGTGTAAGATTAGAAATAATATAGGGCGTGTTATGTATATAGGGTTGTAGGCGTATTAGACGTATTAAGCGTATTAGGCGTACTATATAGTTAGTTCAAAGGCGTACAATATAGAATTTAAGGTTTAGTGAATATGATATAGGTAATAATGCAAGAAATACGTGTTATATGATAATCATTAGGAGAATTTTAATACGGGTACTGTATAGAATGCATTTTTATTGTTATAACAACTATTTAAATATTAAATTTTTTCATGACAAATAAAAGAAGTACGTGACATACCTCAACATTTAATTTTTGCAGTTTATTAAATAATTAACTTCCCGTAGGGTAGTTATAGTGGGTCGATAATGGGCCGAAAATCGAAAATGAAAATTTTTGCATTCTCGACGTTTTAAAGGTTTCTGAACATTTTTAAGAGGCATACCTCAGAAACTAAATGGATGTGTGTGTGTGTGTTTTGTATGTCCGCATTTTTTCGTCCACGTTTTCGGGCGCACGGATCAATCGATTTGAATGGTTTAAAATACATTCGATTCCTATCGATAGGGAGATGTGCTGATTAGTTTTTGGCAAAGGCAGGTCCAGCAGTTACGGAGATAAAGAGCAAAGAGTACAGATAATAGAAATCGAGTTTTGAGAGAACTGAGTATCGGATGTGAATGATCTAAAAACATTCAATTTGTAATGATTGGGAGAAGAGGTGATTAGTTTTTGGCAAAGGCAGGTCCCGTCATTTCGAAGATACAGAGCTAAATGTGCAAAAATGGCAGTTTTCGAGTGAACTAAGCGTCAGATTTGAATGATCTAAAAAACTTTCTGCTTGTATTGACAAAACAATTGCTTTTGAGGATAAAAAATTATTACATATTTTTTCAATTTTCCATAAAATATTTTTGTAATTTTCCATTAAAAATTCAAAAAATTACCAAGGCAAAGCACAGTCTAAGCGCCACTCCGGTACAAATGTTTACACAAGTGCGTTTAGACTGTCTATGTACTGGAGCACTTTTCCAATTTTGTGAAAACGATTGAAAAATGTGAAAATGCCGTCAAACTAAGCACAGTATAAGTGAAAATGTCGCACAGAATTATTTGCAAACGCGTTTAGACTGTGACTATACGGGAGCACTTTTTCAATTTTGTGCAAATTAGACAACTATTTATTTTGATAAATTGAATTCGAAATGAAGTGACGACTGTTAATGTTCTGGAGATAAATTGATTTTATTATAATTTACATGTGATTTGCTCAGATATACAAAAAAGATAGCAAAATAATGAAAGTTACATTATTTGTAATAATATATTTGAAAACGTTTAAAATTTCTCGAATATTTCAGCAATTTGCCTTAAGGCACGATGCCATAAACCACTAGTTTAAATTCATTTAAACAACTACTATTATAGATTGAACATTGAAGAAAAGCAAGTTATGAGTCGTTTATCCTTTTTCAGGTTAGGCATACATTTGTAGGAACGCCTTGCTGGATGGCACCCGAAGTGATGGAACAAGATCACGGATACGATTTCAAGGCAGATATTTGGTCTTTTGGAATCACAGCCATCGAAATGGCGACAGGAACAGCACCATATCACAAATATCCACCGATGAAAGTTTTAATGTTGACTCTACAGAACGATCCTCCCACGTTAGACACAGGTTAGTCGAGATAAAACTTAATTGCAAAATGTAGTATTTTATTTGTTACCAATAAGCACTAATATTTTTATATTAGTTTCGTCTATTCTGTCGAATTGATATTTGTTACATTTCAGGTGCCGATGAAAAAGATCAATACAAGGCTTATGGCAAAACGTTTAGGAAAATGATAGTCGATTGTTTGCAAAAGGAACCCTCGAAAAGACCTTCGGCGAGCGAGTTGCTTAAACATCCGTTCTTCAAAAAAGCCAAAGATAGAAAGTAAGTATATGGTCACAACAGTTGTGACTCACAACTATTTAAACTGTTCTTCATCTAACTTCTAATTACATTTTTTTTTTTTATTAAGGTACCTCACACAAACATTGGTGGCGACAGGTCCATCGATGGAAACTAGGGTACACAAAGCTGCTCGAAGACAACCTGGTGCCAGTGGCAGACTTCATCGGACAGTCACTGGTGAATGGGTTTGGTCTTCGGAGGAAGAAGATAATGATGGTAAGTGACCACAAAAAGTTTACCTACATAATAGTGATTGCTGTTTTTATTTTTTTACGAAGGAGAAGTTATGTTTTGTCTAGAAAATCTGATTTGCTAATTTGCTAATTTGCTTCGAGTCATTCTGAATCGTTTGAGATCGAAATTAGTAAAAACGTAACGATAGAATGAACCGAGTTTTTAGCTAAAATTGAGATAATAATAACAAATTTATTCGTTACAAACTTTCTGAAGGAGAAATGTTTTCATCTAAATATTACGGCCCTACGACATCTCGTTTAGCTTTAAAAATTCGTCAAAGTTTGCAAAAATTAATATGGTATTTTTGGCATTTGTTAAAATTAGAACTTTCATCGACGTTTGCTCAAAAACGCCTGAACCGATTTCAGAATTAAAAACCATTTGATATTCTCGACGAGGATTATCGTTCCTCAGTTTTGTGCGACGATCGGCCGAGCCGTTTCTTTGTAATATGGAAAAAAGTGTTAAATTTTTCGTCCACATTTAAGCTCATCCTACCGAACCGATTTTAAAAAAAAAAAAACTGCTCGAAAGATATTAGTTGCTGATGACACTGATTAGTTTAGGTGAAAATCTACCGAGCCGTTTTCTTGTTATTAACTGTAGAAAAAAAATTAGGTCTATTTTATGAAACTTTTTTTGGCGATATATGTCTCGGTCTATATAAACTTACTGAAATATCTCAGCCTTACGACAAGTAGTTTAATTTTAAAATTCACAAAAGTTTGAGAAAATGAGTAGTTTTTTGACGTTTATTAGAATTAAAATAGACGATTTACTTGGTATAACGATAGAGTACTTGGTCTTGATGAACATACTGAGCCATTAAAGTCCTATGGAAACCGGTTCAATTATAAAATTTGTTTTGGAAAATTTGCTTTAAGAAAATACTCCGAATAAAATTGTTCGTTCGTTTTCAATCATGTGTAATAAATCCACTCGGAATATTTTTAATCGCATATAAATTAATTTATTTTTTATTGATTAAGCCGATTATTTAAACATATCGGGAAGTTCATGTAACTTGCCTCAAGGCAAAATACTACACCAACTAGTTTTATATTAAATCATCATACTGAGGATATCATTTTAATGTAAATACTATCCTTTATTTTGTACTCCTTTTTATTTAAATTTATGTTATCGTTCATTATTGTTACTAGATGTTAAATTATTTAACAGTTGTAATAAATATTGTGATTAAAAAAAACATTGTCAGATAGATCATATACAAATCAAATTATTTATGATTTACATGGTGTAAATAATTAATTTTATTTACACCATGTAAAGTAAGTTCTTGAAACTTGCTTTAAAGCAAAATGCCACTTACGCATAGTTAATTTCATTATTCAACTATTAATTTGAAAGAGACTGCCAGGAAATCAATTCAGGATTTTCGGCGAAAAATTTGTGCACTTTTCTGCTAATTTTAAAGAAACAGCTTGAGCTATCTTTGTGCAAATTTAGTCAACGCTAGTCCTTATCTTTGTGCAAATTTAGTCAACGCTAGTCCTTATCGAGTTACATCGAACGGCTTTTAAATTTTTGAAATCGGTCCTGCCGTTTTTGAGAAAACATCAATAAGATCAAATTTGGGATCATATATTTAGTATTAGGTTGTCAAATATCTCCCTTCCGCTTTTTTGCATTGCATTGCATACAAAAAGGCGGAAGGGAGATATTTGACAACCTAATATCAAAGTATGTTTTGTTTTCGTTTTTTGTTTGTGAAATTTTTCCTTCGAGAAAGTGACATGTGAATTTGAAATTTCCTTAAATTTAAAATTACATACTTATTTTTATGGGAATTTGAATTGTTTATCATATGATTTTCGAAATTAGAAATTTGCAATAAGCAATAATTGTCAAAATGTCTACAAGTGGAAGTATACGGAGTTTGGACAACGTTCTGATGGATATCTTGTATATCGGATCGCAGAGAATTTATTCTGATGCTGATAGTTCATGTAATAATAAGAAACTGATATATATATATATATATATATATATATATTATTATATATTTAACTTATTCTTCAACTTATAGTATTGCAAAAATGAGTTATATATATAATTTATCAAACATTTGACCAGTGCATCTTCTTCGGAGTGATTTTTACCCAAAATCTTCTCAAGCCGAATATCAATTGATTTCTACTATTCCTTTTAATAATTTATATATATTAGAACAAATTGGTAACAAATTAACAAAAAATGTAAAAAAGTACATTTTAAACATAAAAGTTAAAACTGTTTTGGCAATAATTTTTTTTTAATAATTCTGTTCTAAACATTATTTAATTTTAAACGGGAATTTGAAGACAAATTTATAAGCTTTTTAAATAATGCAATATAATATAGATATAGTTTAACAAATTTTGTACACAAAAAATTAAATAAAAAAATTTGTACCGCGACAGTATGGAATACATAAAAGCTCATGTATTCAAATTTAATTTTTAACTATTTTTTTAAATATAAATTTTATATAAATAGGATGCAGATAAAAACCCTAGTGCTTAATTTTAAATTTCAACCATTTTTTCAAATATAAATTTGTTCTGCAAGTTGTTTGTTCATTTACACAGATTTATAGATAATTTTATTATCTTTCCAATGATTTACAATAATATATACGTATTGAATAAATTTTTAAAACAAATTCACACAAAATGTTATATTTTGTTTTCAATTACTACATTTAAAGTATTATTTGTAAACTTTGTTGGGCATTTTTTTTTTTAATAATTCTGTTCTAACATTGTTTAATTTTAAACGAGAATTTGAAGACAATTTATAAAGCTTATTATAAATGCAATATAATATATATGTATTTAAACAAATTTTATACAGAAAAAAATAAAATATTAAAATTTGTACCACGTGTCGGTAACAAACAAAAATAAAAGCTCTATTATTTCTATCATTTTAAATTTAACCATTTTTTTAAATGTAAATTTGTTCTGAACGTTATTCATTTTCATACACAAAATTGTAGATAATTTTATTATATTTTAAACGGTATATAACAATATATATGTACTAAAACAAAATTAAAAAAAAATTTGTAAAAAATATAAAAAGGCAACAAATAGTTCCATACATTTTAACTAACATAAAGTAGTAAAACTTATTTAGACAACTTTTTTTTAATAATCTTGTTTTAAACGTTATTCATTTTAAACGGGAACTTCATGGCAAATTTATAAACTTTTTAACTATACAATATATATATATTTTATTGAACAAACTTTGTACACAAAAAAATTAAATATAAAATTTTGTACCGCGACAGTATGGAATATACATAAAAGCTCATGTATTCAAATTTAAATTTTAACGATTTTTTTAAATATAAATTTGTTTCGCACGTTATTTGTTATATAATACTAGATTTCAACATTTTCAACAACTACGTTTCTGATACATTTTTTTTAAAGTTGTCTTTTAAATTGTTTTAGGTGATTCTGATGCCGAAGAACACTCGGTCCCATGAATCAGTTGAAGTGCGGAATCTTTCGGCTAGTGAAGAGGACACAATTAATACTGAATCTGTAAATACACAAGGTAAATAATTATATATATATATATATATATATATATTATATATATATATATATATAATCTATTCATATATTTATCTATTTTTTTTATTATTTTCTTTTTCCCAGGTGATTCAGACAACGATGCACCTCCTGTAAATTTAGTTCTACGTATTAGGAATGCCAAACGGGAATTAAATGATATAAGATTCGATTATGCAGTCGGAAAAGATTCTGCTGATGGTAAGAAATTTTTATTTTTAAGTAAAAAAGTGGTCAATTAATAAAAAATATTATCTACATAGACTGGTATTTTATTGATAATTATATATATTTCCTTCTATTTTTATTCTAGAGTTTAGTGTTTGCACAAGTTACCTTACATGCCAAATTATTTTACAGAATTATTTATTAAATATAATTGAGGTGTTAAAAATTGAATCGAGATACATATATATATTCTTTTTTTTTATGTATTGGTTATTAATTATTATTCTTAATTTATTATTATTATTAATTTTTATTATTCGGTTATTTGAGTTTTATATTATTAATATATTTATTTTATTTTTTTGCTTATAGGAATTGCTGCAGAGCTGGTCGGTGCAGGTTTAGTCGATGGCAAAGATATCGTAGTAATGGCTGCAAATCTGCAGAAATTAATCGAACAAAGGGATAAAATGAAGACAGTCACCTTCCAATTGGTAATAAAAAAATACTATATACTTTTGAATAAAAACCATTTGAACCGATCGTCAGCGAAATTCGTTAGCAAAAATCGTGTCGTTTTTTAGGTTTTTATATTATTATTCAAAATTTTTATTAACAAACTATCAAGTGTTTTACCATTTTACAATCCTGACTAAATGCGCCAAATTTTAATAAAACTTGCCAAGATGCTTTACTACATTTTTTTTAATGAGAGCCACTCAAAGTTCAACAGTATAGTACAACAAAAAGTCTTTATTTTTGAAAACTTGAGGCAATTGTCATAGAAACGTTATTCACGTTTACGGTATGGTTTCTAAGATTAAATAATAAAATTATTAAAAAATAACCACAATCACTTAAAAATGTTCATAATTTCACCAAAGGTCTAGGTTGCGTTTAAAAGCTCATAAAATTTACAAACTGCACGGGATGTTATTTTTTCTAATATTTTTTATAATAGTTAGTCAATACCTATCGCCCTGTTTTGGCTTGACGTTGAGTTCGGGGGATACCCTAAATATTATATTTATATTTCAACTTTCCAAAAGAGAAATTTTATTTCGCTGGTAAATCCGATTTGTTAATTTCATATTTCAAGACATTCTGAATCGCTTGACACCCAAATTAGACTACATTATATTAACTCTTTTCTTTATATAAATTTTTACTACTTTTTTCTAAATTTGCTGGTCAGTAGAGTTCCTTTTCTCTAACATGAGGATTAACTTTTTTTTTAAATTTTGCCGATTTCTATAGTTATTTTTCTCTCTAATCTAGTCATTAGTTTTTTTAATAATTTTAAATGATTTTTGTAATTAATTTGTTAATTTGCTCTTTTTATCTAAAATGATCTTTGTTCGTCAGTAGAGTTCTTCTAATTATAAATGATTTTTGTAATAATTTGTGAATTTTCTCTTTTTTTTATCAAAAATATATATGGCTCGTCAGTAGAGTTCTTTTTAATTTTAAATGATTATTTTGTAAATAATTTGAACATTTGCACTTATTTACCTAAAATGATATTTGCTCGTCAGTAGAGTTTTTTTTAATTTTAAATGCTTTTTTGTAAATAATTCGTGAATTGGCTTTTTTTTTTACTAAAATGATATTTGCTCGTCAGCAGTTCTTTTTTTATCTAAAAGACATTTGCAATAACTCGTGAATTTGCTCGTCAGTATAGTTCTTTCTAATTTCAAATGATTATTTTGTAATAATTCGAAAATTTTCTCTCATGTTTATCTAAAATGATATTTGCTCGTCAGTAGAGTCCTTTTTATTTAAAACGACATACGCAATATTTTCAGAATTGCTCGTCAGTAGAGTTCATTTCTAATTTTAAATGATTTTTGTAAATAATTTGTGACTTTGCTATTTTTTTATCTAAAATGATATTTGCTCGTCAGTATAGTTCTTTTTAATTTAAATGATTTTTGTAAATAACTTGTGAATTGCTCGTCAGTAGAGTTCTTTTTTAATTTTTAATGATTTCTGTAAATAATTCGGAAATTTACTCTTTTAATCTGAAATGATATTCGCTCGTCAGTAGAGCCCCTTTTATCTAAAATAACATTTGCAAATAACTTGTGAATTTGCTCGTCAGTAGAGTCCTTTTTAATTTTAAATCATGATTTTTGTAAATATTTGTGACTTTGCTCTTTTTTTATCTAAAATGGTACTTGGTCGTCAGTAGAGTCCTTTTTTAATTTTAAATGATTTTTGTAAATAATTTGTGGATTTGCTAATTTTTTTATCTAAAATGATATTTGCTCGTCAGTAGAGTTCTTTTCACCTTAAAAGACTTTGCAAATATTTTCCAGAATTTGCTCGTCAGTAGAGTTTATTTTTATTTTAAATGATTTTTGTAAATAATTTGTGAAATTGCTAATTTTTTATCTGAAACGATCTTTGCTTGTCAGTAGAGTTCTTTTAAATTTTAAATGATCTTTTGTAAATAATTTGTGGATTTTCTCTCTTTTTATCTAAAATGATATTTGCTCATCAGTAGAGTTCTTTTTTTAATCTAAATAACATTTGCAAATAACTGTGAAATTGCTCATCAGTAAGGTTTTTACAATTTCAAATATTTTTGTTTGTAAATATTTTGTGAATTTGCCCTCAGTAGAGTTCTTTTTTTTGATCTAAAATGACATTTGCTCGTCAGTAGAGTTCTTTTTTATTAAACAAAAAAATAAAATTGCTCTATACTAGTTTACGAACAAAGATTTCCAACCAACACTATGCAGAATATCTGAGAAAATTTCAAATTTGTATTAAAACCAGTATACTTGTATACTAATTTCCATAACGAGATTTCATCACACGAACCATGTAAAATGTCTGAAGAAATTACGTATTTGTATGGAATGCAGTATAGTTCACACTTTTTTAATCAAGTAGGAAAAAGATAAATATAAACAAATTTCGATTCTTTTTGATTAAGTTGATTTTGTATTGGGGTGAGTTTAAGCAACTTGCCTGAAGGCAAAATGCCACTTACAACTAGCATATTGATTTTTGTAATTTTTTAAACAAAAAATAATAATGCTATACTAGTTTCCAAACAAAGATTTCCACTCCAACACTATGCAGAATGTCTGTCGAAATTTCAATTTTGTATCGAAACCAGTATACTAGTATATTAATTTCCATAATGAGATTTCATTACACGTACTAACCAAGATGTCTGAAGAAACCAAATTTTTGTATGGAATTTAGTATAGTTCACACTTTTTAGAGTCAAGTGGAAAAAAGATAAACATAAATAGATCACAATTCTTATTGTTTTAATTGATTATGTATTAACTTGCCTTAAGGCAAAATGCCACTCACAACTAGTATATTGATTTTTTTTTCATTTTTTTGTATTTTTTTTTTACAGAATTCAGAACTTAGCAGCGGTGAAGTGGCAGACGACAAGGCACTAATCGGCTTCGCCCAAATTTCCATTACGGACTGAATTAGTTTACATTGTTAAATAAAATAAATAATAATATTAATCGCTCTAGCATATAGAAATCATCATCCCCTTAAAACCTAATTGATTAGGCCAATTATTTACATAATAATAATTATAATTATAATCGACGTTCCAGAAGCAGTCAAGTCACACACACACATTTTTAATTAAACCATTTTATATAATAATTATTATTAGAAGTTAAATACACGTTTTTAACCATGAAGAAGTTTATGTTTGGTAAGTTTGTTTTTGTTTTTTGACTAATTTTTTTTTGGTTAGTAAAATTGTGCATTTTTTTATTTAAATGAAGATAAATCGAGTTGAATTTAGGATTGTCAAAGGTACTAGGTAAGATTGTTTTCGAAATATCGAGGTCATCAAAGAGAATATATATTTAAGGGTGGTTTTTAATATGGACACATTCGAATTTCTTTGCTCCCAAGGTCTCAAATGCTTGCAAAGTAATAAAAGAAAATTTTGTGAAAGTTTTAGCTCTTAGTATTAACATTTAGATAGTCCGCAATTCAAATAAAAGTTTTGTATATTTCATTATTAAGTAAAATCTTGCGCCATTTGTGTTAGCATACTTGTAATTTTGATGGCATTTATTACTGACAATTTGAGTGTCAAAATCACTAAATAAATAAATATTTTAATAATTAATTTTGATGCCGTGATGAATAAATATTTTGTTTAAACAGTCCCCACAAGGATTAATAAAAGGTTAATAGTTTTTATTAAACTTTTAATTGAATTGCGGACTATGTAAATCTTAATTTTTAAAGCTAAAACTTTCAGAGAATTTTTTTTTTATTACTTTG
>NW_020537324.1:77664519-77699616 GCF_003426905.1 Ctenocephalides felis | reverse complement strand
ATATATATATATATTCATATATATTTCCCTTACCCCTTAAAAACCTTACATTTAACCGTTTACACACTATATTTTACTCTTATCTATTATCTCTACCTATCTATTGTCTATACCGGGATTTGAACCCGGGACCTCCGCGTGGCAGTCGCGCACCTTAACCACTACCCTATCGGCTACCCCCACTAATAATATTATTAGGACTGCACTGTTGTTACCGCGGTTCATTTTCTAATTAATTGGCTAATTAATACTAAGGCGGCGCGACGAGACGCTTCGAAAGACGATTGATCGTAGGGGTTACGGTGGCGTAGTGGTTAAGGTCGTTGGCTGCCACGCGGCAGACCGGGGTTCGAATCCCGGTAGGGTTCGGAAAAATTAGCGTTTAAGAAACTTAGGTGTAAGATTAGAAATAATATAGGGCGTGGTATGTGTATATAGGGTTGTAGGCGTATTAGACGTATTAAGCGTATTAGGCGTACTATATAGTTAGTTCAAAGGCGTACAATATAGAATTTAAGGTTTAGTGAATATGATATAGGTAATAATGCAAGAAATACGTGTTATATGATAATCATTAGGAGAATTTTAATACGGGTACTGTATAGAATGCATTTTTATTGTTATAACAACTATTTAAATATTAAATTTTTTCATGACAAATAAAAGAAGTACGTGACATACCTCAACATTTAATTTTTGCAGTTTATTAAATAATTAACTTCCCGTAGGGTAGTTATAGTGGGTCGATAATGGGTCGAAAATCGAAAATGAAAATTTTTGCATTCTCGACGTTTTAAAGGTTTCTGAACATTTTGGCATACCTCAGAAATTAAATGGATGTGTGTATGTGCGTGTTTGTGTTTTGTATATCTGCATTTTTTCGTCCACGTTTTCGGGCGCACGGATCAACCGATTTGAATGGTTTAAAAAACATTCGATTCCTATCGATAGGGAGATGTGCAGATTAGTTTTTGGCAAAAGCAGGTCCAGCATTTACGGAGATAAAGAGCAAAGAGTGCAGAAAATAGAAATCGAGTTTTTGAGAGAACTGAGTATCGGATTTGTATGATCCAAATAACATTCAGTTCGTAATGACGGGGAAATGTGGTTATTAGTTTTTGGCACATGTAGGCCCAGCGGTTTCGGAGATACAGAGCTAAATGTTAAAAAAATGACAGTTTTTGAGAGAACTAAGCGTCCGATCTAAATGATTGAAAGAACTTTCTGCTTGTTTCAACAAAATAATTGCTCTCGGAAAAAAAATTTTATATATACTATACAAAAATATTTTTGTAATTTTGGATAAAAAATTCAAAAAATTACCCAGGCTAAGCACAGTCTAAGCGCGACTTTGGTACAAATGTTAACCCAAGTGCGTTTAGACTGTTTATGTATTGAAGCACTTTTCTAATTTTTGTGAAAACTATTGAAAAATGTGAAAATGCCGCCAAGCTAAGCGCAGTATAAGTGAAAATGTCGCACAGAATTATTTGCAAATGCGTTTAGACTGTGACTATACGGGAGCATTTTTTCAATTTGGTGTAAATTAGGCAACTATTTTTTTTTTTTTGAAACTGAATTTGAAATGAAATGACGATTGTTAATGTTCTGGAGATAAATTGATTTAATTATGATTTGCATTTGATTTGCTCAGATATAACAAGATAGCAAAAATAATGAAAGTTACAGAGTATTTGTAATAATATATTTGAAAACGTTTAAAATTTCTTGAATATTTCATTACGGTACGGGAAGTTCCAGCAATTTGCCTTAAGGCACGATGCCATGCGCTCCACTGATTTAAATTCATTTCATAGATTGAACATTGAAGAAAAGCATGTTATGAGTCATTTTTATCCTTTTCCAGGTTAGGCATACATTTGTAGGAACACCTTGCTGGATGGCACCCGAAGTGATGGAACAAGATCACGGATACGATTTCAAGGCAGATATTTGGTCATTCGGTATAACGGCCATCGAAATGGCAACAGGGACAGCACCATATCACAAATATCCACCGATGAAAGTTTTAATGTTGACCCTGCAAAACGATCCACCCACGTTAGACACAGGTTAGTCGAGATAAAACTTAATTGCAAAATGTAGTATTTTATTTGTTACCAATAAGCACTAATATTTTTATATTAGTTTCGTCTATTCTGTCGAATTGATATTTGTTACATTTCAGGTGCCGATGAAAAAGATCAATACAAGGCTTATGGCAAAACGTTTAGGAAAATGATAGTCGATTGTTTGCAAAAGGAACCCTCGAAAAGACCTTCAGCGAGCGAGTTGCTTAAACATCCGTTCTTCAAAAAAGCCAAAGATAGAAAGTAAGTATATGGTCACAACAGTTGTGACTCACAACTATTTAAACTGTTCTTCATCTAACTTCTAATTACATTTTTTTTTTTATTAAGGTACCTCACACAAACATTGGTGGCGACAGGTCCATCGATGGAAACTAGGGTACACAAAGCTGCTCGAAGACAACCTGGTGCCAGTGGCAGACTTCATCGGACAGTCACTGGTGAATGGGTTTGGTCTTCCGAGGAAGAAGATAATGATGGTAAGTGACCACAAAAAGTTTACCTACATAATAGTGATTGCTGTTTTTATTTTTTTACGAAGGAGAAGTTATGTTTTGTCTAGAAAATCTGATTTGCTAATTTGCTTCGAGTCATTCTGAATCGTTTGAGATCGAAATTAGTAAAAACGTAACGATAGAATGAACCGAGTTTTTAGCTAAAATTGTGATAATAATAACAAATTTATTCGTTACAAACTTTCTGAAGGAGAAAATGTTTTCATCTAAAATATTACGGCCCTACGACATCTCGTTTAGCTTTAAAAATTCGTCAAAGTTTGCAAAAATTAATATGGTATTTTTGGCATTTGTTAAAATTAGAACTTTCATCGACGTTTGCTCAAAAACGCCTGAACCGATTTCAGAAATTTAAAAACCATTTGATGTATCTCGACGAGGATTATCGTTCCTCAGTTTTGTGCGACGATCGGCCGAGCCGTTTCTTTGTAATATGGAAAAAAGTGTTAAATTTTTCGTCCACATTTAAGCTCATCCTACCGAACCGATTTTAAAAAATCAAAAGCTGCTCGAAAGATATTAGTTGCTGATGACACTGATTAGTTTTAGGTGAAAATCTACCGAGCCGTTTTCTTGTTATTAACTGTAGAAAAAAAATTAGGTCTATTTTTATGAAACTTTTTTTGGCGATATATGTCTCGGTCTTATATAACTTACTGAAATATCTCAGCCTTACGACAAGTAGTTTAATTTTAAAAATTCACAAAAGTTTGAGAAAATGAGTAGTTTTTTGACGTTTATTAGAATTAAAAATAGACGATTTACTTGGTATAACGATAGAGTACTTGGTCTTGATGAACATACTGAGCCATTAAAGTCCTATGGAAACCGGTTCAATTATAAAATTTGTTTTGGAAATTTTGGAAAATTTGCTTTAAGAAAATACTCCGAGTAATTGTTCGTTCGTTTTCAATCATGTGTAATAAATCCACTCGGAATACTTTTAATGACTCATAAATTAATTTATTTTTTATTGATTAAGCCGATTATTTAAACATATCGGGAAATTCATGTAACTTGCTTCAAGGCAAAATACTACACCAACTAGTTTTATATTAAATCATCATACTACGGATATCATTTTAATGTAAATACTATCCTTTATTTTGTACTCCTTTTTATTAAATTTATGTTATTGTTCATTATTGTTACTAGATATTAAATTATTTAACAGTTGTAATAAATATTGTGATTAAAAAAAACATTGTCAGATTGATCATAAACAAATTATTTATGATTTACATGGTGTAATGTAATTTTATTTACACCATGTAAAGTAAGTTCTTGAAACTTGCTTTAAAGCAAAATGCCACTTACGCATAGTTAATTTCATTTTTCAACTATTAATTTGAAAGAGACTGCCAGGAAATCAATTCAGGATTTTCTGCGAAAAATTTGTGCACTTTTCTGCTAATTCTAAAGAAACAGCTTGACCTATCTTTGTGCAAATCTAATTAACACAAGTCCTTATCGAGTTACATCGATCGGCTTTTAAATTTTTTAAATCGGTTCAGCCGTTTTTGAGAAAACATCAATATAAGATCAAAATTGGGCTCATTTATTTAATATGAATCAAAGTATGTTTTGTTTCCGTTTTTTGTTTATAAAATTTTTCCTTCGAGAAAGTGACATGTGAATTTGAAATTTCCTTAAATTTAAAATTACATACTTATTTTTATGGGAATTTGAATTGTTTATCATATGATTTTCGAAATTAGAAATTTGCAATAAGCAATAATTGTCAAAATGTCTACAAGTGGAAGTATACGGAGTTTGGACAACGTTCTGATGGATATCTTGTATATCGGATCGCAGAGAATTTATTCTGATGCTGATAGTTCATGTAATAATAAGAAACTGATATATATATATATATATATATATATATATATATATATATATATATATTTAACTTATTCTTCAACTTATAGTATTGCAAAAATGAGTTATATATAATTTATCAAACATTTGACCAGTGCATCTTCTTCGGAGTGATTTTTACCCAAAATCTTCTCAAGCCGAATATCAATTGATTTCTACTATTCCTTTTAATAATTTATATATATTAGAACAAATTGGTAACAAATTAACAAAAAATGTAAAAAAGTACATTTTAAACATAAAAGTGTAAAACTGTTTTGGCAATAATTTTTTTTTAATAATTCTGTTCTAAACATTATTTAATTTTAAACGGGAATTTGAAGACAAATTTATAAGCTTTTTAATAATGCAATATAATATAGATATAGTTTAACAAATTTTGTATACAAAAAATTAAATAAAAAATTTGTACCGCGACAGTATGGAATATACATAAAAGCTCATGTATTCAAATTTAATTTTTAACTATTTTTTTAAATATAAATTTTATATAAATTTAAATATAAATAGGATGCAGATAAAAACCCTAGTGCTTAATTTTAAATTTCAACCATTTTTTCAAATATAAATTTGTTCTGCAAGTTGTTTGTTCATTTACACAGATTTATAGATAATTTTATTATCTTTCCAATGATTTACAATAATATATACGTATTAGAATAAATTTTTAACAAATTCACACAAAATGTTATATTTTGTTCAATTACATACATTTAAAGTATTATTTGTAAAACTTTGTTGGGCATTTTTTTTTTTAATAATTCTGTTCTAACATTGTTTAATTTTAAACGAGAATTTGAAGACAAATTTATAAGCTTATTAATAATGCAATATAATATATATGTATTTAAACAAATTTTATACAGAAAAAAATAAAATATTAAAATTTGTACCACGCGTGAGGTAACAAAAATAAAAGCTCTATTATTTCTATCATTTTAAATTTTAACCATTTTTTTAAATGTAAATTTGTTCTGAACGTTATTCATTTTCATACACAAAATTGTAGATAATTTTATTATATTTTAAACGGTATATAACAATATATATGTACTAAAACAAATTAAAAAAAAATTTGTAAAAAATATAAAAAAGGCAACAAATAGTTCCATACATTTTAACTACATAAATGTATTTAACAACTTATTTAGACAACTTTTTTTTAATAATCTTGTTTTAAACGTTATTCAATTTTAAACGGGAACTTCATGGCAAATTTATAAACTCTTTAACTATACAATATAATATATATGTTATTGAACAAACTTTGTACACAAAAAAATTAAATATAAAATTTTGTACCGCGACAGTATGGAATATACATAAAAGCTCATGTATTCAAATTTAAATTTTAACGATTTTTTTAAATATAAATTTGTTTCGCACGTTATTTGTTATTATATACTAGATTTCAACATTTTCAACAACTACGTTTCTGATACATTTTATTTTAAAGTTGTCTTTTAATTTTGTTTCAGGTGATTCTGATGCCGAAGACACTCGTCCCATGAATCAGTTGGAAAGTGCGGAATCTTCGGCTAGTGAAGAGGACACAATTAATACTGAATCTGTAAACACACAAGGTAAATAATTATATATATATATATATATATATATATATATAAATCTATTTATCATATATTTATCTATTTTTTTTTTTTTTCTTTTTCCCAGGTGATTCAGACAACGACGCACCTCCTGTAAATTTAGTTCTACGTATTAGGAATGCCAAACGGGAATTAAATGATATAAGATTCGATTATGCGGTCGGAAAGGATTCTGCTGATGGTAAGAAGTTTTTATATTTAAGTAAAAAAGTGGTCAATTAATAAAAAATATTATCTGCATAACTGGTATTTTATTGATAATTATATTTCCTTCTATTTTTATTCTAGAGTTTAGTGTTTACAACAAGTTACCTTACATGCTAAATTATTTTACAGAATTATTTATTAAATATAATAGAGGTGTTAAAATATTGAATCGAGATACATATATATTCTTATATTTTTTTCTTGGCGTATAACATTTTTATTTGGGTAATTGATATTTATTATTAATATATTTTATTTATTTTTTGCTTTATAGGAATTGCTGCAGAACTGGTCGGTGCAGGTTTAGTCGATGGCAAAGATATCGTAGTAATGGCTGCAAATCTGCAGAAATTAATCGAACAAAGGGATAAAATGAAGACAGTCACCTTCCAATTGGTAATTAGAAATATACTGAATATCTTCTTGCTCATTGATCTTATTCGAATCAAAAACATTTAAACTCATTGCGAGTGAAATGAATAGATAATAGAAGTCTAATTAGATCGCAAAACGGTCGCTTTGTCATTACTTTTCAATTTTTTTTAAACCATTTTAATTGTTTTCGCACTCTATAGAGCCGCCTACCCTAGGTTTAATTCTAGACAAGATGTATTTAAATGTATATTGTAGAAAAGACAAACTTGATTAAATTGTATCGAATGAAAACAAAATATGCGCGTGTAAAATATATTTTCCATCAAGTCAAAGAAATATGATAAAATCAATTAAATGATTAAAGTACGTGTATTACAGTTAAAGAATCACTTTTTTTAAAAAAAAAAAGCTATGACCCTCATAGCATAGTAGACCCTCTGTTGAGTGCGGAATACACTAGAACAGCGTAAAGCAACCTGTTTTCTATTCCAAACATCGTGTCATTTTTAGGTTTTTATTTTTTTATTCAAATTTTTCATTAACGAACTATCAAGTGTTTTACCATTTTACAATCCTGATTAAATTTGCTAAATTTTTATGAAATTTGCCAAAGGTACTTTAGTGCATTTTTTTTAAATGAGAGCCTCTCGAAGTCGACCGTTTTTGAAAATTTAAAATTCACAGTTCAATCAAATGTCTTGAAAACTTGGGGCAATTTTGTCGGTATTTTTGACTTTGGTCGTTATTTGCAAATGCCATCTCAGATAAAAAGAACTCTACTGACGAGCAAAGATCATTTTAGATAAAGAAGTGAAAAATCACAAATTATTTGCAAAAATCACTTAAAATTAAAAAAAACTCTACTGACGAGCAAAATTAAAATTCAGCACACAAAATATTTGCAAATATCATTTTAGATTAAAAAAATAATCGAAGAAAAGAAAAAAATTGAATACCATAATACATTGAATACCTGTCGCCCTGTTTTGGTTCGACGTTGAGTTCTGGGACACCCTGTTTATTACTCCCGATTTGTTAATTTCATATTTCAAGACATTCTGAATCGTTTGGGACCCACATTAGACTACATTATATTAACTCTTTTCTTTATATAAAATTTTATTTTTTTCTACGTTTGCTCGTCAGTAGAGTTTCTTTTCTCTAACATGAGGATTAACTTTTTTTTTTAATTTTGCCGATTTGTAGAGTTCTTTTTCTCTCTAATCTAGTCATTAGAGTTCTTTTTAATTTTAAATGATTTTTGTAATTCATTTGTGAATATTTGCTCTTTTTATCTGAAATGATCTTTGCCCGTCAGTACAGTTCTTTTTAATTTTAAATGATTTTTGCAAATAATTTGTGAATTTTCTCTTTTTTATCAAAAAATATATTGGCTCGCCAGTAGAGTCCTTTTTAATTTTAAATGATTATTTTGTAAATAATTTGAAAATTTGCACTTTATTTACCTAAAATGATTTTTGCTCGTCAGTAGAGTTCTTTTTAATTTTAAATGCTTTTTGTAAATAATTCGTGAATTTGCTCTTTTTTTAACTAAAATGATATTTGCTCGTCAGCAGAGTTCTTTTTTTAACATTGCAAATAACTCGTGAATTTGCTCGTCAGTATAGTTCTAATTTCAAATGATTATTTTGTAAATAATTCGAAAATTTTCTCTCATGTTTATCTAAAATGATATTTGCTCTCGTCAGTAGTCTTTTTCATATTTAAATGATTTTTGTAAATAATTTATGAATTTGCTCCTTTTTTTTATCTAAAACGACATTTGCAAATATTTTCAGAATTTTCTCGTCAGTAGAGTCCTTTTTAATTCTAAATTATTTCTGTAAATAATTTGTGAACTTGCTCTTTTTTTATCAAAAATGATATTTGCTTGTCAGTAGAGTTCATTTTATCTAAAACATTTGCAAATATTTTCAGAATTTGCTCGTCAGTAGAGTTCTTTTTAATTTTAAATCATTTTCGTGAATAATTTGTGAATTTTCTCTTTTTTAACTAAAAATATATTTGCTCGTCAGTAGAGTTCTTTTTTAATCCAAAATGACATTTGCTCGTCAGTAGATTTTTTTAAGCAAAAAATAAAAATGCTATATTAGTTTCCAAACAAAGATTTCCAACACTATGCAGAATGTCTGTCGAAATTTCAATTTTGTATTGAAACAAGTATAGTATACTAATTTCCATAACGAGATTTCATTACACGTACCATGTAAAATGTCTGAAGAAATTGCGTATTTGTATGGAATTTAGTATAGTTCACACATTTTAGAGTCAAGTGGAAAAAATACAAACAAATAAATCGCAAATTTTATTAAGTTGATTTTGTATACGTATAGGGGTGAGTTCAAGCAACTTGCCTAAAGGCAAAATGCTACTTACAACTAGTATATTGATTTTTTTTTTAAATTCAATTTTTTTTCAGAATTCAGAACTTAGCAGCGGTGAAGTGGCAGACGACAAGGCACTAATCGGCTTCGCCCAAATTTCCATTACGGACTGAATTAGTTTACATTGTTAAATAAAATAAATAATAATAATAATCGCTCTAGCATATAGAAATCATCATCCCCTTAAAACCTAATTGAATTAGGCCAATTATTACATAATAATAATTATAATTATAATCGACGTTCCAGAAGCAGTCAAGTCACACACACACATTTTTAATTAAACCATTTTATATAATAATTATTATTAGAAGTTAAATACACGTTTTTAACCATGAAGAAGTTATGTTTGGTAAGTTGTTTTTGTTTTTTTTGACTAATTTTTTTTTTGGTTAGTAAAATTGTGCATTTTTTTATTTAAATGAAGATAAATCGAGTTGAATTTAGGATTGTCAAAGGTACTAGGTAAGATTGTTTTCGAAATATCGAAGGTCATCAAAGAGAATATATATTTAAGGGTGGTTTTTAATATGGACACATTCGAATTTCTTTGCTCCCAAGGTCTCAAATGCTTGCAAAGTAATAAAAGAAAATTTTGTGAAAGTTTTAGCTCTTAGTATTAACATTTAGATAGTCCGCAATTCAAATAAAAGTTTTGTATATTCATTATTAAGTAAATTCTTGCGCCATTTGTGTTAGCAGACTTGTAATTTTGATGGCAATTTATTACTGACAATTTGAGTGTCAAAATCACTAAATAAATAAATATTTTAATAATTAATTTTGATGCCGTGATGAATAAATATTTTGTTAAACAGTCCACATGGATTTAATTAAAGGTTAAGAGTTTTATTAAACTTTTAATTGAATTGCGGACTATGTAAATCTTAATTTTTAAAGCTAAAACTTTCAGAGAATTTTTTTTTATTACTTTGAAACCATTTAAACCCTTAGGAGCAAACAAATTCCATAATGTCCATATTAAGGACCACCCTTAAATATATATGCCTATTATCTATGTATATAAATATGTTTAAATTTTAAAATTTATCATAAATCAGTCCGGAACTGTTTAAAAAGTCTTCGAGTTCATATTTATTATATATATTTATAGGCAAAAATTTACATTTTAATTATAAGAGTCTTCTAATTATTTTGTTTCATTAATTTCATCGAATTCAATTTAATTTTATTTTATTTTAACTGTTTACATTTTTTTTAGTAGTTTCATCATTCATCTTGTATTATGTATAAATTATTGTTGCAAAAATATAAATTTGTTTTAATTTAATTTGTTTTATATTCTTTTTTTGAAACAGGCTAAAAATTTGAAGGTAAATTTCTTTAAGAAAAATGAGAAGTTAGGAAACTTATTTAGTAAAAAATTGGTGCTTTAATCTACTTGTTACAGGTGTGTATTTATTATTAAATTTATTTATTTATATATATATATATATATATATATATATATATAAAATAAAAATATAACTTAGTGTTTGTAGAAATAAAAACCAATTTAAGTCCATTTTGTAATACATGCAATAGAAGATTAAAATTTGGGTTTTATTTCTCGTATGATTTTATTATTTTACAGCAAACTAAATATTGCATAGTGATATCAATATTGGACATTAATTTTTGTATTAAAATAATTAAAAAATGAAGCATTATGATGCATCGAAAAGATTTTATGTGTGTAGTGAAATAGTGTGTGATTTTTTTACTGATATGTAATTGATATTTTTCTGACTTTATGACAGGTTAAATTTTAATCAAGAAAGAACAATTTAATTTTATCAAGGGTTGTCCACGTCTTACATTTTCCCATTGTATAAATATTTTCCGATGCGCACAAACAGTACTTACTTGATAAATGATTTGCATAAAAAGCAATTTTTTGCAAAAAACAGAGAGATTGAATATTAAAATCTGAAAATACAACCGTTTTATAGAAAGGTGCCATACAAATTTATAGCAAAAATGTAAAATTTTCCACTATCTCAATTTGTTTCAATCTCAGTCAATTCACTGGACATGCCACATAACAATATAATTAAAAAATGAATCAACGGATTTTGCTACGTAATTCAAAAATTAACGAAATAATGCAAAAGCGCGGTAATAATATAACAAAATCTTGAAACTTTAAATTCAATTGAAATAGAATCAGTTTCACATCGTCTCTTGCAAAAACTATTAAGAGACATTTATATGTGACGTGCTTTGCAGTGGGTAAACTATTCATATATTTTTGGTTAGCTGCTCCTTTTACTTGTGCAATCAGTTTATTATTTTTGTACTAAACATTTTATAATAGAAATATTTTTGTGGCAAAATGACATTTTCCGGGCCAGCTAGTATATATATATTATATATATATATATATACACATTCAATAATAAAAAGAATATGAAGAAAAATATCTGTAATAATAATTTCAACAGAACACAAAAAAGTAATAAATACACATAATTAAAAAATAAATAAGATAGAACAAATTAAATAAATAAAGACTTTGAGTTATACCATTTAATTAATTTTCAACTAAAATAATTACAAAATATTTTTCATTTAAATTTTCACATTCATTAAGTCAATTGTTTATTTATCTTTTTTTTTTTAATTTCAATAAGTATTACAACTGTTAAATTATTAACTTCTAGTAATATTGATGAATAATAACATAAATTTAAATAAGTAAAAGTGCAGAAGATAAAATTTACATGAAAATAATATCCGTAATATGATTTGATATAAAATATAAGTAAATAATAATAAAAATAAAATAATAAATAATATTTATCTATGAACTCATTATTATAGTTATAAATTCAAATTAATCCTCAGAGGGCACTTACATCTACTCCGTTGACAGTTCAAAACAACTTTACTCCGTTCACCTAGGTTCCTATCTTCTAGGAAATAATTGTCTATGGTCTATCATAGTTTACCTTAAAGCAACGATCGCAAGAAATCGTTCATTTCGTCTCTGCTTTCGGTAGGGATCAGAACAAAGACGTGTCAACCCGGCGCCAAAAGTACCGGGTCGACATGCTGCTTGTTCGAGTCTCGAAGAAAACGAGGAACGGTTTTAGTGTTACAGTTTGTGGTAATTGTAAAGTGAGTGATAAGTGATTGTGGTGTATATATATATATATATATATATATATATATATATATATATATATACATGCAACTTTGGAAATACAAATGGAGTGTTATTTATGTTCTATACGTTTGTTATTTGCGTTTAATTATCAAGGTTTTAATCCGATGTCAAAATTGCAAATGTCATTTTGACGTAAAATCAAAATCGGACTTGTGAAATTTGAAATAGTTTTTTTTAAGAAAAGAATTTAGAAGGTAAGCAGTAATTTATTTTATAATTACTTTATATTATTTTTATTATTAATTACAATTTATTTAAGGTTTTTGTTAAACATCGGATTGCATGATGGACGCCAAAGAAGATACAATCGCTTCCATCTTGTCTCAAAAGTCCATTCCGTTTTTTTACAAATGCAGAAATGCTGATTTAATTCTGACAAGCTCTAAAGATCTGGGAGATGATCTAAAGATGAGAGATGTTTACAGTAAGTAATAATAAGTTATGTAATTGAACGTCCTGAAGAGCTCTTTGAATTTTTGTTCTTGGAAGTATTCTTTCAACTTGATATTTCGTTTAGAAATTATTTAAATATCTCGGAATTTTGTGAGAAAAGTTTGTGATTTTAGTATCTGACATCATAGTAAAGGTGTTAGTGTATAACATGCTCAAATTGTACACGTTTTGTGCAAACTGTTAGTCCTGAGGAGCTCCTTAAAATTAAAATTTTGTATGTACAGTATTATTTTAACCTAGTGCATTGTTTAGATATTATCTAAATATCTTGAAATTTTGTGAGAAAAGTTTGTGATTTTTGGATTTGACATCATTGTAGAGGTATTAGGGTATAACATACGCAAATTGTACACGTTTTGTGCAAACTGTTCATCCTGAGGAGCTCTTTAAACTTTTACTTTTGCATGTACAGTATTGTTTTAACCTGGTGCATTGTTTAGATATTGTCGAAATATTTCGGGATTTTGTCAGAAAAGTTTGTGATATTAGTATTCGACATAATAGTAAAGATGTTAGTGTATAACATACTCAAATTGTACACGTTTTGTGCAAACTGTTAGTCCTGAGGAGCTCCTTGAAGTTTTGATTTTGTATGTACAGTATTATTTTAACCTAGTGCATTGTTTAGATATTATCTAAATATCTTGAAATTTTGTTAGAAAAGTTTGTAATTTTAGTATTTGACATCATTGTACGTGTGTCAATGTACAATATGTTCAAATTGTATGCGTTTTGTGCAAACTGTTTGTCCTGAGGAGCTCCTTGGAATTTTAATTTTGTATGTATAGTATTGTTTTAACCTGGTGCATTGTTTAGATATTATTTAAATATTTCGGAATTTTGTGTGAAAAGTTTGTAATTTAAACATTTGTCATCATAGTACGTGTGTTAGTGTACAATATACTCAAATTGTACACGTTTTGTGCAAACTGTTAGTCCTGAGGAGCTCTTTAAGATTTTAATTTTATATCAATGATATTGTTTTATCCCGGTACATTGTTTAGAGATTTGTAATTTTAGTTTTATTAGTAATTTTTTTTTTTAAACATAAATTTATATATATAGTCCCTTGTGACATAGTCATATAGACTTACTCATGCTAACTAAATAAAGCACGAAGCTTTACTAGAAAAAAATATAATAACAAAAAATTCATATTAAATCAAAATAAATACATAAACTATGTAATAACAATGAAATTCTATCTATATACAAAAAATGCAGGGGAGGGATAAATGATACTTTGAAATAAATTTATCGCAATCCATTAATTACATTTTTAATTCATAATATACCATTTACAATAATTAATTAACTACATTTCTATTTAATGATGCGAAATGGTTGTGTATTAACATTTGTTAATGTTTTTAATGTCCATAATAGTAAATATTACTAAAATTTGTTAAATCCAACTTGTATTCGTCTTGGAAATTGTTAAAATACTTACTAAGTCTCAGGATTGTATAAAGTAATAGTTTTACTTTGTGTTTTGTATCTTATTTGTAATCAATACTAATTTCTAATTTAAACCAAACGATTTTTACTTAGTTTTTTGTTTAAACATTCTTGCAGTTTTATTTTAATAACTTTTTGTCTGGTTAAAATAGAATATTCTTTTCTCAACTGAATAAATCTGAATAAATCGTAACAAGGATTTTTTTCAAAACCAAGTAAATTATTAATTTTACTTTACATTTTGTAATTTGAAATCCAATAATTAATTTAACCGAATAAACGATTATTAGTCAGTTTTTTGTTTGAACATTTTTGCAGAAAAGTGTGAAACATTCTCTCAGTTCTATTCTTTTAACTTTTTATCTGGTTAAAATAGAATATTCTTTCTTTTTTCCAAATAAATCTTGATAAAATTTACAAATAAATTGCATAATTACAATTTATATAAAATTATGAATATAGAATCTTTTTTGAGTAGAAAAAAGATTTTGACATCATAGTGAAGGTGCTAGTGTATAAAATAATCCTATTGTACACGTTTTCAAAAGGAGGAGCTCTTCAAAATTTTAATTTCATATCTAAGACATTGCTTCAACATGGTACGTTATTTAGATATTGTCTAAATATCTTGGAATTTTGTGAGAAAAGTTGTCAATTTTAGTATTTGACATCATAGTACGTGTTTCAGTGTACAAAATACTCAAATTGTACACGTTTTGTGCAAACTGTTAGTCCTGAGGAGCTTCTTAAAATTTTAATTTTGTATGTACAGTATTGTTTGAACCTGGCGCATTGTTAAGATATTACAAGATTTAAATATCTTAAAATTTTGTAAGGAAAATTTTCTATTTTAGTATTGGATATCATAGTGTGTGTATCGATGTACAAAATACTCAAATTGTATGCGTTTTGTGCAAACTGTTAGTCCTGAAGAGCTTCTTAATGTTTTAATTTTGTACGTGCAGTATTGTTTTAATTTAGTGCATTGTTTAGATATTATCTAATTATCTTAAAATTTTGTGGCGAAAGTTTCAAATTTTAGTATTTCACATCATAGTACAAGTGTTAGTGTATGACATACTCAAATTGTACACGTTTTGTGCAAACTGTTAGTCCTGAGGAGCTCCTTGGAATTTTAATTTCTTATTTATAACATTGCTCTAACCTGGTACGTTGTTTAACGATTGTCTAAATATTGTAAAATATTGTGAAATTTTGTGAGAAAAGTTTGTAATTTTAGTATTTGATATCATAGTGAAGTGTTAGTGTATTATATGTGCATTCAGAACTTTTAAACCATTCGATTAATGTGAATGATATATATGGGAAATTTTTTCAAAAATAAATAATCTACAAATGTTTCTAACAACAATATACCATAGAGCAACTCGGTGTACATTGAAATCACTTTTGAAATAGACTTAATGCTATTGAAAATACCCAGAAGTGTGTCAACTTTTCTAAATTGCATATCGTTACTAAATCAGTCATATCATTCCAAACCATTCGATTAATATGAATGGTGTATATGGGAAATTTGTTCAAAACTAAATAATCTACAAAATTTTCTAACAACAAAACAACCTAGAGCAACTCGGTATACTCTGAAATCGATTTTGAAATAAACTTAATGCTATTAAGTGTGACAACTTTTCTAAAGTGCATATCGTTACTAAATCAGTCATATCTTCCAAACCATTCGATCAATATGAATGGTGTATATGGGAAATTTGTTCAAAACTAAATATTCTACAATTTTTTCTTGCAACCCAAAACCGTAGAGCAACTCGGTATACTTTGAAATCGATTTTGAAATAAACTGAACGCTATCGAAAACTGTGAAGTGTTAGTGTACAACATATTCAAATTGCACACGTTTTGTGCAAACTGTTAGTCCTGAGGAGCTCCTTAAAATTCTAAATCATACCAAATTATTATTTCAGATTTGGCCAACCTCTGCCTGGAAAATCCCTTAACTTTGTGCGCCCAAAGGATAATTTCTCGATGTTTCGACCTAATGGTGAACCATTGTGATCACAAAGAACACCATTTCATATTGGGACCGACCAAGAATTTTCGATTAATCGATTTAGTGAAAACAGCTTGCGATAGGGTTGTCAATGTCAGGAGGGAAGACCAGGGGATGAGCGACAGGTAATAATTCCGGTAATAATTTAAAAACCGATTTTGGTGAAAATTATGGAATTCGAAAACCGGTTTTTAGTGAAAAAAGTCGGTTTTCACTGTATACATAGAAAATGACAAATATAGCCAAATATAAAAGATAGATGAAAGCCTTTTGATTCTTAAAATCATATCGGTTCAAAAGCATTTTAATCTTATAAGTCTGCAGTGGTTCCCACAAAGGTTTTGTATATATTAATTACGATTTTTATACCAGTGTTTATATTAATTTAAATCAGTGTGACTTCTTGAAGAAGTAACCTTCTCTACTCAAACTTAAAAAAAGAGTTTTAAACCCTAGAAGCCACAAATTAAAGAACAAAATACCTAAAATTATAATATCTGACATTAAAAACAATTAAGCATAATTTGGTCACAAGTATGAGAGTAATTTCTATTTCAGGAAATTTTGTGAGTAAACAAAGGACACGTCTAAGTAGCAATTCGATAGACGTTCTCAGTTTTTTAAAATCATATTTTATTAAACAAAAAACAATTAGAATGTTTAAAATTAATTAAAGTTGCACGGAACAGACAATACCCGAGTTTAGCTTAATTGTTTTTAAAACTAATATTGATATTAACAAGTGGGTATCAACATATGTGCCCATAATTATGAAAGTGGTCTAAGTCATATATTTATTGTTTCAAGATATTTTTCGAATTGCATTTGAATAAATTAAAAAATATTTTTACATTATGCGACATTTTAATTTTTAATTTTATTAGTCTTAATTAATGGAAATGTATTATGAATATGGAATTTTGTGTGAATTTCATACGATAATATTGTTTTTGAAGTTTGAATTTACTTAGACCATTTTCAAAATTAACTGAATGTCCTATAAATGACTTAAAGCAATAAAGAACTTTGAGTTTTATTTGAAACAATAATTTTATTGAAATAATTCGTGAGCATTTATTAATTATTTTTAAACGGTAATCCATTTTTATCCAAACTGAATTATATGGTTAGATAAACCTGAATGAAATTGTCGTTATTATTAAAATTTGATTATCATTTATTTTATTATGTAGTTCAGAAACGCGTCAAAGAAGGCCACGTGCCATTTTCAAGATGTTTATATAATTTCTTTAAATTTTTGACTTAGACCACCTTCATAATTAACACTAAATGAATTCCATATAATGTTGAAATTACAACCACTATCTAATGGTTCATTTTTGAGAATTTCGTAAAAATTACATTGAATACATTTAGTATGAAATAACTGATAAACTCATTTTTTTTAAATTTTGACTTAGACCACTTTCATAATTATGGGCACAATTTTTTAATTTTTTTTTAATTTAATGATTTTTTATTTAAAAATGCATTATTTTTATTTATTCGAAAACTTTCCTTTCACTATCATAAAAATATTTTTATTATTATATATGAAAATAATGCATGAATAACGAATAATTATTTTCAAAGTTATTTAATCAAGATAAACTATTATTTTTTAGTTCTATTAATTAAAATTAAAATAATTTTGTTTACTATATATAAAAACGAACAATAAATAAATTCAGTCGAATACTGCTCTAAATTACACTAAATTTGCGGATAAATTACAGAATGTTCGAGCAAAAATGTATTTTCTATATAAAATTTGGAAACTGGTTAAAACCGGTTTTTTAGTAAAATTAAAATTCGAAAACCGGTTTTCTGGAATGTTGGTTTTTGTATAAACCGTAAGTAATAATAATAATAATAATAATAATAATTGATTTAAATGATTCAAGAAACTTTCTGCTTGTTTCAACAAAATAATTGCTTTTGGAAAAAGAAATTTTTGTTTCTAATTTTTTTTTTCAAAAAATATTTTTGTAGTTTTGGATTAAAAATTCAAAAAATTGCCCAGGCTAAGCACAGTCTAAGCGCCACTCTGGTACAAATGTTTACCCAAGTGCATTTAGACTGTTTACAATTTTTACACTTTTACAATTTTTTGAAAACTATTGAAAAATATGAAAATGCCGACAAGCTAAGCACAGCATAAGTGAAAATGTCGCACAGAATTATTTGCAAATGCGTTTAGACTGTAACTATACGGGAGCACTTTTTCAATTTTGTGTAAATTAGGGAACTTTTTTTTTTTGAAATTGAATTCGAAATGAAATGACGATTGTTAATGTTCTGGAGATAAATTGATTTATTTATGATTTACATTTGATTTGCTCAGATATAACAAACAAGATAGCAAAAATAATGAAAGTTACACTCGTATTTGTAATAATATATTTGAAAACGTTTGAAATTTCTTGAATATTTCATTACGGTACGGGAAGCTCCAGTAATTTGCCTTAAGGCACGATGCCATACACCACTAGTTAGTGTTTTATTAGTATTTTTTTTAGGTTTATGATTTGTTTATGCAACCTCATCTGGAAGGCGATCTTGCCTTGTCCAAAGGCTTTGGAGAACTTTTTGCGAATCGGAGGCGTCTTTACAATTCTGGACGTCATCGAGGTAAGAGACGATTTTTAAAGAAAACTAAACAAATTTTGACATAATTTTTTTCCCCAGAAAATTCCAAATCCTTATCGCAAACCTTGGCTAGGAATGCTTGTGGATTTTTGTTACGACAATGCTGGAAGAAGCGATTTTGCAATTTCTGCTCATGTTCAGGTTTTGGCTTGGAGGGGCAAAAATGCCAGAAAGGGGATTTTTGAACTGTTGGCCAAATTATACAGGTGACAAATAATTACATGAATTTGGAAACCCTGAATCTTACATATATATATATTCCTTAAGGGATGAAGAAAATTCAGAAGGAAAACTGTCTGCTGATCATCTCAATTTGAAAAGGTGCGACATCAAGGACAAAGGTTAGTTAGTCTTAAATCTTAAAATTTTGTGAGAAAAGTTTGTAATTTTAGTATTTGGCATCATAGTAAACGTGTTAGTGTATAACATACTCAAATTGTACACGTTTTGTGCAAACTGTTTGTCCTGAGGAGCTTCTTAAAATTTCAATTTTGTATGTATAGTATTGTTTTAACCTGGTGCGTTCTTTGGATATTATCTATATATCTTGAAGTTTTGTAAGAAAAGTTTGTAATTTTAGTATTTGACATCATTGTACATGTGTCAATGTACAATATGTTCAAATTGTATGTGTTTTGTGTAAACTGTTTGTCCTGAGGAGCTCGTCAAAATCTTAATTTCATTACTAAGGCATTGTTTCTACCTGGTGCATTGTTTAGATATTGTGTAAATATCTCGGAATTTTGTGAGAAAAGATGGCAATTTTAGTATTTGACATCATTGTACGTGTGTTAATGTACAATATGTTCAAATTGTATGCGTTTTGTGCAAACTGTTTGTCCTGAGGAGCTCCTTGAAGTTTTAATTTTGTATGTATAGTATTGTTTTAACGGTGCATTGTTTAGATATTGTGTAAATATCTCGGATTTGATTTAAATAATATTCACTTCTGAAATCTTTTTACAAAAAATCTTTAATGAAATATTGTTTTTCAATATGTTTTCTGATGCAAAAATATGAAATTGGAAAATACTTTCATTTTTTATTACCTAGTATTAATTTTACCAACAAAGTACACGTTTTGTAAAGTTCTCATAAGTAGGTTCTCTTTAAGCATGATGATTTTTAACGAGCTCCTCAGGACGCACCGTTTGTATTACAAGCTTGTAAGTTAAATATATTATTCTTCAAAAAGTTTATTAAATGCAAAAAATATAAAATGGCTAACAACTTTTATGTAACATGATATGATATTAATTTTACGAACAAAGTACACGGTTAGATAGTTCTTCTAAGTCTTATCAAGCTTCTTCTTCGTGATATTCAAGCATGATGATTTTTAACGAGCTCTTCAGGACGCACAGTTTGTATTACAAATATACAAATTTAGTATGATATTTTTACATGAGTTGTTTAAATATAAAAAATATAAAATTTGCAAATATTTTTATGTAACATGATATAATAATAATTTTATGTGCAAAGTACACGTTTGGTAAAGTTTTGCATTTTTAATTAAGCATAGCGATTTTTGACGAGCTTCTCAGGACGCACGGTTTGTATTACAAGCTCACAAGCAAGAATAGTATAGCTAAGAGACATCCTTAAAAATGTTTGGATTTTTTTTAAAACTAAATTCAGGAAAAAACACACCTTAGATACTTACTGCACCCTTTCCTTCCCCACTTAATATTTTGCGATTTTTTGTCAACCCTTTCCTAAAAACCTCACGTGATTAATAGACACCCCCTAAATATTTTTTTTTATTTATTATTTATCATAGCAAACTATACAAAGTACATTCAGCTATATTTTATTAGAGGTATATATATATATATATATATATATATATATATATATAAAGGGTCCGCCATATAATTTTTTTCATTGGTAGCAATTTAGAATTTTTGATAGCCATTAAAAAACTAGACAGTCATTTCAATAAAATTATTTTTGATTATTAACCAGAAGGATTGCACTTTCAAATAGAAAAGATTTAAATTGAGAAAATATTCAGTAGTTTATATATAGCATTTTCAAAAAAAAATGTTATCTGACGGACCCTATATATAAATATATTATCAGTTTTTTTTTTATTTCAAAGAAATGAAAACTGTCACCTCCTACGTGGAACCTTTGATCGAACGCTGCAAGATGTCGCCAGGTGATATCACACAGATTGTGGAATGCGGAGAAATAGATGTTTTACCATTTACTAATTTACCTTTTAAAAATTGCATACGAGCAAAGGTAAAACAACAAACCAGAATAACAAATCTACCAAATTTTAATAATTCATTTCTATTTTTTTTAGGTCCATGCCATGTTACGAGTCTTAGACAGTTGCGATGATAAAGTCCATGAAGACATTGTTAATAGATATGGAGTCGATGGTGGAAAATCTAGTTTGGACATCCATGATAAAGTATATAATATATTTAATAATTCACATGGTTTCTCAATTGGTAATGGTAAATTTTTTTCTATCAGATCACCCTGTTGTCTGCCAAAAATTTCGAATTGTCCTTCAAAAAGCAACTGATGAACATCCCTGATGGTACAGAACTTTCTCCACATGGTCTTAATATGATGCAAACTTTGGAAATGAGACGACACGAAGAAAAGGTATTAATAAAGGATAGTTTTTTGAAGTAAAACTTTTTTAGGCGCGACTAGGGCGTAAGTCCGTACACATGCAACGGAAGATAAGAGTTGAGTGCCAATGATTCGTCATTCGCTCTCGATGATATCATTTCTATACGGGTCGATTGTGATTAGACGTCGTGTATGTGAATAGAGATCTGTCGTTGTATGCGTACCGATATCAACAAGGAAATCGACATAGATAGATAAATAAACATTTTAAAGTTACATCGTAGTACAAATCTTGATTTAATGAAAAATGCCTGAATCAGAAGAATATTTTACCATGTTCCTTGAAAATAATAAAACAAATTAAAAGTTTGTTTCGTGTACTAAACGTAATTTTATTGATTAGAAATTATTTCTATATTGTTCGTAGTTCTATAAATCTTTGAAGTTATTAAAATTCTTTTATTTTCTTTTGAGCTCTTTTATTTTTCATTAATACACTGTCCTAACTATGTAAAATTTGCACATGACACTCTTTAATATGTCTACTATGCGTACAAATTGTAAAACAGATGACTATTTTACAATTTTTTGAGTTAAATAATGCTTTTCCAAAATGTGCATTCGCCTCATTACTAATTTACCTAGTATACTTTATTTTGTACAAGTAGAGTTCTTTTATTTTTATTATACACCGTTCGTGCAAATCTATGAAATTTGCACATGACATTCTTGAATATGTCTACTATGCGTACAAATACTGAAACTGATGACTTTATACAATTTTTGAGTTAAATAATGTTTTTCCAAAACCTGCACTCGCCTCATGACTAATTTACATAGTGCACTGTATTTATTGTACAAGTAGAGTTGTTTTATTTTTTATTAATACACTGTTTGTGCAAACCTATGAAATTTGCACATGACATTCTTGAATATGTCTACTATGCGTAAAAATTGTAAAACTGATGACTTTTCACAATTTTTTGAGTTAAATAATGTTTTCCAAAACCTGCACTCGCCTCATTACAAATTTACATAGTATACTTTATTTGTGTACAAGTAGAATTCTTTATTTTTTATTAATACAACGTTTGTGCAAAACCTATGAAATTTGCACATGACATTCTTGAATATGTCTACTATGAGTACAAATACTGAAACTGATGACCTTTATACAATTTTAGAGATAAAATTTTTTTTTCAAAACCTGCACTCGCCTCGACTAATTACATAGTGCACTGTATTTGTTGTACAAGTAGAGTTGTTTTATTTTTTATTAATACACCGTTTTTTTGCAAAACTTATGAAATTTGCACATGACACTCTTGAATAGGTCTACTACGCGTACAAATTGTAAAAACTGATGACTATTTTACAATTTTTTGAGTTAAATAATGTTTTTCCCAAAACCTGCACTCGCCTCATATATTAATTTACATAGTATACTTTATTTGTGTAAAAGTAGAGTTCTTTTATTTTATTAAATACACCGTTTGTGCAAAACCAATGAAATTTGCACATGACATTCTTGAATATGTCTACTATGCGTACAAATTGTAAAACTGATGACTATTTCACAATTTTTTGAAATAAGTAATATTTTTTAGGCAGTTCTTCAAACACAATTGTTACATGATGAGTGAATTTGCAAAAACAATATTTGTTAAGTTTTGTTTAACATAATCAACTATGTGAACTAATATTATAGAATTTATTATCAGCAATTACTTCATTTCTCTAATAAAGGTCCAAGTCCTTTATTGTCCTTATTACAATGACAAACCGATCATGTCATATTTGAAGTATGAACTTAATTAAATAATTATTTTTAAATATTACACTAATTTTTAGTGCTTTTATAAATATATAATTTATAATTTATCATTATATAAACAAAAAAAAAAATGTGTATAATGATTGACGACACTAATAATGTGTGAATCACGAGTGTTACCATATTGCTAATGAAATTATTCTAAATTGTTATATGATGCATTTATTTTTATTTAAATGCCATCTTGTACAGTAGCAAATAAGTTTTACTTCAATCGCGTGAGACCTTACGCGCACTCTTTTTTTATATAAATTGACTATAAAATGATAGTGAGTGTATTTTTCTTGTCACAGGATTTTTTTTTGGTATATATTTGGTCTTAAGTTATCTTATTAGGCATTTTTTTGTTATTAAAAATTTTGATTTATAAATAGTCTTATATTTATATTCGTTTTGATACATTTTCGTGACGAATATATTCAGTCAATTGGTTAAAAAAAATGATCATAATGATGTTATAAGCATATAAGCGAGTAGCCAAATATGGACCTTAAGACTTTTTTTTACATTTTATTAAATAACTTGAAAATTTTGTTCGGGGCACTCTTTTTTATTTAGCTTAGCAAAAACTAGATAAAATTCACTAAAGTTTGTTATAAACTGTTTTATATTCTCCCATACAATTTTTTTGGTAAAAAATAAAACCAGAATGAACTTGTCCTTAATGTATATATAAGGATTTGGACACTTTTTTACATTTTGAAATACCTTTAAATTTTTGTTCCCGACAATCTTTTTTACTTGCTTAGCAGAAACTAGATAAAATTTTCTAAAAATGTGTATTAACAGTTTTATATGCCCCGATACAAACATTTTTTTGTGAAAAAATGTAACTATTGTAAATTATTCTGGAGCGTATTAAACAATATATATGGGGTTTCGGGACACTTCTTTATATGTTTTAATATGTCATTAAAATTTTGTTCAGGGCACCTTCTTATATTTATCTCAGCAAAACCAGATAAAAAATATACTAAACCACCATTAAGCCAAAATGCAACTTACACCCAGTTCCTTTTTTTTAGGAGGAAAAATGTTCAGGGACATCATAGAAATGTACGACTTTCCAAGTTACCAAAAGCCCTCGAAGCATTTTGCAACCCTAAAACATGCCGACAGGTATATCTACACAATTTACTAATAATAATATTATTATTATTATTATTATCTTATTATTTCTATTATTGTTATTTAATTTGGAGCTTTATATATACTTAGATATAGAAATTTGCGTAATTTATGAAATGCGCCTTTAGTGTTTTGGTCACTTGCATTATAAAAATTTAAAACATTTGTTTAATTGTTGACTTTTAATTTGTCAGGACATTTAATTGTTGACTAGTGAAAACTAGATAAAAATTACAATATAGTAAGAATTATATATAATTATTGATATTAAATTTTGCATTATATTTGAAATGCGGACTAAGTATTTTGTAATTAGTAATATATATATATATATGGATTTGGGTCATTTTTTTTACTTTCTACAAATAACTTTTGATTTGTTTCGGACATCATAATGTGTGATATTAGTGAAAACTAGATTAAAATTTACTAAAATATAGTAAGAACTTGTGTATATACTTAGATATCTAAATTTTGCTTAATTTTATATTGAAATGCGGACTATAGTATTTTGGTAATTAGTAATATATATATATATATGGATTTGGGTCTTTTTTTACTTTCTGCAAATAACTTTGATTTTTTTGTTTTCTCTTGGACATTTAAGGTGTTGATATTAGTGAAAACTAGATAAAATTTACTAACATTTAGCAAAAACTTGTGTATATACTTAGATATCAAATTTTGCTTAATTTTATATTGAAATGCGGACTATAGTATTTGGTAATTAGTAATATATATATATATGGATTGGGTAATTTTTTACTTTTCTACAATAACTTTTGATTTTTTTCTCGGACATCATAAGTGTTGATATTAGTGACAACTAGATAAATTTACTAAAATATAGTAAAACTTGTGTATATACTTAGATATCAAAATTGTGCTTAATTTTATATTGAAATGCGGACTATAGTATTTTGGTATTAGTATATATATATATATGGATTTGGGTAATTTTTTACTTTTCTACAAATAACTTTGATTTTGTTCTCGGACATCATGAAGTGTTGATATTAGTGAAAACTAGATAAAATTTATACTATACTTAGATATACAGTATATACAGTATTTTGGTAATTGGGGTAATATTATGGATTAAGATCGTTTTTTTCCTATACTTTTCTACAAAGTACTTTTAATTTTTATTTTCGATATAATACATTTTAGTGACAATTTTATTTATATTATTTATTATTTTATTTTTATTATTATTTGCTTTTATTTCATATTAAATCATCACAATACGGATATCATTTTAATGTAATTCTATCCCTTTTTTTATTTATGATTTATTGGCTTTATAAACTAGTACATTAGCCATATACTAAATTACATAATATCTACACTATCTCTTAAAGTCTAGTCTTACGTATATATCATTGTTTTATGTATATTTCATTTATAGTTTCATATTATCAAATTCTATCCTTTGCACTCTCATTTATTTAAAATTTATGTTATTATTTCTCAATATTGCTAGATGTTAATTATTTAACAGTTGTAATAATTATTGAAATTTAAAAAAAAATAAAAATATATTCAACATATGTATCAATTTTTTTTTTAGGACTGCAAATCGTCTTTCGCTGCTGAAGGAAAAACAGAAGCAAATCGACTGTTTGATGGAATCGAGACCAGTACAAATTCCTGGTGAAGATTTTGCTCAGGATGCACCAGAAACTTTCCATTTGACGGTTGATACGAATATTGCTGTTACTGTAAGTTTAATATATTATATTTGAGTCTTTTAGGAAGTCATTTAGAGGTTAGAGTTTTGGGTTTTTAGGTTTTATATGTAAAGAATTGGCTTAAAAGAGCTGAGTGTTTGAACCAATAAGTTTGTGTTTCAAGTATTTTTTTTACAAAAAGTTTGTATCGGGGTTTACAAAATGGTATATGCAGAATTTTAGTAAATTTTATCTGCTGAGGTAAATGAAAAATAGTACACGAACAAAAATTTTAATGTTTTTTTAAAAATATCTACAAACGTTCTAGAGTAATTTACAATAGTTTCATTTCTTCACAAAAATTTGTATAGGGGTATGTGAAGCAATTTGTACAGAATTTTAGTAAATTTTATTTAGTTTCTGCTGGGATAAATAAAACATAGTGCCCCGAACAAATTTTAATGTTGTTTGAAAAACTCTGAGAAAGTCTTCCGAATCCCCATATATTGTTTAATGCATTAAAGACTAGTTTACCTAATTTTATTTTTGCCTAAATAAAATTGTATCGGGGTATATAAACAGTTTATACAGTATTTAATAAATTTTATCTAGTTTTTGCTAAGCTAAATATAAAGAGTGCTCGGAATAAAATTGCAATGTTATTTAAAATATCTAAAATCCGAAATTCCCATATATTGCTCGATACATTTAAGGTCGAATTCACACTAATTTTATTTTTTTACAAGAAAGTTTGCATCACGGCATATAAAACAGTTTATACAGAATTTAGTAAATATTATCTAGTTTGTGATAAGCTCAATAAAAAAGAGTACACGGAACAAAATTTTAATGTAATTTAAACAAACGTAAAAAATTGACACCAATCCATATATCGTATATATTCAAAAATCATAACGGCGATTCAAACTAGTTTTGTTTGAAATTTTTGTATCACACTACAAAAAGCAATGTATACAGAAAATTAATAAATTTTATCTAGTTTCTGATAAGCTAAATAAAAAAGAGTGCCCCGGACAAAATTTTAATGTAATTTAAACAAATGTAAAAAATTGACTGCAATCCCCTTATATTGCTCAATACATAAAGGACTAATTCTTGAAGCTAATTCAATTTAGTTGGATTTTAATACATTGGGATAAATTTATTTAAATTATTAGATTATTAATAATAAATATATTGAATTATTATCTTGTACTATAATAATAACCTTTGCTTTTAATTAAAAATAATAATTAGTGTTTTTAATTATTTGAATTTATTTTCAATAGCTCAATTTTTTTAATGCTAATTATTATACAATATTTTTCATCATACTTGTGGATTTTTAAATAAATAATTTTTATGACTAAAGCAATGATTTTCCAAATATATCCCTAGAAAAAAATAATTTAAATTATTAGAAAACATGTCTATTAAATTATCATTTAAAACAAAATAAATTAATTTATGTATTTTTTTCTCAATTTTAGGCTGTGTACGATCAGCACATCAAGATTATCCGAGATTTTGAAATTTGCCGGAATTACTTAATATTTTATACACATATTTAATATAAATTATTTTTATACTTAAATAATTCATTCCAAAATTCTGTTTTAATCCTTTTTTTGTTACAAATGACATCATCTAAAGAATCCATCACAACTTTGCACGCAAGTATAAACAAAATAAGACAATTTAATTAAACTTATTATATATAATAATTATATTAAACTATTATATAAACAACATACTAATCTAATACATGTATAAATATTTTTCTTAATTTTTAACCATGTTTTTTATTACATAAATCCATTTTTCTGCCTTAACATACGTACAAACGTGTGTCAGGAATTTCAAAATCAAACAATTTCATTCGACTTATAAAGCGATGTGGGAGAGAGATGCCGCATGTGGATTTTCATACATTTTGTTCAAGTGGGAAAGAGATGCCGTGATGAATGACGCCGATACCTGTCCGGTGAATACGAAACATTCAAACAGGTTGTGGGAGGCATGGAGTGTGAGAGAAGGGATTACAGGTGAGATAAAAGATTTAATAAGAATTTAATATGAATGATATATAAAGGTTTTTATAAATAAATGAATCAACTAAAAGTTAAAAATAATAAAATATAATAATAAAAATATCAAATGAAAGTTAAAAATAAAAGAGCAAGCTCATGTGATAATATATCTATATCTATCATACAGTATTATTTTTTATGAAAAAAGGGTAATTCTAACAAATTTAAAACATTGATATAAAAATTGAAAAAAATAGTTAAATCTTCTTTTTTAGTTTGCCAGTAAGTACAGGTTTCATTTTACTCTATTAATTTATAAAATTAATAGATTGGAAAATTTGCATTTGTCTTGGATTTTGATATAATTGGATTAGTCTTGGATGTTGGATTTTATTGCTTAGCTTTTATTTCATACTTGGATTTTGATATAATTAGTTGGTTTTGGTATTTGGATTTGTGGTAGTTGGATTATTAAATAATTAGATTTTAATATTTTACTTTCTATAAGCAATTATTTTTTTAAATAATTTTGAACTACTTTTGATTTCAACATAGCTAGATTTTAGGAACTTTGATTTCGATATTTTTAGATTTGTATAAATTTGTGTTTATAATTAACTATCTAGGTTGAATTATTAGGCGAAATTTGCTTTCTAAAAATATTTTAAATATTTAGTTTTGGATTTTGACATAATTCGGTTTAGGTAGGTGAGACGACTTGGATTTTCATTTTTTAGCTTTTTTAAGCATTTATCTGGATTTCAGGAACTTCTATTTTTTTATATATATGTGTCTTCTATTTTTGATATGTTTAGATTTCAAAATTGTTTATCAAGCTGGTAGATTTTGATACATTGGCTTATATATGCACTAAAATGTTGAAATGTTAAATGCTTAAAGTTTTTGGATTTTTCCATATTAGACGTTTAGGAACTTAGATTTTTTAAATATAAATTATATAAAGTGACTTAGATTTATATAAGTGACTAAATTTACTTTAGCTCACCTAGAACTGTTAATATTGGAATATTTGGATTTTTAATGCATTAATCGATGTTCACATATATAGATTTTAGGAACTTTTCAGATTTGGTTTTTTATGTATTTGGATTTTTAGGTAGTTGTATTATTAGGTACATGTAATTAAATTTTAAAGCACTTAAAATTTCATATATTTAGAACTTATTTTTCGGAAAATTTCGATTCAAAAAATTGATTTTTCGGATATTTTCAACATTAGAACTTATTTTTCGGTATTTCTGGTTTTTTTCAGTTTGGGTAAAAATATTAGTAAGACTAGTGGTGTTGCATTGTGCTTAAGGCAAATTTCTGGAATTTCCGTACTATAGAGAAATATTCGAAGAATAAAATTAAGTTTAACCTTTAATTTTGCAAATTAAACAGAAATTTCAAACAAAATAAAAATTTCACAAGAACAATCGTTTTGTGAACACAACAGAAAGTTGTTTGAATCATTCAAAGCGGATACTTAGTTCTCTCATGACTGTCATTTTTGCATATTTATCTCCGTATCTCCAAAACGGCTAGACCTGCCTTTACCAAAATCTGATCACCACTTCTCCCGGCATTACTAATTCAAAGTTTTTGGATAATTCAAATCGGATGCTCCGATCTCTCAAAAACTCGATTTATATTTTCTGCACTCTTTGCCTCGTATCTCCGAAACGGCTGGACCTGCCTTTGCAAAAAATAGTCAGCATATCTCTCTATCAATAGGAATCGAATGTTGTTGATCCGTGCGCTGAAAACGTGGACGAAAAGTTGTGTCCATACACACACATCAGTTTTTTCTGAGGTAAGCCAAAGCGTTCAGAAACCTTCAAAACGTGTAGAATTGAAAAAAAAATTCAATTTCGATTTGTGGACTACTGCAATAACTTACCCTACGGAAAGTTAATAAGAGAAGACCAACGAACTTAATGATACTTTATATGCAATTTAGGATTCTGGGCGTAGTCTCATTTAAGTAGTTTCTTCCTAATTAGTAGAAACCTATTGTTCTTCTCTCTTTATAATTTTTGCTCAATTTTAGTTCTTACATACATATATATATACTAGCTGACCCGGCGAACTTTGTTCCGTCATAATGACATTAAATAAGAAGTTTTTTTTAATTGGGAAAAATAAAAATAAAATACCGTTCTTGATTATTCATATTTATTTCTGAAAATAATAAAATATGAATCATGGATTGAATAAACTCAATGAAGAGTTTATAATTAATTAATTTTCATTTGAACGAAAAACGAAGGATCCTATGTCCTTCTCCTGGCTCTAACTACTTCTCTAGCAATTTTCAGCTAAATCGGTTCAGCCGTTCGTGAGTTATAGGTGTTCTAACTAACACGATCCTTTATATATATATATATATATATAATATATTATATATTATATATACACATATTTATATTTTTTTTCTCCTTTCAGATAGATCTTCATGTCGGATTACAAAACCCGCAACTCCACTGAGCGTGTCTTATAATGGTGGACTCAGTTTTATTCCAAACCGCCGACAACAGGTAGATTATTATATTAAATTACAATATTATCTAACTTGATAAATTAATGAAAATTAACGCTAAAATATCGATAACAATTAACAATTGCGATAAAAATAATTTTGTGCGTTATGGATAATAAATTATTAATAAAAATTACAGTTTTAGCCAAAAGTGTGATGTGTAAATTGAAAATGTTTTACTCTGCGATTTATATTAATTTTGTTTATTTTTAAATTAAATATTGTCGGTTTTAAGCGGTTAAATTGATTAAAAACAATTAAAGTTGTTCTAAAAATAATTTTGGGCTTCGGGAATAATTTTTTTTTAATTACAATATTTATTACTACTGTTAAATAATTAACATCAATCAATTAAATAAATAAGAGTACAAACGATAGAATTCACATTAAAATGATATCCGTAGTATGATAATTTAAAATAAATAAAAGCAAATAATAATAAAAATAAAATTAATAAATAAAATAAATAAAAGTGGAATTAAAACATTAAGTGATAGATAATAATAAATATAACAAAATAACAATATTAGAAATAATAAATGATATATTAAACAAAAAGTGTGGTGATCTATTATAAATTTTAATTCTGAATTACATTTTGTGTGTTAAATTAAATATTTTCGGATTTTAATTCTTAAATTATTTATAAATAATTAACATTAATAATAAATGCAATTTTGAATAATTAGAATCATAAATAGTGTGTTTAAAAAAAATATAAATTTTTTATTTTGTTATGTTCCTACTTTTGTATTAATTTTATTTTTTTATAAATTACATATGACGATTTTCAAGTACTTGAATTATTTATATACAATTAATTAAGTTCTGAAGATCTGAAATAATTTGTTTTATTCGTTGTTATGTTATTAATAAATATTATATCGTGATAAAATATTTATAAACAATTAATAAAAGTTTGTTATTGTAAAAAATACGGTGTAATTATTAGTATCTTAAAATTAGTCTCATTTTTTCTATTTTGCTCGTCAGTAGAGTTTCTTTTCTACACTTTTGGTTTATTATTTAATTAATTCTTAAAATTAATCTTGAGCGCAAAATATTGAAACATTTATTATTTTTACTCAAAATTTTATATTAAAGTCTTAAAAAGTATTTTTAAATAATTATAAACGTGCCTTAAGACAAATTGCTGGAATTTCTCGCTTTTTTTATCTTTTTAAAGGCTCGAAAAGCAAAATAGATTTTGAATAGTTTTGGACGTTTTTGAAAACATTTAAAGAATTTGAATATTGAACAAATCGGAAAAATAGCATTTTTTCTTGAAAAAAATACTGATATTTGTGAAAACTCTGAAAATTTTTAAAATCTTTAGTATTTTAATTTTTGAAAATTTCGAAAACATTTACAGATTTGAAAAAAATAGCTTTTTTTCTGTAAAAAGTAATCAAAAATTTGAAAAAATGTTTTTTTTTTTTAAAACGATGATATTTTGTGAAAACTTACGATATTTTGAAAACTTTAATTTTTTTTTTTTTTAAATTAAAAAAAAATTTAAATATTTTTTTTTTGAAAATACTGATATCTTGTGAAATTTTTGAAAACTTAAATATTTGTTTTTTTTTAATTTTGAACATTTTTGAAAATTTTGAAAACATTTAAAGAATTTGAATATAGTAGAATTTGTACAAAATTGAAAAATGTCGCTTTTTTTGAAAATACTAATATTATGTGAAAACTTCGATTTTTTTTTAAATTTAAATTTTTTATTTATCTTTAACATTTTTGAAAATTTTGAAAACAATTAAAGAATTTAAATATTAACAAAATTAAAAAAAATGCTTTTTTTTTTTTGAAAATACTGATATTTTGTGTAAACTTTGACATTTTTGAAAACTTATTTTTTTTATTTTATTTAAATTTTAAACATGCTTGAAAATTTTGAAAACATTTAAAGAATTTGAATGTCGAACAAAATTGGAAGAACAATCGCTTTTTTTTTGAAAAATTTAAATATTCCACAAAATTGAAAAAATTGCCTTTTTTGAAAACGCTGATAATTGTGAAAAGTTCAAATTTAATTTAATTTTTTTAATTTTATTTAATTTTGAACATTTATGAAAACATTTAAAGAATTTAAATATTGAACAAAATTGAAAAAAATGCATTTTTTAAAAAAAATTTGAAAACTTAACTTTTTAATTTCTTTAAATTTTGAAATTTCTTGAAAGTTTTTGATAACCATATGTCACAAAAATATTTGATTTTGCGACTTCTAAATGGCATTTTTCTAAAACTTATTTTTTGAATTATTGGACCTCTGGCTTTGCAAAAATTATTACGTAATTTGAATTTCAAACATAAAATAATTAATAATAAACATAAATAACTAATTTTAATTTTAAACATAAATTTATAGGATAAAAAATGAATAATATAAATATTACTATTCTTATAAATATTATTTGTGATCAAAATTTTATCTAATGAACTGAACTTATTAAATATTTAATTTGTTTATATGCAATTAAAGTTTAATATAAAAAAATTTTGGTTAATGGTTTCAAGAAATAATATTTATCTAAAGTTTACGTTCGGACTGAATGTATGTAGTGTAAAAATATTAAAAGGGAAACTATCTAAAATAAATAAATAAAATACTTAAAAACACTAATTTATATATATATATATATATATATATATTTCTATACTTATAAATATATATACATTTCTATATTTATAAATAATATATGCAATCAAGTTGTTTACGTAAATATAAATTTAAATAATTTTATAGAAATCAGAAATAATTATTAAATGTATATATATATATAGAATATATATATATATATATATATATAATTTATTAAATTAAAGTGATGTTTATATTATTATTAATGTTTATTTGACATTTTAATTTACAGAATGTGATTGTTACAAACAATAGGAAGTGCAAGTGTGATTTTGTGCAAAAAATGTGATACAAGAAACAATTTGTTCATACAAAAGTATTAGAAGAATCCGTCCAGGAAACATGTCAAAGTAAGTACCAATTTATATATATATATATATATATATATATATATATATATATATACACATCCATTTTTCCGAGGTATGCTAAAATGTTCAGAAGCCTCTGAAACATAAAATATATAAAATTTTCATTTCACGAGAAGTTAATAATAAAATTACTTGCATACGTTTCGACTTATATTTTTTTTATCTTCAGTGCTAATAATCTCCATACAAAAATGATACATAGAGAAAATTCATACCGTAAAATTGTTTTTAATTCGAGATTAATTTTTATATTACATAAGTGACTTTGTCATTTTAAGCTTTATTATTTTATTTTTGTGTGTTCTGAGATGAATCAATGGTGATTCGAAAAGTATGCAAAACATTTCACCAACTTATATAAAACTTTGTTGTTTAGTCCATTGACAAGGTGCTAAATAAATAATGTTATTAAATATTTTACAAAAATTATAATTTTGGAACAAACAGTTTTAGGAATACCTAAAAAAAATAAAAACAAAGCCAAGGTCTTCTAAAACTGAGGTTGTTTGTCGGAAGAGTTCTATTTTTCAATTCAGGAATCTTGTTAGGTTGCATTCATGTATTGCTTTTATAGCTGAATGAAACAACCTTCAGCAAATCGTCCTTTAAATAAATTTTAATAAATGAAGGATATTTGTGTTAAAAAAAGTCTATATTATTTTTCAACGTTTCTGTATGATAATTTTGAATTTTTTTGTATTATTTTTATTGTTTTATGTTTGGGGAAATGGTTTAATTAAATTTTCGGTAGTTTCACTATTACATTGAGTTGCAATTTGAACAATTCATTTGATAAACCAAATTATAAGATGTTATGTTTGAAAGAGTTAAATTAAAATTTGTCTGCAAAATACATATATACTGAATCACAATAAGAGCAATTGATTCGATATATACATATATAGAAATTTAATCTTCCAATAGAAATATCAAAAATCACTATTCCCAATTAAGCACAAATAAGTTTCCATCGTCTAATTATTTTCGGCTGACTCAGCAGAATTAAAGGGCCCCCCCTTGGATCGTCGTGCAGATCCGGAACGTGTCCTACAAATTTTGAAAGTCTTTTCATCTCGATGACCTAATTCTCAAACCAACACTCATACTATTATAATACTTGTACCTTCGTGTATATATATTAGATATATATATATATATATATATATATATATATATACATACATTACATACATACATACATACTTAAGTGCATTACCAAGCAATACGAAGAGTAGAAGGGCTGGGAGTGTTGAGTAAGTACTTATAGGGAGGAGCTGCTTTAGTGACTCACAAAAAAAATGAAAGATTTTTTGCAAATATGTCTTCCAAAACTAGCCAAAAATATATCCCTAAAATTTCAAAAACAAATTTAAATTATTTTGGAATTACAGAAGAAATAGTGAGCAAGCGTTGGGAGTATGTACACGAGCGGAATG
>NW_020537324.1:77628622-77663519 GCF_003426905.1 Ctenocephalides felis | reverse complement strand
AGAGGTGTTAAAATATTGAATCGAGATACATATATATTCTTATATTTTTTTCTTGATGTATTGGTTATTGATTATTATTCTTAATTTATTATTATTAATTTTTATTCCGTTATTTGATAATTTTAATTGATATATTTTGATTATTTTTTGCTTTATAGGAATTGCTGCCGAGCTGGTCGGTGCAGGTTTAGTCGATGGCAAAGATATCGTAGTAATGGCTGCAAATTTGCAGAAATTAATCGAACAAAGGGATAAAATGAAGACAGTCACCTTCCAATTGGTAATTAAAAAAAATACTATATACTTTTGAATAAAAACCATTTGAACCGATCGTCAGCGAAATTCGTTAGCAAAAATCGTGTCGTTTTTTAGGTTTTTATATTATTATTCAAAATTTTTATTAACAAACTATCAAGTGTTTTACCATTTTACAATCCTGACTAAATGCGCCAAATTTTAATAAAACTTGCCAAGATGCTTTACTACATTTTTTTTAAATGAGAGCCACTCAAAGTTCAACAGTATAGTACAACAAAAAGTCTTTATTTTTGAAAACTTGAGGCAATTGTCATAGAAACGTTATTCACGTTTACGGTTATGGTTTCTAAGATTAAATAAATAAAATTATTAAAAAATAACCACAATCACTTAAAAATGTTCATAATTTCACCAAAGGTCTAGGTTGCGTTTAAAAGCTCATAAAATTTACAAACTGCACGGGATGTATATTTTTTCTAATATTTTTTATAATAGTTAGTCAATACCTATCGCCCTGTTTTGGCTTGACGTTGAGTTCTGGGGATACCCTAAATATTATATTTATATTTTCAACTTTCCAAAAGAGAAATTTTATTTCGCTGGTAAATCCGATTTGTTAATTTCATATTTCAAGACATTCTGAATCGCTTGACACCCAAATTAGACTACATTATATTAACTCTTTTCTTTATATAAATTTTTACTACTTTTTTTCTAAATTTGCTGGTCAGTAGAGTTCCTTTTCTCTAACATGAGGATTAACTTTTTTTTAAATTTTGCCGATTTCTATAGTTATTTTTCTCTCTAATCTAGTCATTAGAGTTTTTTTTAATATAAAATGATTTTTGTAATTAATTTGTTAATTTGCTCTTTTTATCTAAAATGATCTTTGTTCGTCAGTAGAGTTCTTCCTAATTATAAATGATTTTTGTAAATAATTTGTGAATTTTCTCTTTTTTTATCAAAAAATATATTGGCTCGTCAGTAGAGTTCTTTTTAATTTTAAATGATTATTTTGTAAATAATTTGAACATTTGCACTTTATTTACCTAAAATGATATTTGCTCGTCAGTAGAGTTTTTTTTAATTTTAAATGCTTTTTGTAAATAATTCGTGAATTGGCTTTTTTTTTAACTAAAATGATATTTGCTCGTCAGCAGAGTTCTTTTTTTAATCTAAAATGACATTTGCAAATAACTCGTGAATTTGCTCGTCAGTATAGTTCTTTCTAATTTCAAATGATTATTTTGTAAATAATTCGAAAATTTTCTCTCATGTTTATCTAAAATGATATTTGCTCGTCAGTAGAGTCCTTTTTATTTAAAACGACATACGCAAATATTTTCAGAATTTGCTCGTCAGTAGAGTTCATTTCTAATTTTAAATGATTTTTGTAAATAATTTGTGACTTTGCTATTTTTTTATCTAAAATGATATTTGCTCGTCAGTATAGTTCTTTTTAATTTTAAATGATTTTTGTAAATAACTTGTGAATTTGCTCGTCAGTAGAGTTCTTTTTTAATTTTTAATGATTTCTGTAAATAATTCGGAAATTTACTCTTTTAATCTGAAATGATATTCGCTCGTCAGTAGAGCCCTTTTTATCTAAAATAACATTTGCAAATAACTTGTGAATTTGCTCGTCAGTAGAGTCCTTTTTAATTTTAAATGATTTTTGTAAATAATTTGTGACTTTGCTCTTTTTTTATCTAAAATGGTACTTGGTCGTCAGTAGAGTCCTTTTTAATTTTAAATGATTTTTGTAAATAATTTGTGGATTTGCTAATTTTTTTATCTAAAATGATATTTGCTCGTCAGTAGAGTTCTTTTCACCTTAAAAGACATTTGCAAATATTTCCAGAATTTGCTCGTCAGTAGAGTTTATTTTTAATTTTAAATGATTTTTGTAAATAATTTGTGAAATTGCTAATTTTTTATCTGAAACGATCTTTGCTTGTCAGTAGAGTTCTTTTAAATTTTAAATGATCTTTGTAAATAATTTGTGGATTTTCTCTCTTTTTTTATCTAAAATGATATTTGCTCATCAGTAGAGTTCTTTTTTTAATCTAAAATAACATTTGCAAATAACTTGTGAAATTGCTCATCAGTAAGGTTTTTACTAATTTCAAATATTTTTGTAAATAATTTGCGAATTTGCTCATCAGTAGAGTTCTTTTTTTAATTTAAAATTACATTTGCTCGTCAGTAGAGTTCTTTTGTTTAAACAAAAAATAATATTGCTATACTAATTTACAAACAAAGATTTCCACACCGACAATATGCAGAATGTCTGTGAAAACTTCAATTTTATATCGAAAACAGTATACTAGTATACCAATTTCCATAACGAGATTTCATCACACGTACCATGTAAAATGTCTTAAGAAATTACATATTTGTATGGAATTTAGTATGGCTCACACTTTTTAGAGTCAAGTGGAAAAAAGATAAATATAAATAGATCGCAATTTTTATTAACTTGATTTTGTATACGTATAGGGGTGAGTTAATGCAACTTGCCTTAAGGCAAAATGCCACTTACAACTAGCATATTGATTTTTTAAATTTTTTAAACAAAAAATAATAATGCTGTACTAGTTTCCAAACAAAGATTTCCACACCAACACTATGCAGAACGTCTGTGAAAACTTTTGTTTTTGTATCGAAACCAGTACAGTATACTAATTTCCATAACGAGATTTCATCACACGTACCATGTAAAATGTCTGAAGAAATTACGTATTTGTATGGAATTCAGTATAATTCACACTTTTTAGAGCCAAGTGGAAAAAAAATAAATATAAATAGATCGCAATTCTTATTGTTTAAGTTGATTATGTATTAACTTGCCTTAAGGCAAAATGCCACTCACAACTAGTATATTGAATTTTTTTTATTTTTTTGAATTTTTTTTTTCAGAATTCAGAACTTAGCAGCGGTGAAGTGGCAGACGACAAGGCACTAATCGGCTTCGCCCAAATTTCCATTACGGACTGAATTAGTTTACATTGTTAAATAAAATAAATAATAATAATAATCGCTCTAGCATATAGAAATCATCATCCCCTTAAAACCTAATTGAATTAGGCCAATTATTACATAATAATAATTATAATTATAATCGACGTTCCAGAAGCAGTCAAGTCACACACACACATTTTTAATTAAACCATTTTATATAATAATTATTATTAGAAGTTAAATACACGTTTTTAACCATGAAGAAGTTATGTTTGGTAAGTTGTTTTTGTTTTTTTTGACTAATTTTTTTTTGGTTAGTAAAATTGTGCATTTTTTTATTTAAATGAAGATAAATCGAGTTGAATTTAGGATTGTCAAAGGTACTAGGTAAGATTGTTTTCGAAATATCGAAGGTCATCAAAGAGAATATATATTTAAGGGTGGTTTTTAATATGGACACATTCGAATTTCTTTGCTCCCAAGGTCTCAAATGCTTCCAAAGTAATAAAAGAAAATTCTGTAAAAGTTTTAGCTCTTAATATTAAAATTTTAGCTAAAACTTTCAGAGGTTTTTTCTATTTTTTTCAAGTATTTGAGCCCCTGGGAGCAAATAAATTCCATAATATCCATATTAAGGACCACCCTTAAATATATATGTCTATTATCTATGTATATAAATATGTTTAAATTTTAAAATTAATCATAAATCAGTCCGGAACTGTTTAAAAAGTCTTCGATTTCATATTTATTATATATATTTATAGGCAAAAATTTACATTTTAATTATAAGAGTCTTCTAATTTTTTTGTTCCATTAACTTCAGCGAACTTAATTTTATTTTATTTTAACTGTTTACATTTTTTTTTAGTAGTTTCATCATTCATCTTGTATTATGTGTAAATTATTGTTGCAAAAATATAAATTTGTTTTAATTTAATTTGTGTTATATTCTTTTTTTTTTGAAACAGGCTAAAAAGTTAAGGGTAAATTCCTTTAAGAAAAATGAGAAGAGTTAGGAAACTTATTTAGTAAAAATTGGTGCTTTAATCTAGTTGTTACAGGTTGGTGTGTATTTATTAAATTTATTTGTAATATATATATATATATATATATATATATATATATATAAATAAAAATATAATCAAGTGTTTGTAGAAATAAAATCCAATTTAAGTCCATTTTGTAATACATGCAATAGAAGATTAAAAATTTGGGTTTTATTTCTTGTATGATTTTATTATTTTACAGCCAACTAGTAGTTCTAGTAATGTTAAAGTTATAGTAAAATGAAAATGTTTGCATTTCTAGACGTTTTGAAGGTTTCTCCAACATTTTTAAGAGGCATACCTCAGAAAAAATGGATGTGTGTGTGTGTTTTGCATGTTCGCATTTTTTCGTCCACGTTTTCATGCGCACGGATCAACCGATTTGAATGGTTCAAAAAACATTCGATCCCTATTGATAGGGAAATGTGCTGATTAGTTTTTGGCAAAGGCAAGTCCAGCCGTTACGGAGATACGGAGCAAAGAGTGCAGAAAATACAAATCGAGTTTTTCAGAGAACGGAGTATCCGATTTGAATGATCCAAAAAAGCATTCAGTTTGTAATGACGGGGAAAAGTGGTTATTAGTTTTTGGCAAAGGTAGGCCCAGCGGTTTCGGAGATACAGAGCTAAATGTTAAAAAAATGGCGGTTTTTAAGAGAACTAAGCGTCCGATTTTAATGATTCAAAGAACTTTCTGCTTGTTTCAACAAAATAATTGCTTTTGGAAAAAGAAATTTTTTGTTTCTAATTTTTTTTTCAAAAAATATTTTTGTAATTTTGGATTAAAAATTCAAAAAATCACCCAGTCTAAGCACAGTCTAAGCGCCACTCTGGTACAAATGTTTACCCAAGTGCGTTTAGACTGTTTATGTACATGAGCACTTTTTCAGTAATTTTGTGAAAATTTTTAAAAAATGTGAAAATGCCGCCAAGCTAAGCACAGTATAAGTAGAAATGTCGCACATAATTATTTGCAAATGCGTTTAGACTGTGACTATGCGGGAGTACTTTTTCAATTTTGTGTAAATTAGGCAACTTTCAAATTTTTTTGAAATTGAATTCGAGATAAAATGACGATTGTTAATGTTGTGGAGATAAATTGATTTATGATTTACATTTGATTTGCTCAGATATAACAAGATAGCAAAAATAATGAAAGTTACACAGTATTTGTAATAATATATTTGAAAACGTTGAAAATTTCTCGAAATTTTAAATTTCATTACGATACGGCAAGTTCCAGCAATTTGCCTTAAGGCACGATGCCATTCATTACTAGTTTACATTTTTCTGTTGTAGAAATATTTCCCGATGCGCACAAACAGTACATTGTCGATAAATGGTTGGCATAAAGAGCAATTTTGCAAAAAAATAGAGAATGAATATTAAAATCTAAAAATACAACAGTTTTTGATAGGAAACTATAGGTACCATACAGCTGCAAAATTTTCTACTATCTAAATTTTTTTTTCAATATCAGTCAATTCACATGCTACATAACAATATAATTTAAAAATGAATCAACGGATTTTGCTTCGTAATTAAAAAATAAAATGTTCGGTAATAATATATAAAAATCTTGAAACTTTAAATGGGTCAATTTAATTTAAATAGAATCAGTTTCATATTAAGTATTAAGGGACATTTATATGTCGAGTGCTTTGCAGTGGGTAAACTATTTATATATTTTCTGTAAGCTGCTCTTTACACTTATGCACCACATTTGCAATCAGTTAGTTATTTTTTGTACTAAACATTTTATACTAGAAATATTTTTGTGGCACGTTTTCCGGGCCAGCCAATTTATATATATATATATATATATATATATATATATATATATATATATATATACACACACATATACATATACATATACATATACATTCAATAATAAAAAGAATTTAACGAAGAAAAATATCTGTAATAATAATAATTCCAACAGAACACAAAAAATCAAATAATACATAATTAAAAAATAAATAAAATAGAATAAATTGAATAAATAAAAACTTTGAGAGATTTTTTTTTTTTTTTTAAATTTCAATAAGTATTATAACTGTTAAATTATTAACATCTAGTAATATTGTTAAATAAACTTTAAGAGATACCATTTCGTTAATTTTAAATTAAAATAACTACAAAATATTTTTCATTTAAATTTTCACATTCATTAAGTCAATTGTTTATTTATCTATGAAGTCAATGTTACAGTTATAAACTAAAATCTATTCCCCAGAGGGCACTTACATCTGCTCCATTGACAGTTCAAAACAACTTTACTCCGTTCACCTAGGTTCCTATCTTCACAATTGTCTATGGTCTATCATAGTTTACCTTATGGCAACGATCGCAAGAAATCGTTCATTTCGTCCCTGCTTTCGGTAGGGATCAGAACAAAGGCGTGCCGACCCGGCGCCAAACGTACCGGGTCAACTTGTTCGAGTCTCGAAGAAAACGAGGAACGGTTTTAGTGTTACAGTTAGTGGTAATTGTAAAGTGAGTGATAAGTGATTGTGGTGTATATATATATATATATATATATATATATATATATATATATATATGCAACTTTGGAAATACAAATGGAGTGTTATTTATGTTCTATACGTTTGTTATTTGCGTTTAATTATCAAGGTTTTAATCCGATGTCAAAATTGCAAATGTCATTTTGACGTAAAATCAAAATCGGACTTGTGAAATTTGAAATAGTTTTTTTTAAGAAAAGAATTTAGAAGGTAAGCAGTAATTTATTTTATAATTACTTTATATTATTTTTATTATTAATTACAATTTATTTAAGGTTTTTGTTAAACATCGGATTGCATGATGGACGCCAAAGAAGATACAATCGCTTCCATCTTGTCTCAAAAGTCCATTCCGTTTTTTTACAAATGCAGAAATGCTGATTTAATTCTGACAAGCTCTAAAGATCTGGGAGATGATCTAAAGATGAGAGATGTTTACAGTAAGTAATAATAAGTTATGTAATTGAACGTCCTGAAGAGCTCTTTGAATTTTTGTTCTTGGAAGTATTCTTTCAACTTGATATTTCGTTTAGAAATTATTTAAATATCTCGGAATTTTGTGAGAAAAGTTTGTGATTTTAGTATCTGACATCATAGTAAAGGTGTTAGTGTATAACATGCTCAAATTGTACACGTTTGTGCAAACTGTTAGTCCTGAGGAGCTCCTTAAAATTAAAATTTTGTATGTACAGTATTATTTTAACCTAGTGCATTGTTTAGATATTATCTAAATATCTTGAAATTTTGTGAGAAAAGTTTGTGATTTTTGGATTTGACATCATTGTAGAGGTATTAGGGTATAACATACGCAAATTGTACACGTTTTGTGCAAACTGTTTATCCTGAGGAGCTCTTTAAACTTTTACTTTTGCATGTACAGTATTGTTTTAACCTGGTGCATTGTTTAGATATTGTCGAAATATTTCGGGATTTTGTCAGAAAAGTTTTGTGATATTAGTATTCGACATAATAGTAAAGATGTTAGTGTATAACATACTCAAATTGTACACGTTTTGTGCAAACTGTTAGTCCTGAGGAGCTCCTTGAAGTTTTGATTTTGTATGTACAGTATTATTTTAACCTAGTGCATTGTTTAGATATTATCTAAATATCTTGAAATTTTGTTAGAAAAGTTTGTAATTTTAGTATTTGACATCATTGTACGTGTGTCAATGTACAATATGTTCAAATTGTTTTGTGCAAACTGTTTGTCCTGAGGAGCTCCTTGAAATTTTAATTTGTATGTATAGTATGTTTTAACCTGGTGCATTGTTTAGATATTATTTAAATATTTCGGAATTTTGTGTGAAAAGTTTGTAATTTAAACATTTGTCATCATAGTACGTGTGTTAGTGTACAATATACTCAAATTGTACACGTTTTGTGCAAACTGTTAGTCCTGAGGGCTCTTTAAGATTTTAATTTTATATCAATGATATTGTTTTATCCCGGTACATTGTTTAGAGATTTGTAATTTTAGTTTTATTAGTAATTTTTTTTTTTTAAACATAAATTTATATATATAGTCCCTTGTGACATAGTCATATAGACTTACTCATGCTAACTAAATAAAGCACGAAGCTTTACTAGAAAAAATATAATAACAAAAAATTCATATTAAATCAAAATAAATACATAAACTATGTAATAACAATGAAATTCTATCTATATACAAAAAATGCAGGGGAGGGATAATGATACTTTGAAATAAATTTATCGCAATCCATTAATTACATTTTAATTCATATATACCATTTACATAATTAATTAACTACATTTCTATTAATGATGCGAAATGGTTGTGTATTACATTTGTTAATGTTTTTAATGTCCATAATAGTAAATATTACTAAAATTTGTTAAATCCAACTTGTATTCGTCTTGGAAATTGTTAAATACTTACTAAGTCTCAGGATTGTATAAAGTAATAGTTTTACTTTGTGTTTTGTATCTTATTTTATATCAATACTAATTTCTAATTTAAACCAAACGATTTTTACTTATTGTTTTGTTTAAAAAATTCTTGCAGTTTTTATTTTATAACTTTTTGTCTGGTTAAAATAGAATATTCTTTCTCAACTGAATAAATCTGAATAAATCGTAACAAGGATTTTTTTCAAAACCAAGTAAATTATTAATTTTACTTTACATTTTGTAATTTGAAATCCAATAATTAATTAACCGAATAAACGATTATTAGTCAGTTTTTTTGTTTGAACATTTTTGCAGAAAAGTGTGAAACATTCTCTCAGTTCTATTCTTTTAACTTTTTATCTGGTTAAAATAGAATATTCTCTCTTTTTTCCAAATAAATCTTGATAAAATTTACAAATAAATTGCATAATTACAATTTATATAAAATCATGCATATAGAATTTCTTACTTATAACATTGCTCTAACTTGGTACGTTGCTTAAAGATTGTCTAAATATCTTAAAATTTTGTGAGAAAAGTTTGTTATTTTCGTATTTGTTATCATAGTACATGTGTTAGTGTATAACATACTCAAATTGTACACGTTTTATGCAAACTGTTTGTCCTGAGGAGCCCCTTGAAATTTTAGCTTCATATTTATAACATTGTTTCATCCTTGTACTTTGTTCAAAGATTGTTTAAATATCTTAAATTTTTGTAAAAAAAAGTTGTCTATTTTAGTATTTGACTTCATAGTACGAGTGTCAAGGTACAGCATACTCAAATTATACATGTTTGCAAACTGTTAGTCCTGAGGAGCTCCTTAAAATTTGTATGTACAGTATTGTTTTGAAGTGTGTCAACTTTTCTAAAGTGCATATCGTTACTAAATCAGTCATATCTTCCAAACCATTGATTAATATGAATGGTGTATATGGGAAATTTGTTCAGAACTAAATAATCTACAATTTTTTCTAACAACAACATGCCCTAGAGCAACTCGGTATACATTGAAATCACTTTTGAAATAGACTTAATGCTATTGAAAATACCCAGAAGTGTGTCAACTTTTCTAAAGTGCATATCGTTACTAAATCAGTCATATCTTCCAAACCATTCGATTAATATGAATGGTGTATATGGGAAATTTGTTCAAAACTAAATAATCTACAAAATTTTCTAACAACAAAACAACCTAGAGCAACTCGGTATACTCTGAAATCGATTTTGAAATAAACTTAATGCTATTAAGTGTGACAACTTTTCTAAAGTGCATATCGTTACTAAATCAGTCATATCTTCCAAACCATTCGATCAATATGAATGGTGTATATGGGAAATTTGTTCAAAACTAAATATTCTACAATTTTTTCTTGCAACCCAAACCGTAGAGCAACTCGGTATACTTTGAAATCGATTTTGAAATAAACTGAACGCTATCGAAAACTGTGAAGTGTTAGTGTACAACATATTCAAATTGCACACGTTTTGTGCAAACTGTTTGTCCTGAGGAGCTCCTTAAAATTCTAATTATCATTTTTAGATTTGGCCAACCTCTGCCTGGAAAATCCCTTAACTTTGTGCGCCCAAAGGATAATTTCTCGATGTTTCGACCTAATGGTGACCCATTGTGATCACAAGGAGCACCACTACATATCAGGACCCACCAAGAATTTTCGATTAATCGATTTAGTGAAAACAGCTTGCGATAGGGTTGTCAATGTCAGGAGGGAAGACCAGGGGATGAGCGACAGGTAATAATTAGGGTTTGTCGGTTTTCAAAAACCGGTTTTTTGGCGAAAATTATGGAATTCGAAAACCGTTTTTTTAGTGAAAAAAGTCGGTTTTCACTGTATAAATGGAAAATGACAAATATAGCCAAATATAAAAGATAGATGAAAGCGTTTTGATTCTTGAAATCATATCGATTCAATAGCATTTGATATCTTATCAGTCTGCAATGGTTCCCAGAAAGGTTTTGTATATATTAATTTAGATTTTTATACCAGTGTATATATTAATTTAAATCAGTGTGACTTATTCTTGAAGAAGTAACTTCCTCTACTCAAACTTAAAAAAAGAGTTTTAAACCCTAGAAGCCACAAATTAAAGAACAAAATACCTAAAATTATAATATCTGACATTAAAAACAATTAAGCATAATTTGGTCACAAGTATGAGAGTAATTTCTATTTCAGGAAATTTTGTGAGTAAACAAAGGACACGTCTAAGTAGCAATTCGATAGACGTTCTCAGTTTTTTAAAATCATATTTTATTAAACAAAAAACAATTAGAATGTTTAAAATTAATTAAAGTTGCACGGAACAGACAATACCCGAGTTTAGCTTAATTGTTTTTAAAACTAATATTGATATTAACAAGTGGGTATCAACATATGTGCCCATAATTATGAAAGTGGTCTAAGTCATATATTTATTGTTTCAAGATATTTTTCGAATTGCATTTGAATAAATTAAAAAATATTTTTACATTATGCGACATTTTAATTTTTAATTTTATTAGTCTTAATTAATGGAAATGTATTATGAATATGGAATTTTGTGTGAATTTCATACGATAATATTGTTTTTGAAGTTTGAATTTACTTAGACCATTTTCAAAATTAACTGAATGTCCTATAAATGACTTAAAGCAATAAAGAATTTTGAGTTTTATTTGAAACAATAATTTTATTGAAATAATTCGTGAGCATTTATTAATTATTTTCAAACGGTAATCCATTTTTATCCAAACTGAATTATATGGTTAGATAAACCTGAATGAAATTGTCGTTATTATTAAAATTTGATTATCATTTATTTTATTATGTAGTTCAGAAACGCGTCAAAGAAGGCCACGTGCCATTTTCAAGATCTTTATATAATTTCTTTAAATTTTTGATTTAGACCACCTTCATAATTAACACTAAATGAATTCCATATAATGTTGAAATTACAACCACTATCTAATGGTTCATTTTTGAGAATTTCGTAAAAATTACATTGAATACATTTAGTATGAAATAACTGATAAACTCATTTTTTTTAAATTTTGACTTAGACCACTTTCATAATTATGGGCACAATTTTTTAATTTTTTTTTAATTTAATGATTTTTTATTTAAAAATGCATTATTTTTATTTATTCGAAAACTTTCCTTTCACTATCATAAAAATATTTTTATTATTATATATGAAAATAATGCATGAATAACGAATAATTATTTTCAAAGTTATTTAATCAAGATAAACTATTATTTTTTAGTTCTATTAATTAAAATTAAAATAATTTTGTTTACTATATATAAAAACGAACAATAAATAAATTGAGTCAAATACTGCTCTAAATTACACTAAATTTGCGGATAAATTACAGAATGTTCGAGCAAAAATGTATTTTCTATATAAAATTTGGAAACTGGTTAAAACCGGTTTTTTAGTAAAATTAAAATTCGAAAACCGGTTTTCTGGAATGTTGGTTTTTGTATAAACCGTAAGTAATAATAATAATAATAATAATAATAATTGATTTAAATGATTCAAGAAACTTTCTGCTTGTTTCAACAAAAAAATTGCTTTTGGAAAAAGAAATTTTTGTTTCTAATTTTTTTTTTCGAAAAATATTTTTGTAATTTTGGATTAAAAATTCAAAAAATCACCCAGGCTAAGCACAGTCTAAGCGCCACTCTGGTACAAATGTTTACCCAAGTGCGTTTAGACTGTTTCTGTACTGGAGCACATTTCCAATTTTGTGAAAACTATTGAAAAATGTGAAAATGCCGCCAAGCTAAGCACAGTATAAGTGAAAATGTTGCACAGAATAATTTGCAAATGCGTTTAGACTGTGACTATACGGGAGCACTTTTGCAATTTTGTGTAAATATTAGGCAACTATTTTTTTAGAATGAAATTGAATTCGAAATGAAATGACGATTGTTAATGTCCTGGGGATAAATTGATTTATGATTTGATTTACTCAGATATAACAATAAGATAGCTAGAATAATGAAAGTTACAGTATTTGTAATAATATATTTGAAAACGTTTGAAATTTCTTGAATATTTCATTACGGTACGGGAAGTTCCAGCAATTTGACTTAAGGCACGATGCCATACACCACTAGTTAGTATTTTATTAGTATTTTTTTTAGATTTATGATTTGTTTATGCAACCTCATCTGGAAGACGATCTTGCCTTGTCCAAAGGCTTTGGAGAACTTTTTGCGAATCGGAGGCGTTTTTACAATTCTGGACGTCATTGAGGTAAGAGAAGATTTTAAAGAAAACTAAACAAATTTTGTTACATAATTTTTTTCCCTAGAAAATTCCAAATCCTTATCGCAAACCTTGGCTAGGAATGCTGGTAGATTTTTGTTACGACAATGCTGGAAGAAGCGATTTTGCAATTTCTGCTCATGTTCAGGTTTTGGCTTGGAGGGGCAAAAATGCCAGGAAGGGGATTTTTGAACTTTTGGCCAAATTATACAGGTGAAAACTAGATATATGAATTTGAAGCTCTGAACCTTACATATATATATATTTCAAAAGGGATGAAGAAAATTCAGAAGGAAAACTGTCTGCTGATCATCTTAATTTGAAAAGATGCGACATCAAGGACAAAGGTCAGTTAGTATTAAATCTTATTAAATTTTGAGAGAAAAGTTTGCAATTTTAGTATTTGACATCATAGTAAAGATGTTAGTGTATAACATACTCAAATTGTACACGTTTTGTGCAAACTGTTTGTCCTGAGGAGCTTCTTAAAATTTCAATTTTGTATGTATAGTATTGTTTTAACCTGGTGCGTTCTTTGGATATTATCTATATATCTTGAAGTTTTGTAAGAAAAGTTTGTAATTTTAGCATTTGGTACCATTGTACGTGTGCCAAGTTACAATATGTTCAAATTGTATACGTTTTGTGCAAACTGTTTGTCCTGAGGAACTCCTTGAAGTTTTAATTTTGTATGTATAGTATTGTTTTAATCTGATGCATTGTTTAGATATTGTGTAAATATCTCGGAATTTTATGAGAAAAGTTGGCAATTTTAGTATTTGACAGTATAGTGATGGTATTAGTGTATAACATAGTCAAATTGTACACGTTTTGTGCAAACTGTTTGTCCTGAGGAGCTCCTTGAAGTTTTAATTTTGTATGTATAGTATTGTTTTATCCCGGTACTTTGTTTAGATATTGTGTAAATATCTCGTGATGTTGTGAGAAAAGTTTGGAATTTTAGTATTTGACATCATAGTACGTGTGTATATACAAATTGTGTAGATTTTTAAAAAATAAATCTTTTAGAATATTTACAAAAAAACTAGCTTCGAAATTTGAACTATGTTCATACAAGTACGCTTATAAAAAAAATATCGGAAAAAGACTTACATTTTCATTATTATACGTATTTTTATACTTATAAGTATTTCTCATAATTTTTGATTAAGAAATTTCGAAAAGTTTTAATTGCCAATAACTTTGGGTAAAAGTATTTGGTTCATTGATATTTTTTGTGCCTAAAAAATTAGGCTTATTAATATTATTCTGTTTAGATTTTTTGTAAATTTGAAGTTAGTTAAAGGTGAGACTAACGGTGTTTACATCTGTTTTATTTTTTTCCAAAAAAGTTTGCGTCGGGTCATATAAAACTGTTTATACAGAATTTTACTCAATTTTATCTAGTTTCGGCTAAGTTAAATAAAGAAGAGTGCACGGAACAAAATTTTAATGTTATTTTCAAAAATGTAAAAAAGCGTCCTAAACTTCCATATATTGTTCCATATATTAGGGACTAGTTCACTCTAGTTTTATTTTTTTACAAAATTGTTCGTATCGGGGTATATAAAACAGTTTATACAGAATTTAATAAATTTTGTATACAGTTTATACAGAATTTAGTTAATTTTATCTAGTTTCTGTTGAGCTAAATAAAAAAGAGTGCACGGAACAAAATTTTGATGTTATGTTCAAAAATCTAAAAAAAGTGTCCCGAATCCCCACATATTACTCAATATATTAAGAACGAGTTCACACTAGTTTTATTTTTTTCCCATATAATGCTCAGTACATTAAAGAGGAGTTCACACTAATTTTATTTTTTTACCAGAAAATTTGTATAGGGGAATATAAAACTGTTAATACACATCTTTTATAAATTTCATCTAGTTTCTGCTAAGCTAAATAAAAAAGAGTGCAGGAACAAAATTTTTATGTTATTTAAACAATCGTAAAAAAGTGCTCCATTAAATATTGGTTCTGCTAAAATATTTGATTTAAATAATATTCACTTCTTAAATGTTTTTGCAAAAAATCTTTTTTGAAATATTGTTTTTCAATATGTTTTTTGAATGCAAAAAATGTGAAATGGCCAAATACTTTTATTTTTCATTATATAATATTAATTTTACGAACAAAATACACGTTTAGTAAGGTTCTTCTAAGTAACTTTTCTTCAAGCACGCTGATTTTTAACGAGCTCCTCAGGACGCACCGTTTGTATTTCAAACATGCAAACTGAATATGCAATTTTAACACAAGTTTTTAAATGTAAAAATATGAAATAGCTAAATTTTTTTATTTTAATATTAATTTTACGAACAAAGTACTCGTTTAGTAAATCTCTGCTTCTTTAAGCATTGTGGTTTTTAAGGAGCTCTTCAGGGCCCACCGTTTGTATTACAAACATGCAAATTAAATATGATATTTTTCAGGAAGTTTTTTAAATGTGTAAAATATGAAATTGGCAAATATTTTATGGAGTTTTTTAAAATATAAATTGGCCAAATACTTCCATTTTTTATGTTAAATGTTAATTTTACGAACATAGTACACGTTTAGTAAAGTTCTTGTAAGTAGCTTCTCTTCAAGCGTAATGATTTTTAATGAGCTCTTCAGGACACACCGTTTGTATTACAAACATGTAAATTTAATATGATATTTTTACATGAGTTGTTTAAATGTAAAAAATATAAAATGGCCAATTACTTTCATTTTTCATTATGTAATATTAATTTTACGAACAAAGTACACGTTTGGTAAAGTTTTGCTCTTTTAAGCATTTTGATTTTAACGAGCTCTTCAGGACGCGCCGTTTGCATTACAAGCTTGAAATTCACGTATATTATACCTAAACATATTATCAATCTATTATTATTATTTTTTTTTAAAGAAATTCAAACTGTCACCACCTATGTGGAACCTTTGATCGAACGCTGCAAGATGTCGCCAGGTGATATCACACAGATTGTGGAATGCGGAGAAATAGATGTTTTACCATTTACTAATTTACCTTTTAAAAATTGCATTCGAGCAAAGGTAAAACAACAAACCAGAATAACAAATCTACCAAATTTTAATAATTCATTTCTATTTTTTTAGGTCCATGCCATGTTACGAGTCTTAGACTGTTGCGATGATAAAGTCCATGAAGACATTGTTAATAGATATGGAGTCGATGGTGGAAAATCTAGTTTGGACATCCATGATAAAGTATAATAATAAATTTAATAATTCACATGGTTTCTCAATTGGTAATGCTAAATTTGTTCCCATTAGATCACCCTGTTGTCTGCCAAAAATTTCGAATTGTCCTTCAAAAAGCAACTGATGAACATCCCTGATGGTACAGAACTTTCTCCACATGGTCTTAATATGATGCAAACTTTGGAAATGAGACGACACGAAGAAAAGGTATTAATAAAGCATAGTTTTTTGAAGTAAAACTTTTTAGGCGCGACTAGGGCGTAAGTCCGTACACATGCAACGGAAGATAAGAGTTGAGTGCCAATGATTCGTCATTCGCTCTCGATGATATCATTTCTATACGGGTCGATTGTGATTAGACGTCGTGTATGTGAATAGAGATCTGTCGTTGTATGCGTACCGATATCAACAAGGAAATCGACATAGATAGATAAATAAACATTTTAAAGTTACATCGTAGTACAAATCTTGATTTAATGAAAAATGCCTGAATCAGAAGAATATTTTACCATGTTCCTTGAAAATAATAAAACAAATTAAAAGTTTGTTTCGTGTACTAAACGTAATTTTATTGATTAGAAATTATTTCTATATTGTTCGTAGTTTCTATAAATCTTTGAAGTTATTAAAATTCTTTTATTTTCTTTTTGAGCTCTTTTATTTTTCATTAATACACTGTCCTAACTATGTAAAATTTGCACATGACACTCTTTAATATGTCTACTATGCGTACAAATTGTAAAACAGATGACTATTTTACAATTTTTTGAGTTAAATAATGCTTTTCCAAAATGTGCATTCGCCTCATTACTAATTTACCTAGTATACTTTATTTGTGTACAAGTAGAGTTCTTTTATTTTTTATTAATACACCGTTCGTGCAAAATCTATGAAATTTGCACATGACATTCTTGAATATGTCTACTATGCGTACAAATACTGAAACTGATGACCTTTATACAATTTTTGAGTTAAATAATGTTTTTCCAAAACCTGCACTCGCCTCATGACTAATTTACATAGTGCACTGTATTTATTGTACAAGTAGAGTTGTTTTATTTTTTATTAATACACTGTTTGTGCAAAACCTATGAAATTTGCACATGACATTCTTGAATATGTCTACTATGCGTAAAAATTGTAAAACTGATGACTTTTTCACAATTTTTTGAGTTAAATAATGTTTTTCCAAAACCTGCACTCGCCTCATTACAAATTTACATAGTATACTTTATTTGTGTACAAGTAGAATTCTTTTATTTTTTATTAATACACCGTTTGTGCAAAACCTATGAAATTTGCACATGACATTCTTGAATATGTCTACTATGAGTACAAATACTGAAACTGATGACCTTTATACAATTTTTAGAGATAAAATTTTTTTTTCAAAACCTGCACTCGCCTCGACTAATTTACATAGTGCACTGTATTTGTTGTACAAGTAGAGTTGTTTTATTTTTTATTAATACACCGTTTGTGCAAAACTTATGAAATTTGCACATGACACTCTTGAATAGGTCTACTACGCGTACAAATTGTAAAACTGATGACTATTTTACAATTTTTTGAGTTAAATAATGTTTTTCCAAAACCTGCACTCGCCTCATTATTAATTTACATAGTATACTTTATTTGTGTAAAAGTAGAGTTCTTTTATTTTTTATTAATACACCGTTTGTGCAAAACCAATGAAATTTGCACATGACATTCTTGAATATGTCTACTATGCGTACAAATTGTAAAACTGATGACTATTTCACAATTTTTTGAAATAAGTAATATTTTTTAGGCAAGTTCTTCAAACACAATTGTTACATGATGAGTGAATTTGCAAAAACAATATTTGTTTAAGTTTTGTTTAACATAATCAACTATGTGAACTAATATTATAGAATTTATTAATCAGCAATTACTTCATTTCTCTAATAAAGGTCCAAGTCCTTTATTGTCCTTATTACAATGACAAACCGATCATGTCATATTTGAAGTATGACTTTAATTAAATAATTATTTTTAAATATTACACTAATTTTTAGTGCTTTTATAAATATATAATTTATAATTTATCATTATATAAATGTGTATAATGATTGACGACACTAATAAATGTGTGAATCACGAGTGTTACCATATTGCTAATGAAAATTATTCTAAATTGTTATATGATGCATTTATTTTTATTTAAATGCCATCTTGTACAGTAGCAAATAAGTTTTACTTCAATCGCGTGAGAACCTTACGCGCACTCTTTTTTTATATAAATTGACTATAAAATGATAGTGAGTGTATTTTTCTTGTCACAGGATTTTTTTTGGTATATATTTGGTCTTAAGTTATCTTTATTAGTGCATTGTTTTGTTATTAAAAATTTTGATTTATAAATAGTCTTATATGTTATATTCGTTTTGATACATTTTCGTGACGACTATATTCAGTCAATTGGTTAAAAAAAATGATCATAATGATGTTATAAGCAAGTAGCCAAATATGGACCTTAGGACATTTTTTTTACATTTTATTAAATAACATTAAAATTTTGTTCCGGGCACTTTTTTATTTAATTTTAGCGGAAACTAGATAAAAGTTACTAAAATTCTGTATAAACTGTTTTATATGCCCCGGTGCAATTTTTTTTATTGAAAAAATAAAACCAGAGTGAACTTGTCCTTAATGTATATATAAGGATTTGGGACACTTTTTTACATTTTTTGAAATACCTTTAAATTTTTGTTCCCGACAATCTTTTTTACTTAGCTTAGCAGAAACTAGATAAAATTTTCTAAAAATGTGTATTAACAGTTTTATATGCCCCGATACAAACATTTTTTGTGAAAAAATGTAACTATTGTAAATTATTCTGGAGCGTATTAAACAATATATATGGGGTTTCGGGACACTTCTTTATATGTTTTAATATGTCATTAAAATTTTGTTCAGGGCACTCTTTTCTATTTAGCTCAACAAAATCAAGATAAAATATACTAAACCACCATTAAGTTAAAATGCAACTTACACCTAGTTTTTCTATTCTTTTTTAGGAGGAAAAAATGTCCAGGGACATCATAGAAATGTACAGACTCTCCAAGTTACCAAAAGCCCTCGAAGCATTTGCAACCCTAAAACATGCCGACAGGTAAATCTACACAATTTAATAATAATAATTTTATTATTATTATTATCTTATTATTTCTATTATTTAAATTTGGAGCTTTTATATATACTTAGATATAGAAATTTTGCATAATTCTATATTGAAATGCGGACTTTAGTGTTTTGGTCACTTGCATTATAAAAATTTAAAACATTTTTTAAGTTTTGTTTAAATAACTTTTAATTTTGTTCTCAGACATTATAATTTGCTGACATTAGTGAAAACTAGATAAAATTTACTAAAATATAGTAAGAACTTGTGTATATACTTAGATATCTAAATTTTGCTTAATTTTATATTGAAATGCGGACTATAGTATTTTGGTAATTAGTAATATATATATATATATGGATTTGGGTAATTTTTTTACTTTTCTACAAATAACTTTTGATTTTTTTCTCGGACATCATAATGTGTTGATATTAGTGAAAACTAGATAAAATTTACTAACATTTAGCAAAAACTTGTGTATATACTTAGATATCTAAATTTTGCATAATTTTATATTGAAATGCGGACTATAGTATTTTAGTAATTAGTAATATATATATATGGATTTGGGTAATTTTTTTACTTTTCTACAAATAACTTTTGATTTTTTTCTCGGACATCATGAAGTGTTGATATTAGTGAAAACTAGATAAAATTTATACTATACTTAGATATACAGTATATACAGTATTTTGGTAATTGGGTAATATTATGGATTAAGATCGTTTTTTTCCTATACTTTTCTACAAAGTACTTTTAATTTTTATTTTCGATATAATACATTTTAGTGACAATTTTATTTATATTATTTATTAATTTTATTTTTATTATTATTTGCTTTTATTTCATATTAAATCATCACACTACGGATATCATTTTAATGTAAATTCTATCCCTTTTTTTTATTTATGATTTATTGGCTTTATAAACTAGTACATTAGCCATATACTAAATTACATAATATCTACACTATCTCTTAAAGTCTAGTCTTACGTATATATCATTGTTTTATGTATATTTCATTTATAGTTTCATATTATCAAATTCTATCCTTTGCACTCTCATTTATTTAAATTTATGTTATTATTTCTCAATATTGCTAGATGTTAATTATTTAACAGTTGTAATAATTATTGAAATTAAAAAAAAATTATTTCAAAAATATATTAACCATATATCAATTATTTTTTAGGACTGCAAATCGTCTGTCTCTGCTGCAGGAAAAACAGAAGCAAATCGACTGTTTGATGGAATCGAGACCAGTACAAATTCCTGGTGAAGATTTTGCTCAGGATGCACCAGAAACTTTCCATTTGACGGTTGATACGAATATTGCTGTTACTGTAAGTTTAATATATTATATTTGAGTCTTTTAGGAAGCCATTTAGGAAGTTAGAATTTTATGTTTTTAGTTTTTATATTCAAAAAATTGGCTTAAAAGAGTTGGGTGCTCCAAACAAATTTTTCGTGTTTCAAGTATTTTTTTTACAAAAAGTTTGTATCGGGGTTTACAAAATGGTATATGCAGAATTTTAGTAAATTTTATCTAGTTTCTGCTAAGCTTAATAAAAAAGAGTGTCCAGAATAAAATTTTAGTGTTATTTGAAAAAATTTTAAAAAGTGTCTTGAATCCATATAATACGTTCCAGAGTATTTCGCAATAGTTTCAGTTTTTCACAAAAATTTTCGTATAGGGGTATATAAAACAGTTTATACAGAATTTTAGTAAATTTGACAGTTGATACGAATATTGCTGTTACTGTAAGTTTAATATATTATATTTGAGTCTTTTAGGAAGTCATTTAGAGGTTAGAGTTTTGGGTTTTTAGGTTTTATATGTAAAGAATTGGCTTAAAAGAGCTGAGTGTTTGAACCAATAAGTTTGTGTTTCAAGTATTTTTTTTACAAAAAGTTTGTATCGGGGTTTACAAAATGGTATATGCAGAATTTTAGTAAATTTTATCTGCTGAGGTAAATGAAAAATAGTACACGGAACAAAATTTTAATGTTTTTTAAAAATATCTACAAACGTTCTAGAGTAATTTACAATAGTTTCATTTCTTCACAAAAATTTTTGTATAGGGGTATGTGAAGCAATTTGTACAGAATTTTAGTAAATTTTATTTAGTTTCTGCTGGGATAAATAAAACATAGTGCCCCGAACAAAATTTTAATGTTGTTTGAAAAACTCTGAGAAAGTCTTCCGAATCCCCATATATTGTTTAATGCATTAAAGACTAGTTTACCTAATTTTATTTTTGCCTAAATAAAATTGTATCGGGGTATATAAAACAGTTTATACAGTATTTTAATAAATTTTATCTAGTTTTTGCTAAGCTAAATAATAAAGAGTGCTCGGAATAAAATTGCAATGTTATTTAAAATATCTAAAATCCGAAATTCCCATATATTGCTCGATACATTTTAAGGTCGAATTCACACTAATTTTATTTTTTTACAAGAAAGTTTGCATCACGGCATATAAAACAGTTTATACAGAAATTTAGTAAATATTATCTAGTTTGTGATAAGCTCAATAAAAAAGAGTACACGGAACAAAATTTTAATGTAATTTAAACAAACGTAAAAAATTGACACCAATCCATATATCGTATATATTCAAAAATCATAACGGCGATTCAAACTAGTTTTGTTTGAAATTTTTGTATCACACTACAAAAAGCAATGTATACAGAAAATTAATAAATTTTATCTAGTTTCTGATAAGCTAAATAAAAAAGAGTGCCCCGGACAAAATTTTAATGTAATTTAAACAAATGTAAAAAATTGACTGCAATCCCCTTATATTGCTCAATACATAAAGGACTAATTCTTGAAGCTAATTCAATTTAGTTGGATTTTAATACATTGGGATAAATTTATTTAAATTATTAGATTATATAATAATAAATTATATTGAATTATTATCTTGTACTATAATAATAACCTTTGCTTTTAATTAAAAATAATAATTATTGTTTTTTAAATTATTTGAATTTATTTTCAATAGCTCAATTTTTTTAATGCTAATTATTATACAATATTTTTCATCATACTTGTGGATTTTTAAATAAATAATTTTTATGACTAAAGCAATGATTTTCCAAATATATCCCTAGAAAAAAATAATTTAAATTATTAGAAAACAATGTCTATTAAAATTATCATTTAACAACAAAATAAATTAATTTATGTATTTTTTTCTCAATTTTAGGCTGTGTACGATCAGCACATCAAGATTATCCGAGATGTTTGAAATTTGCCGGAATTTACTTAATATTTTATACACATATTTAATATAAAATTATTTTATATACTTAAATAATTCATTCCAAAATTCTGTTTTAATCCTTTTTTTGTTACAAATGACATCATCTAAAGAATCCATCACAACTTTGCACGCAAGTATAAACAAAATAAGACAATTTAATTAAACTTATTATATATAATAATTATATTAAACTATTATATAAACAACATACTAATCTAATACATGTATAAATATTTTTCTTAATTTTTAACCATGTTTTTTATTACATAAATCCATTTTTCTGCCTTTAACATACGTACAAACGTGTGTCAGGAATTTCAAAATCAAACAATTTCATTCGACTTATAAAGCGATGTGGGAGAGAGATGCCGCATGTGGATTTTCATACATTTTGTTCAAGTGGGAAAGAGATGCCGTGATGAATGACGCCGATACCTGTCCGGTGAATACGAAACATTCAAACAGGTTGTTGGAGGAGCATGGAGTGTGAGAGAAGGAGATTACAGGTGAGATAAATAAGATTTAATAAGAATTTAATATGAATTGATATATAAAGGTATTTTATAAATAAATGAATCAAATAAAAGTTAAAAATAATAATAATAATAATAATAAAAATATCAAATGAAAGTTAAAAATAAAAGAGCAAGCTCATGTGATAATATATCTATATCTATCATACAGTATTATTTTTTATGAAAAAAGGGTAATTCTAACAAATTTAAAACATTGATATAAAATTGAAAAAAATAGTTAAATCTTCTTTTTTAGTTTGCCAGTAAGTACAGGTTTCATTTTACTCTATTAATTTATAAAATTAATAGATTGGAAAATTTGCATTTGTCTTGGATTTTGATATAATTGGATTAGTCTTGGATGTTGGATTTTATTGCTTAGCTTTTATTTCATACTTGGATTTTGATATAATTAGTTGTTTTGGTATTTGGATTTGTTGGTAGTTGGATTATTAAATAATTAGATTTTAATATTTTACTTTCTATAAGCAATTATTTTTTTAAATAATTTTGAACTACTTTTGATTTCAACATAGCTAGATTTTAGGAACTTTGATTTCGATATTTTTAGATTTGTATAAATTTGTGTTTATAATTAACTATCTAGGTTGAATTATTAGGCGAAATTTGCTTTCTAAAAAATATTTTAAATATTTAGTTTTGGATTTTGACATAATTCGGTTTAGGTAGGTGAGACGACTTGGATTTTCATTTTTTAGCTTTTTTAAGCATTTATCTGGATTTCAGGAACTTCTATTTTTTATATATATGTGTCTTCTATTTTTTGATATGTTTAGATTTCCAAAATTGTTTATCAAGCTGGTAGATTTTGATACATTGGCTTATATATGCACTAAAATGTTGAAATGTTAAATGCTTAAAGTTTTTGGATTTTTCCATATTAGGCGTTTAGGAACTTAGATTTTTTTAAATATAAATTATATAAAGTGACTTAGATTATATAAAGTGACTTAAATTTACTTTAGCTCACCTAGAACTGTTAATATTGGAATATTTGGATTTTTAATGCATTAATCGATGTTCACATATATAGATTTTAGGAACTTTTCAGATTTTGTTTTTTATGTATTTGGATTTTTAGGTAGTTGTATTATTAGGTACATGTAATTAAATTTTAAAGCACTTAAAATTTCATATATTTAGAACTTATTTTTCGGAAAATTTCGATTCAAAAAATTGATTTTTCGGATATTTTCAACATTTAGAACTTATTTTTCGGTATTTCTGGTTTTTTTCAGTTTGGGTAAAAATATTAGTAAGACTAGTGGTGTATGGCATTGTGCTTTAAGGCAAATTTCTGGAACTTTCCGTACTATAGAGAAATATTCGAAGAATAAAATTAAGTTTAACCTTTATTTTTGCAAATTAAAACAGAAATTTCAAACAAAATAAAAATTTCACAAGAACAATCGTTTTGTGAACACAAACAGAAAGTTGTTTGAATCATTCAAAGCGGATACTTAGTTCTCTCAATGACTGTCATTTTTGCATATTTATCTCCGTATCTCCAAAACGGCTAGACCTGCCTTTACCAAAATCTGATCACCACTTCTCCCCGGCATTACTAATTCAAAGTTTTTTGGATAATTCAAATCGGATGCTCCGATCTCTCAAAAACTCGATTTATATTTTCTGCACTCTTTGCTCCGTATCTCCGAAACGGCTGGACCTGCCTTTGCAAAAAACTAGTCAGCATATCTCTCTATCAATAGGAATCGAATGTTTGTTGATCCGTGCGCCTGAAAACGTGGACGAAAAGTTGTGTCCATACACACACATCAGTTTTTTCTGAGGTAAGCCAAAGCGTTCAGAAACCTTCAAAACGTGTAGAATTGCAAAAAAAAATTCAATTTCGATTTGTGGACTACTGCAATAACTTACCCTACGGAAAGTTAATAAGAGAAGACCAACGAACTTAATGATACTTTATATGCAATTTAGGATTCTGGGCGTAGTCTCATTTAAGTAGTTTCTTCCTAATTAGTAGAAACCTATTGTTCTTCTCTCTTTTATAATTTTTGCTCAATTTTAGTTCTTACATACATATATATATACTAGCTGACCCGGCGAACTTTGTTCCGTCATAATGACATTAAATAAGAAGTTTTTTTAATTGGGAAAAATAAAAATAAAATACCGTTCTTGATTATTCATATTTATTTCTGAAAATAATAAAATATGAATCATGGATTGAATAAACTCAATGAAGAGTTTATAATTAATTAATTTTCAATTTGAACGAAAAACGAAGGATCCTATGTCCTTCTCCTGGCTCTAAACTACTTCTCTAGCAATTTTCAGCTAAATCGGTTCAGCCGTTCGTGAGTTATAGGTGTTCTAACTAACACGATCCTTTTATATATATATATATATATATAAGATATATATATATATACACATATTTATATTTTTTTTCTCCTTTCAGATAGATCTTCATGTCGGATTACAAAACCCGGCAACTCCACTGAGCGTGTCTTATAATGGTGGACTCAGTTTTATTCCAAACCGCCGACAACAGGTAGATTATTATATTAAATTACAATATTATCTAACTTGATAAATTAATGAAAATTAACGCTAAAATATCGATAAACAATTAACAATTGCGATAAAAATAATTTTGTGCGTTATGGATAATAAATTATTAATAAAAATTACAGTTTTAGCCAAAAGTGTGATGTGTAAATTGAAAATGTTTTACTCTGCGATTTATATTAATTTTGTTTATTTTTAAATTAAATATTGTCGGTTTTAAGCGGTTAAATTGATTAAAAACAATTAAAGTTTGTTCTAAAAATAATTTTGGGCTTCGGGAATAATTTTTTTTTAATTACAATATTTATTACTACTGTTAAATAATTTAACATCAATCAATTTAAATAAATAAGAGTACAAACGATAGAATTCACATTAAAATGATATCCGTAGTATGATAATTTAAAATAAAATAAAAGCAAATAATAATAAAAATAAAATTAATAAATAAAATAAATAAAAAGTGGAATTAAAACATTAAGTGATAGATAATAATAAATATAACAAAATAACAATATTAGAAATAATAAATGATATATTAAACAAAAAGTGTGGTGATCTATTATAAATTTTAATTCTGAATTACATTTTGTTTGTTTAAATTAAATATTTTCGGATTTTAATTCTTAAATTATTTATAAATAATTAACATTAATAATAAATGCAATTTTGAATAATTAGAATCATAAATAGTGTGTTTAAAAAAAATATAAATTTTTTATTTTGTTATGTTCCTACTTTTGTATTAATTTTATTTTTTTATAAATTACATATGACGATTTTCAAGTACTTGAATTATTTATATACAATTAATTAAGTTCTGAAGATCTGAAATAATTTGTTTTATTCGTTGTTATGTTATTAATAAATATTATATCGTGATAAAATATTTATAAACAATTAATAAAAGTTTGTTATTGTAAAAAATACGGTGTAATTATTAGTATCTTAAAATTAGTCTCATTTTTTCTATTTTGCTCGTCAGTAGAGTTTCTTTTCTACACTTTTGGTTTATTATTTAATTAATTCTTAAAATTAATCTTGAGCGCAAAATATTGAAACATTTATTATTTTTACTCAAAATTTTATATTAAAGTCTTAAAAAGTATTTTTAAATAATTATAAACGTGCCTTAAGACAAATTGCTGGAATTTCTCGCTTTTTTTATCTTTTTAAAGGCTCGAAAAGCAAAATAGATTTTGAATAGTTTTGGACGTTTTTGAAAACATTTAAAGAATTTGAATATTGAACAAAATCGGAAAAATAGCATTTTTTCTTGAAAAAAATACTGATATTTTGTGAAAACTCTGAAAATTTTTAAAATCTTTAGTATTTTAATTTTTGAAAATTTCGAAAACATTTACAGAATTTGAAAAAAATAGCTTTTTTTCTGTAAAAAGTAATCAAAAATTTGAAAAAATGTTTTTTTTTAAAACGATGATATTTTGTGAAAACTTACGATATTTTTGAAAACTTTAATTTTTTTTTTTTTTTAAATTAAAAAAAAATTTAAATATTTTTTTTTTGAAAATACTGATATCTTGTGAAATTTTTGAAAACTTAAATATTTGTTTTTTTTTAATTTTGAACATTTTTGAAAATTTTGAAAACATTTAAAGAATTTGAATATAGTAGAATTTGTACAAAATTGAAAAATGTCGCTTTTTTTGAAAATACTAATATTATGTGAAAACTTTGATTTTTTTTTTTAAATTTAAATTTTTTATTTATCTTTAACATTTTTGAAAATTTTGAAAACAATTAAAGAATTTAAATATTAAACAAAATTTAAAAAAAATGCTTTTTTTTTTTTTGAAAATACTGATATTTTGTGTAAACTTTGAACATTTTTGAAAACTTATTTTTTTTTATTTTATTTAAATTTTAAACATGCTTGAAAATTTTGAAAACATTTAAAGAATTTGAATGTCGAACAAAATTGGAAAAACAATCGCTTTTTTTTTTGAAAAATTTAAATATTCCACAAAATTGAAAAAATTGCCTTTTTTTGAAAACGCTGATAATTGTGAAAAGTTCAAATTTAATTTAATTTTTTTAATTTTATTTAAATTTTGAACATTTATGAAAACATTTAAAGAATTTAAATATTGAACAAAATTGAAAAAAATGCATTTTTTAAAAAAAATTTGAAAACTTAACTTTTTTAATTTCTTTAAATTTTGAAATTTCTTGAAAGTTTTTGATAACCATATGTCACAAAAATATTTGATTTTGCGACTTCTAAATGGCATTTTTCTAAAACTTATTTTTTGAATTATTGGGACCTCTGGCTTTGCAAAAATTATTACGTAATTTGAATTTCAAACATAAATAACTAATTAATAATAAACATAAATAACTAATTTTAATTTTAAACATAAATTTATAGGATAAAAAATGAATAATATAAATATTACTATTCTTATAAATATTATTTGTGATCAAAATTTTATCTAATGAACTGAACTTATTAAATATTTAATTTGTTTATATGCAATTAAAGTTTAATATAAAAAATTTTGGTTAATGGTTTCAAGAAATAATATTTATCTAAAGTTTACGTTCGGACTGAATGTATGTAGTGTAAAAATATTAAAAGGGAAACTATCTAAAATAAATAAATAAAATACTTAAAAACACTAATTTAATATATATATATATATATATATATATATTATTTCTATACTTATAAATATATATACATTTCTATATTTATAAATAATATATGCAATCAAGTTGTTTACGTAAATATAAATTTAAATAATTTTATAGAAATCAGAAGATATATATATATATATATAATTTATTAAATTGAAGTGATGTTTATATTATTATTAATGTTTATTTGAACTTTTAATTTGCAGAATGTGATTGTTACAAACAATAGGAAGTGCAAGTGTGATTTTGTGCAAAAAATGTGATATAAGAAACAATTTGTTCATACAAAAGTATTAGAAGAATCCGTCCAGGTAACATGTCAAAGTAAGTACCAATTTATAATTTATATATATATATATATATATATATATATATATACACACATCCATTTTTCCGAGGTATGCTAAAATGTTCAGAAGCCTCTGAAACATAAAAATATATAAAAATTTTCATTTCACGAGAAGTTAATAATAAAAATTACTTGCATACGTTTCGACTTTATATTTGTTTTATCTTCAGTGCTAATAATCTCCATACAAAAATGATACATAGAGAAAATTCATACCGTAAAATTGTTTTTAATTCGAGATTAATTTTTATATTACATAAGTGACTTTGTCATTTTAAGCTTTATTATTTTATTTTTGTGTGTTTTGGTGAATCAAATGGTGATTCGAAAAGTATGCAAGATGTAATAAAAACATTTTCACCAACTTATATAAAAACTTTGTTGTTTAGTCCATTGACAAGGTGCTAAATAAATAATGTTATTAAATATTTTACAAAAATTATAATTTTGGAACAAAACAGTTTTTAGGAATAACCTAAAAAAAATAAAAACAAAGCCAAAGGTCTTCTAAAACTGAGGTTGTTTGTCGGAAGAGTTCTATTTTTCAATTTCATGGAATCTTGTTAGGTTGCATTCATGTATTGCTTTTATAGCTGAATGAAACAACCTTCAGCAAATCGTTCTTTAAATAAATTTTAATAAATGAAGGATATTTGGTTAAAAAAAGTCTATATTATTTTTCAACGTTTCTGTAAGGATAATTTTGAATTTTTTGGTATATATTTTTATTGTTTTTATGTTGTGGAAATGGTTTAATTAAATTTTCGTTAGTTTCACTAATATACATTGAGTTGCAATTTGAACAATTCATTTGATAAACCAGAATTATAAGATGTTATCTGTTTGAAAGAGTTAAATTAAAATTTGTCTGCAAAATACATATATACTGAATCACAATAAGAGCAATTGATTCGATATATACATATATAGAAATTTAATCTTCCAATAGAAATATCAAAAATCACTATTCCCAATTAAGCACAAATAAGTTTCCATCGTCTAATTATTTTCGGCTGACTCAGCAGAATTAAAGGGCCCCCCCTTGGATCGTCGTGCAGATCCGGAACGTGTCCTACAAAATTTTGAAAGTCTTTTCATCTCGATGAACCTAAATTCTCAAACCAACACTCATACTATTATAATACTTGTACCTTCGTGTATATATATTAGATATATATATATATATATATATATATATATATATATACATCCATACATACATACATACATACTTAAGTGCATTACAAGCAATACGAAAGGTAGAAGGGCTGGGTCGGTGTTGAGTAAGTACTTATAGGGAGGAGCCTGCTTTAGTGACTCACAAAAAAAAAATTGAAAGATTTTTTTGCAAATATGTCTTCCAAAACTAGCCAAAAATATATCCCTAAAATTTCAAAAACAAATTCAAATTATTTTTGGAATTACAGAAGAAATAGTGAGCAAGCGTTGGGAGTATGTACACGAGCGGAATGAAAACTTTCTCGATTTTTCATTTTTACGATTTTTTCTAATTGGCGGAAAAGATACCAAAAATACTGAACGTTCCATCGAAACGAGACAGAATTCATTTTATTCAGGATTAAATTCTGTTCTAGTTGAATCTAAAAAACCTTAGAAAAAAGTTGTAATTAACCCATTTTTTAAATAATCTAAAGTGAAATTCTGTATCAAAAAACATGATTTTTTTTCAAGTTGCGAAAAATTGGCGAATTTCTCATGTTTTTCTGGATCTTGTAGGTTCAACTAGAATTTATACTACTGAAAATATATAGTTGTTTTGTTTTGGATGGAAATTGTAACATGCATCTTTTTCCCAAAATGCTTGTATCTGGCATATTATGACATATATTGTAATGAAAAAATTTGACAAGAATGTTGAAATATCTAACAATAAAACCTAAAAGTTTCGCTTCATTTAAATATTTATTTCCTTGTCTAAAAATTCCTCAAAGAAACCGATTTTCTTTGAAGCCTCTAAAGCAGACCCTTCCCTTAAGTAACTGATGAGTAGAGTTATTTTTTGTGAGAGAGTGTATGTGCGGATACAATTTTTGTCGACGATTTCCGGTGCACGGATCAACCGATTTCAATGATTCAAAAAACATTCGATTCCTATAGATAAGGAAAAGTGCTGATTAGTTTTTGGCAAAGACACGTCAAACGATTTCAAAGATACGGGGCAAAAAGTGCCAAAAATGGCAGTTTTTGAGAGAACTAAGCATCTGATTTGATTAATTCAAAATATATTTTACTTGTATTGATAAAATGAACAAGTGTTTACATTTTTGGAAAGGCAAGTCCAGCGGTTTCGGAGATCTAATAATAAAAGTTAAAAAAATTTCGTAATTTTGGAAATTTTCACAAAAAAATCAAGCCTACAAAAAAATCTAAATTGAGAAATTTCAAAAAATATCAGAATTGTAAAACAATCTATTTTTTACAAAAATTTGAGAATATTTCGACATTTTCAAAAAAAAAAAAATTCAATATTTTCAAAAATTTCCAAATGCTCAAAAAAATTTAGAAATTGAACTTTCAAAATTTTGAAAACTTTACACACTATGTTTCTACACACACAAAATAAATGTAATAGTATACTAATAATGAATTATTGCATGACTTCTCTAGAAACAAAATGTTCATATTCTTTATTTAAATAATAATGAAAACATATTTCTTTGATCATCTTTATTCAGCTTTAATTTTGTAAAGAATTTGATTTATAACGCTTAGTTATCTAATGTCTTGTGCTTTTAGCAACAAGCAATTGAATTTTTTTATGCTTGCAAAAATATGTATTTAAAAAAAATTGAACAAATTTCTTGTAAAAAATGACCATACGATCTTAAAAAAATGTCAAAAAATAAAAAAAGAGAGATATCTCATAGGAGATAATCTCTTAAATGCATTAACACCCAGCATATTGTCTTAAAAAGTGTATATTATTTTGAGAGATAATAAATCAATAAATAAATAAAAAAAAAATTTGTAAACATACACATAAGTTGTTTATAGAACACGCTCGTCGCCTAATTTAAAAAAGACTAAGAAGGAATAAGTTTACAGTATGTATTTATAATAAATAATCTATTTGAAATTGTTTAAAACAATTATTGATTACTTTTATTTTTCGAATATTTAATTACGGTACGAGAAGTTCCAGCAATTTCCCTTAAGGCACGATGCCATGCACCCTACTAGTTAATAATACATTTGAAAACATTCAATACTCCTTGAACATTTCATTACGGTACGGAAAGTTTTAGCAATTTGCCTTAAGGCACGATATTTTTTTGTTATAATTTATTTCTGTTAATTACGACTTTAATGTCTTATTTACATAATTGATAGGTACAAAAAGAAATAATACAAAAAAATTAAAGAAGTTAAAAATAAAAATAAAAATAAATAAAAATAGTAATACAAAAATAATAACATAAATGAACTATGACGTGATGATGTATGCCGCATTAGTTTCTCTTTGTTTTTTTTTTTACCAGCTAGTTAAAAGGACCATTTTATGGAGCGTATTCCATAAATAACTAAATGTATATTTAATTAAAAATAAATACTAAGTAATTTTACGATGATTTATTAGACATCGATCTATAATAATATAGGAGATTATATTTATACATTCTTTTGTTTTTCTATATTACCAGAATCATGGCACACTATAATCTAACTTGGAGCAAATTTGCTCCATAATTTGAAAACATTTAATACTCCTCGATTATTTCATTACGGTACGGGAAGTTCCAGCAATTTGCCTTAAGGCACGATGCCATGTAACACTGGTTAATAATCTATTCGAAAACATTCAATATTCCTCGATCATTTCGTTACGGTACGGAAAGTTCCAGCAATTTGTTTTAAGGCACGATGCCACACACCACTAGTTTCTCTTTGTCTTTTATTACCAGCTCTCTATCTATTCCTCAATCGTCGTCCTCTTCTTGTCTCAAACGTTTTCTTCATTTTCCTTCTCAAAGCGAAAGTGGCGAGAGAAAAGAAAGCCGCAGCCGCCACAGAAATAATATAATCGCCTCAGTAACGATTCGATTGGACTTCAGACCGACCGTAGAATAAATAAATAATATATAATACTGATTTAGAATTTTAAATCTTATTGTTTATCGACGATGAATTCATTGTTAATTGTTCAATCGAATGTCGTATTTTGCAAACGCAACATGTGTTAAAGATAAATGAAAAAAATTAAATAACCAAGAATGGTGAACGGGTAGATGCAGGGCGTTTGACCTAGATTTTTAAAATTGTTGGAGGATGTGATTGTTTTTGTCACAGATATGTTGAAAGATGTTTGTGCTAGCGTTTGGGTAAAATTTCAAGTGATTGGTGCCAAAATTGTGCGTTTTGGTTAAATTTTTGTGAAACAAGGTGATGAAATTCAGGAGGTTACCAGAATACTTGTTTAGAAGTGAATACAGACATTTTAATTTGTGCGATAGTTTTGGATTGATTTGGAGTGATTTTTAACAAAATTGTAAATTTTGATTAAATTTTTGACAAACACTGTGACAAAATTTAGGAAGTCATCTAAATTGTACCAGAACTGGATTTTTACTAATATTGTACGTTTTGGGTAAATTTTTGCCAAACAAGGTGATGAAATTCAGGAGGTTACATGGATTGTAGTAGTGATACTTGTTCAGAAGTGACTATAAACTTTTTTTATTTGTGAAATAGTTTTGAATTGATTTGGAGTGACTTTTACCAAAATTGTACGTTTTGGTTGAATTTTTATGTCCAATAAGGTGTAAAATTCAGGAGGTTACCAGAATTGTAGTAGTGATACTTGTTTAGAAGTGACTACAGACTTTTGCTATTTTTTTGCATAGTTTTGGATTGGTTTGGAGTGATTTTTACCAAAATTTTGAAGGTTACCCAAATTATACTATAGGTGCTTTCTCAGACTTTTTGAAAAGTATTACCAGTTTCTTCAAATAGCAAGAGATTTTTACCAAAATTGTACGTTTGGTTGAATTTTTATTAAACAAGGTGATGAAATTCAGGAGGTTGCCCAAATTGTAGTGATACTTGTTTAGAAGTGAATACAGATTTTTTTATTTGTTTTGGATTGATTTGAAGTGATTTTTACCAAAATTTAAGAGGTCAACCAAATTGTACTAGAGGTGCTTGTTTTGACTTTTTTATAAGTATTACCAGTTTCTTCAAATTTCGGGAACAAGAGAATGAATTCGGGAACAAAAGAATTTTACCAAAATTGCACGTTTTGGTTAAATTTTTGCCGAACAATGTGACAAAATTCAAAAGATTACCCAAATTGCAGTAGTTGTTCCTGTCTAGAAGTGACTATAGACCTATTTATATAAATTATGTTAACTAAGTGATTTTTCTTCAAATTATAAGCAAATTCAGGAAAAATTACCATTATCACTATTTATGATCTATTTGTAAACAATCAGGTTCAAGAAATTGAATGCAAGTGATCAAAATTAAAAACAGTACACTAAAAATATCAAAAGATCATCAATAAATCAGCTGATATTATATAGATTTGTAGTTGAAAATCAGACGATTATCAATACAATTGTGCAGTATTTTTGGATCACAAAACTATTAATTTATCTTCAATAAATTGACCCTTCCAGAAAATCAAATTGGCATTCTAGAGAAATCATTCATAATTGGTGACCCCAATTAATGTAGTGTCAATTGCTATGAAATGACTTGACGTCATTGTATATATTGTGTTAACCAAAACTGATTTTTTTCAAATTTGTGGTTTTTGGTGAACAAAGTTCAGGAGATATTAAGTAAAAGGTTCAGGAGGATAAAATAATATAAATTATGGTTTTTGATCACCACGGATCTATATTAAAGATGGGTCATATAAATAATAAAAAATTGGAAGATCATCTATAAATTAGTTGTTATTGGATGGTGTTTTGCTTCAAATTTCTGATTGTTCTGAATCATCAGATATCTCAAGATCGATAAATTAATGCAGTATTTTTAGACATCTTGAATTTCTGTATATTTTGCAAGCAATTGATCCAAATATTGTGTTTTTGTTTCAACAAAATTTACAAGAAAACCATTATGTTGGTTCCAGCCAGTTTGGTATTCAGCAAATCATTTAAAAATTCAAGTGTTTCTGCTATCAAATTTGCTGAATCATATTTGGATTAAAAATAAGTACGTGTAACAATTTGTGAAATGTGCAAGTT
>NW_020537324.1:77597442-77627622 GCF_003426905.1 Ctenocephalides felis | reverse complement strand
AAAAAACTTAAATTCAAATAAAACATAGAAAAAACCCAAGGATAATATTTAAAAGTTCATATAACACAAAAGTGTTGTTCTTGATTTCCTCAAGTGTTTTGGATTTTTAAAACATTTTTATGTCAAAAACTTGTCAATATTTAAGTAATTTTATAGTTTATAGTGCAAACTAAACGTGTACGTCTTTAAAAGTATTATTTTTCAAACAAACTATATTAAAAACTGACTAAAATATTTAAAAGTTCATATAATTCAAGAAGTATTGTTCTTGACTTCAACAAATTTTTTGGATTTTTAAAACTGTGTGACGTCATTGTTTAGTTAATATTTAAACAATAATATAATTTATATTATATAAATATTATTGTTATTAAAAAAAATACAAAAAATACTTTAAAAAAATTGAAGGAAGTGTGTAAATCAGACTTATAGTTTAAAAACTTGAACTTTGAATGCTCCAAAAACAAAACTTTTTATAATAAGTTTTGCAATTTTTTATTAAATCAAATAAAGAACAATTCAGGAGTTACAGTGAAAAATCTGAATTTCAAAAATAATATTTGTGCAAAAATTATTTATCAAATTTATTAATTACTATTATCAAAATTAGAAAGTTCCCTATTATCTATATATATATTATTTATTTATAAAAACATTGTGTATGTTTTTTTTAAAAAGTGAAATGGCCATTCGTGTTTCGGCAAAGTGTTATTAGAGAAAGTGGCAGATTTCTTATTCAAATTAAAAATCAAAAGTGTTCGGACAGACGACTGTTGTCAGCTGATGTAAACGGAGTGAAAAAAATAAAAATATAAGGAAAATTCTTAAAGGAAAGGATTCTGAGAGGAAAGGATTAAGTGCAAATTGTGTAATTGTGTACAAAATTTTTAAAGGATTCTGAAAGGAAAGGATTCAGTGCAAATTGTCTACTTAAATTTCTAGATTTCTTATTCAAATTAAAAATCAAAGTGACAGACGACTGTTGTCTGCTGATGTAAACGGAGTGCAAAAAATAAAAATATTGTGTAAAAGAAAAGGATTCTGATTCTTAAAGGATTAAGTGTGATTTAAGTGTTTAATTACATTTATGGAGTTTTTCAAATTAAAACGCTGCAACAGCCCTTTCTTCAAAATGACGTCACCGACGCCCCGCGCGCCATCTATAAACAAAGCCATAAACTACAACAACAACGACACGAATCAAATAGTGAATCCTTTTGTTCACAAACTAGAACTCGAAAATTATTTTGATAAAATCCGTACAGCAGTTTTTACAGTCATGCTGATGCCCTTCAGGATAATAGTTATATCTATTTTATTAATCCTTTTGTGGATGTTGGCTTGTATCGGTTTGTACGGTGTGACACAAGAGGATTTGCGTAGGGCTCCTTTGAAGGGCTGGAGACGTAAATTGAAGCCCTATTTGTGTCTTATAGGTCGTTTATCATATTTGGCAGGTGGTATGGCGATAACTGTTAAAGGTAAAAGGGCTTCGAGGAAGGAAGCTCCTATTTTGGTCGTGGCACCGCACTCGTCTTTTTTGGATAGTGTTATTGTTTACGTAACCAATATGGCTTCGATTGTTGTACGTTTGGAGAGCAACGATGATTTTTATGTAGGAAAACTTATTAATTACACACAGCCTGTTTATGTACGAAGGGATGACCCTCAGTCTAGGCACACGACTATCAAGGAAATCATAGATAGGGCGTCTTCGCCCTTAGATTGGCCGCAACTTTTAGTTTTCCCTGAAGGTACTTGCACGAACCGTTCGTGTCTAATAACCTTTAAACCAGGTGCATTTACACCTGGTGTACCTGTTCAACCTGTGTGCATACGTTATCCTAATGATCCTGACACAGTCACGTGGACTTGGGACGGCCCAGGAGCCCTAAAAATCATCTGGATGACTTTAACCCAAGTGCACAGTAGGTGCGAAATCGAATTCTTGCCTGTGTATTATCCTAATGAAAGTGAAAAAAATGATCCTAAACTATATGCTGCTAATGTTAGACAGTACATGGCTGATGCTTTAGAAGTACCTGTATCAGATTACACTTATGCCGATTGTAAATTCATGAAACGTGCTAAGAAATTTAATTTACCACGCCAGGGTTGCATTGTTGAGTTCGACAAACTCCGAAAGGAATTGGGCTTACACAAAATGAACACCGAGGAAGACTTGATTCTAAGTGCCAATTTAAGCACAAAAATAACTTTATCGCAACTAGCAAACCTACTTCATGTATCTATTACCCCAAGTTTGTCAAAAATTTTCACAATCTTCGATCCTTTTAACACAGGTCGTATAGATTTACGAGACTATCTCCTATGTGCCCTATTTTCGATGAAGCCCTGCATAGGGCCGCTGGAGTATCTTAAAAAGGCGTTCAGAATGTTCGATGGTTCGAAAATAGGCAGAATGTGCGTTCACGATTTTTGTGATGCCGCCGAAAAAACTTTGGCCTGGACTAGAATTGAAGCTGAGGAAGTTTTTAAACAGATGGATGTAAATGATAGACAGTTTGTTACTTTTGAACAGTTTTTGGAATTTGCAGCGACTCGACAGGACTTGAAGTTTTTACACAAAGTTAAATTTAATGGGCAAAAGAGTAATTGAGGGATTTATTTATTTTATTTCATTTATTTTTTATAATGCGTCTAGTATGTGTTAAGATTGTGAATTTTTAGTTACCCTTGCATAGGGCCGCCTGAGTACCTTAAAAAAGCTTTCAGAATGTTCGATGGTTCGAAAATAGGCAGAATGTGCGTACACGATTTTTGTGATGTCGCCGAAAAAACTTTGGCCTGGACCAAAAACGAAGCTGAAGAAGTTTTTAAACAGATGGATGTAAATGATAGACAGTTTGTTACTTTTGAACAGTTTTTGGAATTTGCAGCGACTCGACAGGACTTGAAGTTTTTACACAAAGTTAAATTTAATGGGAAAAAGAGTAATTGAGGGATTTATTCATTTTATTTCATTTATTTTTTATAATGCGTCTAGTATGTGTTAAGATTGTGAATTTTTAGTTACCCTTGCATAGGGCCGCCTGAGTACCTTAAAAAAGCTTTCAGAATGTTCGATGGTTCGAAAATAGGCAGAATGTGCGTACACGATTTTTGTGATGTCGCCGAAAAAACTTTGGCCTGGACCAAAAACGAAGCTGAAGAAGTTTTTAAACAGATGGATGTAAATGATAGACAGTTTGTTACTTTTGAACAGTTTTTGGAATTTGCAGCGACTCGACAGGATTTGAAGTTTTTACACAAAGTTAAATTTAATGGGAAAAAGGAGGGATAGTGGATATATGCAAATAGTATGTGCTTATTTTGTGATTGTGAATTTTTAGTAATTAAATACCAAATAAAGTAATAGTATTTGTGAAAAAATCAATGTTTAACTTTTAACGTTTAAATTACGTAACACAAACGTCACGTATGTACGTTGCAAAAGTTTTTGGGATTTTTGAAACATTGTGACGTCATAAAGTAATTAATTTTAATAATAATATTATAGATTTTATTACGAACTATGTGTTTAGGTCTTCACAATATTACATAATCTTTTTTTTATTATAAAATATTACAAACAAATTAAAATACTTGGAGATTTATATAAATCGAGAGTGTTGTTCTTGCCTTCAAAAAGTTGTTTGGATTTTTAAAACATTCTGACGTCATAAAGTAATTAATTTTATTAATAATATTATAACTGTAAGTGTTTACGTTTTTCAAATATTACTTAGTAGTTTTTTTATTATAAAATATTAGAAACAAATTAAAATACTTGAAGATTTATATAAATCGAAAGTGGATGCAAGTGCATCTAGTATGTTCTTATTTTGTGATTGTGAAATTTTAGTAACTAAAGACTAAATCAAAAATAACATGGTGAAAAAATCAATGTTTACTTTGAACGTTAAAATTACGTAACATAAACGTCACACGTGTTACAAATGTAACTTTAACGTTAAAAGAAAGTAACTTTAACGATAATGTTACGTTTTTTATTGTTTTGTAACTATTGCCTTGTAATAATTATTTTTAAACAAATCCTCGTAGTTTTTAAGTGTTATTATTTATTTATAAAATAATATAAATTACATAGAATTTTAAAAAAAAATCAGCATTAATATTTTATGTTAAAACTAAATATGTATTTTAAATATGTGACAAAACCCAGTGATTTAATTTAACAATATAAATATAAATATTATATAAATATATACATATATATATATATATAAATATATACATTATATATATATATATATATATATATATATATTTATTTATTTATTAAGGTGGTCCTCAATATGTACATTTAATTAATTATTTTTTTTTTTTTTAATTAATTTGGAAGCATTTGAGCCCTTGGGAGCAAAGAAATTTGAAAAGGTCCATATTAAGGACCACCCTAATATATAAATTTTCTAGAAATATAAAAAATAGATGTAAATTAATTTTCCTGAATTTGAAAACCTACGTTTTTAAAAAAAATTGTGTACCCTTCTTCAGGATCTGTTACTACTATTAATATTTTATAAAAAAATAACGCAGGTTTTCAAATTTTTATATTTATATATATATATATATATACATATATATATATATAATTTAATTGATTAGAAAAGTTATAATTATAAGTTTATTTGCCAGTAAGTCATTAAGATTTAATATTTTGTATTTTATGTTAAAAAATAAATGTAAAAAATGCAATCAAGTTAGTTTCGATTGATAAATTGTTAAAAATATTTTTTTGCGATGGTTAAATTTTTTGAGTAGAGTTTTTCAAATAAAATAAATAGGTTTTAGTAAATGTTTTTTAGTTTTTTCAAATATTTAACAAAATGTAAAAATCGTAATTGCAAAACTCAATACCTATCTGTAGATGGTGAATAAATTATTTAATAAATGTAATCAATAAAATCTATGTGCAAAATCCGACTAAAATAAATAATTAAAAAAGCAAACTAGTGGTGTATGGCATCGTGTCTTAAGGTAAATTGCTGGAACTTCCTGTATCATAATGAAATATGCGAAGAATAAAATTTAGTAAAAAAATGTTCCTGAAATTTAAAAAAAAATCTCCAAAAATAATTATTTTGTCAACACAAGCAGAAAGTTTTTTAAATCATTCAAATCGGATGCTTAGTTCTCTGCAAAACTGCCATTATTTGCACATTTAGCTGCGTATCTCCGAAACGGCTGGACCTGCATTTGCCAAAAACTAATTACCACTTCTCTCAATCATTATAGGTTGAATGTTTTCTGAATCATCCAAATCGGACGCTCCGTTCTCTCAAAAACTCGATTTATATTTTCTGCACTCTTTGCTCTTTATTTCCGTAACTGCTGGACCTGCCTTTGCCAAAAACTAATCAGAACATTTCCTTATTAATAGTAATCGATTGCATTTTGAATCATTGAAATCGGTGGACGAAATATTGTATCTATACATACACACGGACACATCCATTTTTTCTAAGGTATGCCAAAATGTTCAGAAACCTCTGAAACGTGAAACCTCTAAAAGTTTCAACTTCGATTTTTGGACGATTGCAAAAACTAACTTTGAAGTTCTAAATTCAAAAAAAAAAATGATGGATAAAAAGTGTGTTACATTTATTAGCTTGTTTTTATCCAATTATTTTTATCCAATTGCAATTATTTTTATGCAATTGTATTTGACAAATTGTTATTGCAAATTGGATTTTAATCAATGGTATGATGGAATAGATGTTTTCCTACGAACAATCGTTATTGTTAGACAATACATTACATAATACACACACACACACACACACACACACACACATACACACATACACAAACATACGATTTTTTTCACTTAAAAATGGACTCATTCGATTCAGAATGATATGAAACGTCGAGAAAATCGAGTTTTTTTTAGTGAAAACAAACTCCTTTTTCGGAAAGTCAATAAAGTATTTGTTTATAAATATAAATTCGATAACAATACATAATTATTATATTTTCTACTAGATTTGTTTATTATTATCGAATTTGGTTTCGATTTCGATTCAAACAAGTTTCGAGTCAAATTTTGTAATCGTTCGCGGATTTTTAGAAAGTAAATTTGGACTATCAAAAGAAATTCATAATATAGAAAAAGAAAGTGATTTTTTGTATTTTTACTAAATATTTAACCTGATGGCTATGTATTTATAAATTATATTTGATATTTTATATTTTATAATACGAGTTTGTGTTTGGGTTCGTGTAAGAATGCAAAATGGCTTCGACGATTCGAAAGTCTTTAAACAAATTCAATTGTGTTAACACAATTGCTAAACATAAAAGACATACATACATACATATATACATACATACATACATATATATATATATATATATATATATATATATATATATATATATATACATATACATATATAGAGGTAATGGATACTGTAATTATGGTCGAAGACGATGTGGACTGTTTTGTAAATGGAGAATGGATATCCTCCAAATGAAAATATAGTTGAACTTCTTTTGTCATTTACGAGTATACCGAGTTGCTGTAGGGTCTTGCGATATTACAAAATATTGTAGATTATTTAATTTTCAACAAATTTGTCTTTTACACATTTCGCATAAAGCAAATATTTTAAAAGATATAAACGATGTAACCAATGAATGCACTTTTGTAAAACGAATTTGGCCACAGCGTTTGTTCATTATTGTAGAGACTCTTGCATAACTATATTTTTTTGTTTAAGTATTAATTACAGCATTTAGTCACGAAAACACAAATACAAAAATTTGTTATTATTTCGAAGAAATTTGCATTTGTGTTTGTGCATTTTCATATTAATTACCATGTTTTCAAAACATGCGTCAGAGATAAGAAAAAATACTGCGCGATTTTATTTCACGTTAAATATGTTATGAATATAAATATTATGAAATATATTGGCGATTTTTAATTGTAAATTTTTGAAAAAAAATTCAAGTTTTTCCCAAGTTTGCTCGTCTTTTTCTATATTTCAGTGTAAAATTCAAATTTGCTCGTCAGTGGAGTTCCTTTTTCTTTATTTTATTAGTTTTGACTTATTTTTCAAGTTTGCTTGTCAGTAGAGTCCCTTTTCTATATCTAAGTTTACAATTTAAATTTGCTCGTCAGTAGAGTCCCTTTTTTCTTTTTTATTAATTTTGATTTATTCAAGTTTGCGTGTCAGTAGAGTTCCTTTTGTTACTCGAAATTTAGATTGATTGTTTGTAGAGTTTTTTTTCTTAGCTTGGTCGTCATTAAAGTCCCTTTTTTCTAATTTACAAATTTAGTCGTCAGTAGAGTTCTTTTTTGGTCAAAATTAAGTTTGGTTGTCAGTAAAGTCTCTTTGTTACTCGAAATTTAAATTATTGTCTGTAGAGACCCTTTTATTAGCTTGCTCGTGAATAGAGTCCTCTTTTTATTTTACAATTTACAAAATTTGCTTAACAGTAAAGTCCTTTTTTAGTCTAATTCAAGTTTTCTTGTCAGCAGAGTCCGTTTGTTACTCGAAATTTAGATTGATTGTTTGTAGAGTCCCTTTTCTTAGCTTGCTCGTCAGTAGAGTCCTTGTTTTATTTTCTAATTTAAACATTTGCTCGTCAGTAGAGTCCTTTTTTGGTCTTGTAGATCGAAATTAAGTTTACTTGTCAGTAGAGTCCCTTTTGTTACTAGAAATTTAGATGCCCTTTTTCTTGGCTTGCTTGTCAGAGGTCTTCTTTTAATTTCTGATTTACAAATTTGCTCGTCAGTAGAGTCCTTTTTGGTCTGGTTGGCCAAAATTAAGTTTGCTCGTCAGTAGAGTCTCTATTGTCACTCGAAATCTAGATTGATTGTTTGTAGAGTTTTTTTTTAGCTTGGTTGTCAGTAGAGTCCTCCTTTTATTTTTTAATCTACAAATTTGCTTGTCAGTAGAGTCCTTTTTGGTCTAAATCAAGTTTGCTTGTCAGTTGAGTTCTCTTTGTTACTCGAAATTTAAATTTATTGTCTGTAGAGACCCTTATCTTAGCTTGCTCGTCAGTAGAGTCCTTGATTTATTTTCTAATTTACAAATTTGCTCGTCAGTAGAGTACTTTTTTGGTCTAAATCAAGTTCGCTTGTCAGTAGAGTCCCTTTTTGGTCATATAGGCCAAAATTAAGTTTGTTCATCAGTAGAGTCTTATCTTGGCTCGTGATTAGATTCTATTTTTTTTTACCTTGTGGGTCAAAATAAAGTTTGCTCGTCAGTAGAGTCCCTTTTTTAAAATCTAGTTTGCATTTAAACTTAAAAGTAAAATTTAAAAATTTAAATTTTTTCGTCAGAAGAGTCCTTTTTCTATATCTTAATTTACAATTTAAATTTGCTCGTCAGTAGAATCCTTTTTTTATATTGTAGTTTGCATTTTAAATTTGCTCGTCAGTAGAATCCTTTTTTATATTGTAGTTTGCATTTAAAATTTGCTCGTCAAAGAGTTCTTTTTCCAAATTTTAGTTTACAATTTAAATTTGGTCGTCAGTAGTCTTTTTTTGTCTTTTTCTATTTTTTAATTTTGACTTATTCTTCAAGTTTGCTTGTCAGTAGAGTCCTTTTTCTACATTCTAGTTTGCATTTTAAATTTGCTCATCAGTAGAGTCCCTTTTATATTTCCTATATCGATTTTTAATTTGATTGCGATTAAAGTCCCTTTTACTTATTCTTTTTTGGTTCATCAATAGAGTCCCTTTTTCTTATTTTATTTAAGTTTGCTCGTCGGTAGAGTTCCATTTTTAAAATATTTTATTTAATTTGCTATAAAACAGTTATTTTGGGAAAAGTATATATATATATGAGCTGATTTTTGACATTATTCCCGAAGCGGCTGGACCTGCTCCGTATCTACGAAACGGCTGGACCTACATTTTCTGAAAACTAATAAGCACGTCTCCCCCGAATGTTTTTTGAATTACTCATTGATCCGCGCATACATACATACCAATTTTTTCTAATTGTAAGGTATGCAAAAATCTTTAACTCTGATATATATTTATACAAATTTATAAAAAAATTTTAATCTACTTCAACCTTTTCAGATTACTATTTCCTCCTGTCTTTCTCTTCCTGCTGCTGCAATTGCGGTCATTCGCCGCTCTGACGCTACGCGGCGCTCAATGCGGCAGCAAGCGCTGCTCCTTGTTGGAGTCGTGCAGCCAGTACAGCGCCCTCTGCGAACCCTGCAGCAAAATTTGCGAGTTGGATTCGCACAATCACGAGGAGCAGAGGTGCGAGAGGGATTGTCAGGGTAAGAAAAAATTATATTATTTTATCTTATATATAAAATTCTTCTGTAATGATGTGGGAAAAGATAGTTTTCCTTAACGGTTATTCGGATTTTGATAAATCTTTCTGAAGTTTGTTAAGGAATTTTTTTCGGATTCATGTGATTATAAAAATAAAGTTAGATTGCAGAAATAAGTGGAAAAATTGCAAAAAAAGGACATGTCATTGTTTCACATTGAAAATATTTAAACTGTCATCTGCCAAACATTTCAAACTCACTTCTGAGCCTAGACATTATCAGAATATGTATAATAAATTCATTATCATGAATAAAAAAAATGAAATGTCTACATTATTATTGCCGAAAGCAGCTGAAATGTGCCAGAAATTAAAATAATATAAGATACAGTATATGTATGGCAGATTGAATAATACACATATGAACAGGATTTCATAAGTTAATTCACTTAAAATATGAAATTAAGTAATAATCAGGGCCTGTCAGGGGCGCTAACACAAGATTCGGATATGAAATTTTTAATATATTTTTTTTTTTAACTTTCCGTAGGGTAGTTAAAAAAAAATGGGCCGAAAATCGAAAATGAAAATTTTTGCATTTCTCGACGTTTTGAAGGTTTCTGAACATTTTACTGGCATACCTCAGAAAACTAATGGATGTGAGTGTGTGTGTGTGTGTTTTGTATGTCCGCATTTTTTCGTCCACGTTTTCGGGCGCACGGATCAACCGATTTGAATGGTTTAAAAAACATCGATTCCTATTGATAGGGAGATGCGCTGATTAGTTTTAGGCAAAGGCAAGTTCTGCCGTTACGGAGATATGGAGCAAACAGTACAGAAAATACAAATCGAGTTTTTGAGAGATCATCCGATTTGTATGATCGAAAAAACATTCAGTTCGTAATGACAGGGAAAAGTGGTTATTAGTTTTTGGCAAAAGTATGCCCAGCGGTTTCGGATATACAGAGCTAAATGTTAAAAAAATGGCAGTTTTTGACAGAACTAAGCGTCCGATTTAAATGATTCAAAGAACTTTCTGTTTGTTTCAACAAAATAATTGCTTTTGCAAAAAAAAAAGTTTGTTTTTAATTTTTTTTTTTTCGAAAAATATTTTTTGTAATTTTGGATTAAAAATTCAAAAAATTACCCAGACTAAGCACAGTCTAAGCGCCACTCTGGTACAAATGTTTTCGCAAGTGCGTTTAGACTGTTTACGTACTGAAGCACTTTTCCAATTTTGTGAAAACTATTGAAAAATGTGAAAATGCCGCCAAGCTAACACAGTATAAGTGAAGATGTCGCACAGAATTATTTGTAAATGCGTTTGGACTGTGACTATACGGGAGCACTTTTTTAATTTTGTGTAAATTAGGCAACTATTTTTTTTGAAATTGAATTCGAAATGAAATGACGACTGTTAATGTTCTGGAGATAAATTGATCTATGATTCACATTTGATTTGCTCAGATATAACGAGATATGAAAAATAACGAAAGTTACAGTATTTGTAATAATATATTTGAAAACGTTTAAAACTTCTCGAATATTTCATTACGGTACGGGAAGTTCCAGCAATTTGCCTTAAGGCACGATGCCATACACTACTAGTTTGACATTGAAAATATTGGAGACATTGTTTGGAAACTGTCATCTGCCAAAAATTTCAATTTACTTTACAAATTCGCCTCTGGGTTACCACTTTTTTTCTCTATCGCCCCTCGAACGGAACTGCCTCATACACTCACATTGCACATTCACATTCAGGTTTACCTAACTGTTTATTTATACGCGTTCATTGATATTATATATCCAGTTGTCTTGCGGTTAATTTTATCGTGACTCATACCACTTATACCATTTGTATCGCATACCTTTACCACAGAATTAACATAATACGAATATAAATATTTAACATTAACATTAACATTAACATACATTTGTATCATTGAAGCTATGTGTCATTGATGCACCATAAGGTTTATACAAAAACCAACATTTTAGGAAACTAGTGGTGTATGTCATCGTGCCTTAAGGCAAATTGCTGGAAATTCCCGTATCGTAATGAAATATTCGAGGAATATTAAACCTTTTCAAATATATTATTACAAATACTGTAATTGTTTCATTATTTTTACTATCTTTTGTTATATCTGAGCAAATCATAAATCATAAATCAATTTATCTCCAGAACATTAACAATCGTCATTTCATTTCGAATTCAATTAAAAAAAAATAGTTGCCTAATTTACACAAAATTGAAAAAGTGCTCTCGTATAGTCACAGTCTAAACGCATTTGCAAATAATTCTGTGCGACATTTTCACTTATACTGTGCTAAGCTGGCGGCATTTTCACATTTTTCAATAATTTTCACAAAATTGGAAAAGTGCTCCATTACATAAACAGTCTAAACGCACTCGGGTAAACATTTGTACCAGAGTGGCGTTTAGACTGTGCTTAGCCTGGGTGATTTTTTTGAATTTTTAATTCAAAATTACAAAAATATTTTATGGAAAATAAAAAAAAATGTAATAATTTTTTATCCTCAAAAGCAATTGTTTTGTCAATACAAGCAGAAAGTTTTTTAGATCATTCAAATCGGACGCTTGGTTCACTCAAAAACTGCCATTTTTTGCACATTTAGCTCTGTATCTTCGAAGTGGTCGGACCTGTCTTTGCCAAAAACTAATCACCTCTATTCCCAATCATTGCAAATTGAATGTTTTTTAACTTCCCGTAGGGCAAGTTATAGTAATCGCTAAAAAATCGAAAATGAAAATTTTTATATATCTTTACGTTTCAGAGGTTTCTGAACATTTTGGCATACCTTAGAAAAAATGGATGTATGTGTGTGGTGTGTGTGTGTGTGTGTATGTGTGTGTATGTATGTATGTGTGTGTATGTATGTGCGGATACAAATTTTCGTCGACGATTTCGGGAACACGGGTCAACCGATTTGAATAATTCAAAAAACATTCGATTCGTATTGATAAGGAGACGTGCTGATTAGTTTTTGGCGAAGGCAGGTCTAGCCGTTCCGGAGATACGGGGCAAAAAGTGCCAAAAACGGTAACTCAGTTTTTAAGAGAACGGAGCGTCCGATTTGAATAATTCAAAAAACATTTCACTTGTATTGACAAGATGAAGAATCGATAAAATTTTCATGAAGGTAGGTCTAGCGGATTCGGAGATATGGAGGAAAAAGTAAAAAAATGAGCCATTTGGCGGTCAAAAATGATCATTAGACATATGCTCATAAAATTATCAGATATTTTATAGAGATTTTAACAATAAGTATACAATTTGTTAACATTCCTATGGGTTCCGTACCAATGCTTATGCTTTAGACAGCGACGCGGCGCTTACGCGCTTTATATTTTGTCCCTATGCAGTTAAAGCAGTACGATTGATTGCTTTGAAAAGAAAGTTCAGATCTTCCACAATATGTCAAAATAAAAAAAAAATTTTTTCAAAAAAAAAAAAAATTAAAAAAAAAAATTTTTTTTAAAAAAATTTTTTTTCAAAAAAAAGTAATTTTTTGTCCAATTTATAGTTTCTGAAAAATCTTATTTTTTCAAAGTAATTTTTTTTTTCAAAAATGTTAATCTTTTTTAAAAAAATAATAATTTTTGGTACGGGAAGTTCCAGCAATTTGCCTTAAGGCACGGTGCCTTAATTGCCTTAAGACGAAATTCCACTTACAGCTAGTTAGATCATTCAAATCCGATACTCCGTTCTCTCAAAAACTCGATTTGTATTTTCTGCACTCTTTGCTCCGTATCTCCGTAACGGCTGGACCTGCCTTTGCCAAAAACTAATCAGCACGTCTCCTCATCAATAGGAATCTAATGTTTTTGGAATCATTCAAATCGGTTGATCCGTACACCCGAAATCGTGGACGAAAAATTATATGCATACATACATACATACACATAAATCCATTTTTTCATGCCAAAATATTCAGGAATCATTGAAGCAAATATTTTTATCCTCGTTTTTTTGCGATTTTATGAACGGAAACTAATTTTAACCAGGTTTGAATTTTTGTAAAGGAAACTTTTGCTCGAGCTATATATTTGAAAACCTAACTTCGCGTATGTGTTATCAATGAGATATCAGAAAGATGCACTTATTGTTATTTGACGTTGTGCGTTTTGGTTAATTTTTTTTTAATGAATAATGATTTCATCAAACAGAACACGTATATAGTTTTTTTTTAACTTTATTAAAGTTGTATAATGCAAAATTGTTGAGGTTTATAAAAAAAAAAAATTAAACCTAAATACAAAAATATAAATGTAAATAATAAACAGAAAATTAACAAAATAAACGTATATAGTTTTTTCATAAATCTGGTATTTTATATTAAAAATCCGATATACAAATTTAATATTTTTTCCCAAAAAAACACTTAATAAATATTTGTCTTAAAAGCCTTTCAGAAATCATATTTTATATTTACACAAGTCTCTTATAATTGTTCTATTTTTTGAAGAACACATGTTTCAAGTGCATGAATCACAAAACAAATAATCAGTCAAGAAGCAAACAATTTTGTATTTTCAAATATATTTACATTTTAAATATATTTACATATTTTGTAAAAAAAAATAGCGTTATCATATTGTTTCTGAAATTTTCCAGATACGAACTAATATTCTATATTCACCCTATGTTATGATATAAAAACGAAAGATATCTATTAAAAAATCGTCACAAATTAAATCAACTAATACAGTACATGAGAATTTTGAATATATTGTAAATACAAATACAATTTGTAGTTATATTAGAAATAAACACGTAATTAATATTATAATTAAAGTGTTTTATAATAAGTCATTAGTCCTTCAAAAAATCAAAGAAAACAAACAGTACTATTAGATAAATTGTTAGAATATTTAAAATAAAAAACGATTTTAGCTGTTATCTTTTTTTCATTTATTAACACCAAATTAGTAAACTTATATAAATCCCAATACTATCATTCATACCAGTTTTTATACTTGTGTCATCTATTCATTTAAATATATATTTTTTGTTCAATATGAAATTTTCTTTTTTTTTTAGGAATTTATTTGTTTATATATATATATATATATAATGTATATATATATATATATATATATATATACATTATTTTCATATCTCAGTCAGGCAGAGGTGCCTGGTATGAGAGATTATGAAAAACAGTTTTCCTATTGTATATATACATTTCATTTGTCTATTTCATTAATATAATATCTATTATAATTAAAATATCTCTATCTTTATATAACTCTTCAGTCTTCTTTGTCTTCAATTTCCTTATAATATTTCTTTATTTTTCTTTTAAATTTTTTTTCTTAACGAAGTTATAATAACATTAAGTAGTGAAATTAAGTTTAGTGATTGTACTTTATGTATTGATGTTTTTAATATTGTCTGTAAAAGATTGGGAAACACTGCTATAAATAAGTCATTTTTATATTATTTTTAATATTATTAATATTATTTTGTTGTTTCAGCATATCTTATGGACCAACGCTATTTGACAAGATCTTCGAGTAATGGAAATGATGGTGATATTAGAGGTAAGGAAAATTTTATTATATATATATATATATATATATATATATATATATATAACATAATGCTCTGCATTCAGGCATATTTCTCATGTTGTCCGATAGAAAACCTTACGTAGAAACTGCACAAATGTCTAAAAAACTATCTCAGACAACAGTGTCTTTCTGACTGAGCTTCATAACCAGTGCCGTTGCAGTTTATGTGTAAGACGTCTGAATTTACAGCAAATACATGCTATTTTGACAGTATTCAGTATGATTCAGTAGCATAATGTATGGAAGTTGAAGCGTAACATGGCCTTGCCATAACATTTGTCTGTTATGGGGTGGAATCGGTTCATTAATACCAAAAGTTTTAATTAAAATAACTAGTGGTGTATGTCATCGTACCTTATGGCAAATTGCTGGAACTTCCCGTACCGTAATGAAATATTCGAGAAATTTTGAACGTTTTCAAATATATCATTACAAACACTGTAACTTTCATTATTCTTGCTATCTTGTTTGTTATATCTGAGCAAATCAAATATAAATCATAAATCAATTTATCTCCAAAACATTCCGGAACAATCGTCATTTCATTTCGAATTCAATTTCAAAAAAAATAGTTGCCTAATTTACACAAAATTGAAAAAGTGCTCCCGTATAGTCACAGTCTAAACGCATTTTCAAATAATTCTGTGCGACATTTTTACTTAAACTGTGCTTACCTTGGCAGCATTTTCACATTTTTCAGTAGTTTTCATAAAATTGGAAAAGTGCTCCAGTACGTAAACAGTCCAAACGCACTTGGGTAAACATTTGCACCTGAGTGGCGTTTAGACTATGCTTAGTCTGGATAATTTTTTGAACTTTCAATCCAAAATTACAAAAATATTTTATGGAAAATAAAAAAAGATGTAATAAATGTACAGAAGAGAAGTTAAAAATCTAGCACTTGTCTACAAACTATGGACCATGTCTATCTATCTTTTCATTTGTCTTCATCATTCATCTAATAGTTGGCATTTGTCATTACTGGATTTTTATTTTCCTATTTTCATGTGATGTTATTTCTTAATTATTTAGAGGAAGTTTCGAGACTAAAAGGACAACTCACAGCCACTTTAATAGTCTGCACCCTCTTGGCTTTGGTAATTGTTGCAGTTTGTTTAGCAAAATTCTTCAGGTGCATGCGAGATCGAGGACTGTTGAGCAAACAATGGTTCAGAGATAGACTGAACTTGAAAAAGGTCAGTATCAATTAGGGTTTATACAAAAACCGACATTTTTAACCGGTTTTCGAATTTTATATAGAAAATAAATTTTTGCTCGAATATTCTGTAATTTATCCGCAAATTTAGTGTAATTTAGAGCAGTATTTGACTGAATTCATTTATTGTTCAATTTTATAGATAGTATACAAAATTATTTTAATTTTAATTAGTCGAACTAAAAAGTAATAGTTTATCTTGATTAAATAACTTTGAAAATAATTATTCGTTATTCATGCATCATTATCACATATAAGAATGAAAATATTTTTATGATAGTGAAAGGAAAGTTTTCGAATAAATAAAAATAATACATTTTTAAATAAAATAAAAAAAATAGATACATGTTGATACATACTTGTTAATATCAATATTAGTTTTAAAAACGATTAAGCTAATCTCGGGCATTGTCTGTTCCGAGCAATTTTAATTAATTAATTTTAAACATTCTAATTATTTTTTGTTTAATAAAATATGATTTAAAAAAACTGAGAACGTCTATAGAATTGCAACTGAAATAGAAAATACTCTCATACTTGCGACCAAATTATGCTTAATTGTTTTTAAAGCCTGATATAATAGTTCTAAGTTTTTTGTCCATCAAATTGCTACTGAAATAGAAAATACTCTCATACTTGCGACCAAATTATGCTTAATTGTTTTTAAAGCCTGATATAATAATTCTAAGTTTTTTGTTCTTTAGGTTGTGGCTTCTAGAGTTTAAAACTATTTTTTTAAGTTTGAGTAGAGGAAGTTACTTCTTCGAGAAGTAGTCACACTGATTTAAATTAATATATACACTGGTATAAAAACCTAAATTAATATCATAATTAAAACTCAATATCCGAAACTTAGACACCAAACAATTTCATGCTTCCCTAGTCAAACTTTTTAAAGAATTAGCTTTTTATGACATTACTGAATTTTGTCAATTTGATTTCAATAACTATTTTCTTGCATAATCCTTATCCTTTATCTATGTAGTCTGACCCTTTGATCACTTGTACAACCATGTTTTTTTATTGTTATTTTATTAATTTAAATTTTTTTACGGTTTTAAATGAGTATAACTCTCAACCTTGTGCAAGAATTTTGAGCTTTATTGGTGGTCAAATAGACTTTAATATGATGAACTTGATGATGAACATTGTATTTAATGTTCGAATGCTTTTTTTCAGAAACGAAATTTGTGCATCTACTATGATTATTATAAAATTACTATTATTTTAATATTAATTATTATTATTGATTACGGCTTGCTTATGAATAAATAAATAAATAAATATATATAAACAAAACCTTTCTGGGAACCATTGCAGACTGATAAGATATCAAATGCTATTGAACCGATATGATTTCAAGAATCAGAACGCTTTCATCTATCTTTTATATTTGGCTATATTTGTCATTTTCCATTTATACAGTGAAAACCGACTTTTAGCACTAAAAACCGGTTTTCGAATACTATAATTTTCGTCAAAAAACCGGTTTTTAAAACCGGTTTTTGAAAACCGACAAACCCTAGCCAGTATTCTGGAAAATCTGAACCAGTAGTTAAATGGTAATGGTACTTTTTATTTTTTTATTTTTGTGTTTTAGAAATCCCATTACCCAGAATCTCCGACTGTGATGCGAAATCCGCACGTCCAGAATGACACACCCGCAGTGACACAAAAAGTGGCGCCATCTCAATCTTCGGCTGGTGACCAATTGACGACACAGTTGAGTACATTGTCTGCTTCTGGACTGAAATTGCAGATGCCACCAGCCGGATATCAGGTAGACAAATAGATAGAAGATTTATCTTTTTTGTGAAATTTTGGATGATCAAGTTAGATTTTTGGATTTTAATATTATGATCAGTGTTGTATTTTTTTAAAGGGAAGACTTTTGAGGGGTTTATTAAAAGTGGGTTTTATCATCAAATTTGTGGGATTTATTATACAAATGCCACCAGTTAGATTCCAGGCAGAAAAATCGATAGAAGATATTCCAGGCAGACAAATAGATAGATTTATCTTTTTTTTAACTTCCCGAAGGAGAAGTTTATGTTTTCATCAAAAAATCCGACTCGCTAATTTTATATTTTCTCGACGTTTCAAGCCATTCTGAATCGAATGAGACCAACATTTAGAAAAAGTATGTATGTGTGTGTGAACAGATTTTTGGCCGTAAATCAACGTTTTCTCCAAAAAGACTGGACCGATTTCAAAAATTTAAAAGCCACTCGATGTATCTAGATGAGGACTATTGTTTGTCAGTTTTGCGCGACGATCAGCCAAGCCGCCTCTTTATAAATTGCAGAAAAGTGCAAAATTATTTGTCCACGTTTTAGCCCGCAATTCTGAATCGATTTTGAAAATTCAAAAAATCGTTCGAAAGATATTGTTTGGGAATCGTGCTGATTAGTTTCTGGTAGAGATCGGCCGGGCCGTTTTCTTGTAATAAGGTGTTGATAAAAATTTTTTCGACGATTTTTATAAATTTTGTTTTGACGGTAATACCATAGTCTTTATAGATCATACTAAAATATCACGGCCCTGCGACAAGTCGTTTAATTTTAAAAATTCGTCAAAGTTTGCAAAAATTGTCAATTTTAATTTTGATTGATCATGTCATTTGTTAAGTTTTGTAGGATTTATTGAAATAATATTTGCCACTTTGACATCCACATTATAATTATAACAGTTAATTGCAACATTAGGGCAGATTAATAACAATGGTAAATATCAAGAAAAACAAAATCAAATCAAAGAGCAATCTCATTAAATGTGTTAGATGCTAAACTTTTCATTCGCAATCGTATTATCACACAGATTAATATCTCCCCTTCGACCAAGTGAAATAAAATAAGACGTTAATATAATACATATACAATTAGTACAAGAATTTTTTACCTTAGGCCAGGATCTTTTTATTTTAATTTAGGAGTTTCCTCCTCGAAGTTCAGGAAAGTAAGAACTATCATTACTATATTTACAAACATGTCAATTCAAAACCTCCATAGTGTCAACATGAATTTGGTTACAATAAAGCTTTTTGTATAAACTTTCTGTATAAACTCTTGTTTTCTTATTGATTTCGAAAAATAATGATGCATTTACACAAGTACTATATGTATCAACATATTTGCAAATTCAAAATCAGTTCAGTAGTTTAGGAAAGTATACAGGACACACATTGTGACATAATATATACATATATTGGGTGGTCATTAATATGGACCCTTTCGAATTTCCTTGCTCCCAGTGGCTTAAAAAAAAATCCCTAAAAGTTTTAGCTCTTAATATTAACATTTAGATTGTTCGCAATTCAATTAAAAGTTTCGTATATTCATTATTAGGTAAATTCTTGCGCCATCTGTGATAGCATTTCTGAACTCAAATATAATGACACTTAAAAATATTTATAATTCACTTAACCTTTAATTAAATCCATGTGGGGCTGTTTAACGAAATATCTATTCATCATGTCATCAAAAATAATTTTTCAGCAAAATATTTATTTAATTGGTGATGTTGACACTCAAATTGTCAGTAATAAATTGTCAACAATGTTACAAGTCTGCTATCACAGATGGCGCAAGAATTTACTTAATAATATATGTTAATAATGAAAATACGAAACTTTTAATTGAATTGCGGACTATCTAAATGTTAACATTAAGAGCTGAAACTTTTATAGAATTTTCTTTTATTACTTTGGAAGCGTTTGAGCCCTTGGGAGCAAATGAAATTCGAAAATGTCCATATTAAGGACCACACTAATAAATATAAATGCATTAAATTTTTTTTTTTTTGAAGAATGATTCACCACCTCCTGCTCCGAGTACAATAGCATCAGGTTGGAGCACTCCTGGAACAGAAACATCACATCTGGCAACACCCAGCATAGCACCAGGTTGGGACACTTTTTTATTTCAACAAATATATATATATATATATATATATATATATTCGAAAAAATAATATGCAGTGTACTTGTAACTAGTTTTTATTATTTAGTTTAATTAGGTAAAAATTTCGGAATTTGAAATACCCAGCTGTAAGTCTGTACATACTCTAAAATAGCACCCTGCCATATGTAGGTTTTGAGACAACTTTTATGATGTATTTACAAATGAGTATCTCAAATTCCGCGGTGAGCTTACTATAATGACAAGGCTATATTATTATTATTATTGTGGCTATATTGTTATTATTATTATTAAAATTATTTTCTTAATCAGGTTCTAATAACCGGCGTCATCCTGCAGAGGACTCTGTTTACCAGGCCCGGACTGGATACGATAATAAGGGATTAAATTTGACGCCGAGCCCCGATAAGAAGGAAACGCACGGATTTTGAGTATTTAAACGTTGACGGTATTAATTAATATATATGCATATATATATATATATATATATATGCATATATATATATATATGCATATATATATATATATATATATATATATATATATATATACTTCTAGACATCTATCTTATCTTTCTTTCTTGGTACTAAAAACTGTGTAAAAATGCTATCTATTTAATGTGCAATCAGGCGTTTTATCACAAAGATACAGTTATGATAACATTCTTTCTAGGTTCGTTTATATGTAAATACGCCTGATCATACAGCAAATACGATAGCAATTTTCATAGTGTTTAGTACTAGGAAAGAAGGTTTCCATAACAACTATGTAACACTAAAAGTCTTTTTATCAATGATTGACGACTATGTTTGTCATAGAGAGGTGGTAGAATTTTATGTATTGACGAGTATATTCGTCGTCGAAATTACCGTTCATTTGATATTTGATTTGCAATATTTGAGATAAAAGTTTCATGAACTTTCTGGTTAGTGTAAATAAACTACTTAACGCATATAGTATAATATTTAGTTTTTGAGTTAAGAATATATTTTTTGAAGCTATAAGCTATAAGTTTAGTATTATTATTATTATTAATAGTATTATTTTAGTCAAAGCGACATCACAAGTATTGCAATGTTATTTTAGTCCATACGAAATCATTCCATTAGAGATAATTAGAATTTAGTATTATTTATATTATATATATATATATATACGAGGTCTGTTCAAAAAGTTTTCGTAATTTTCGTTTTTTCAAAAAAATATTTATTTATTCGTCTACATTAATGTGGTCCCCTTCAAAGTAGTCCCCCCCAGATATAATACACTTATGCCCGCGTTTTTTCCAATTTTCGAAGCACCCTTGATATTCACTTTTTGATATGTCCTTGAGCACTCTCGGCGATTTTCTTCAATCGAGGAAAACCGCCGTCCTTTCATGGGTCTCTTCAACTTTGGGAATAGGAAAAAGTCACACGGAGCCATATCTGGTGAATTTTTGCACTTTGCAACACTTTATTTCATTTTTTACGCAAAATTTAATACAAATTCTTTGACTTTTCAATTCTTCCATTGTAAAAATCGCCGAGCTCAGAAAAACACGTCGAACCTTAGCGACTACCACAGACAAAGTAAACCGTGAATATAGCTGAAAATTTCATCATACTTTAGGGGCATGTATACCAACGCAATAAAAAAAAAATTTTGACAATCAGACACTCCAGACCCGCGAAATTTAATTATTAGTAATTCCGGGTACTTTTTGAACACACCTCGTATATATATATATGTATATATATATATATATATATATATATATATATACGTATATATTGATCTGCGGCTAATATACTTAATATGTGTTATATAATATTTGTACTTAATTAACGTACGTACTTATTTTTAATTTATTTTTATTATTCTCAACGGCATGGTAATGCTATTAAGTTACGGGTCTATATTCGTATGAAAAGATATGTATTTCCTGTGCGATCAGGCGTTTCACACATAAAACCTAACCTCTAAAAGGCACAAACGTCAAATATCAATTTTATCATGTTTTTAACTTTCTGATATAATAAACTCAAACTAGTGGGGCGCATGGCATCGTGCCTTAAGGCAAATTGATGGAACTTTCCGTACCAAAAATTATTTTGTTTTTAAAAGATTAACATTTTTGAAAAAAATTTACTATGAAAAATTAAGTTTTTGAGAAACTATAAATTTTTGACTAAAAATTTAATTTTTTTTGAAAAAAATACTTTTTGAAGAAAAGTGTATTTTGAAATATTTTGGAAATTCTGAACTTATTTTCAAAGCAATCGTACTGCTTTAACTGCATAGAGACGAAATATCGAAGCGCGTAAGCGCCGCACCGCCGTCTAGCGGATAAGCATTGGTACGGAACCCATAGGAATGTAAATAAAATTTATACTTATTGTTCAAATCTCTATAAAATATCTTATAATTTGATGTGCATATGTCTAATGATCATTTTTGACCGCCAGATTTCACTAGGTCTCCGAAATCGATAGATCTGCCTTCATGAAAATTTGATCAGTTCTTCAATTTGTTAATACAAGTAAAATGTTTTTTGAATTATTCAAATCGGACGCTTCGTTCTGTTAAAAACCAAGTTACCATTTTTGGCTCTTTTTGCTCCGTATCTTCAAAATGGATAGACCTGCCTTTGCCAAAAACTAATCAGCACGTTTCTCTGTCAATACGAATCGAATGTTTTGAATTATTCAAATCGCTTCATCCGTGCTCCCGAAATCGTCGACGAAAATTTGTATCCGCACACACACACACACATAATCCATTTTTCTAAGGTATGCCAAAATATTCAGAAACCTTTGAAACGTAAAGATATATAAAAATTTTCATTTTCGATTTTTTGCGATTAATTGTACTATCAAATGTATTTCACATGATAAAAAGAAATAATGAAAAGCGGGTCAAAACAGATTTTGGAGATTTTCAAAACCACATCGTTAGATGGCGACACAGTTAATTTAATTCTATCCAACATACGTGAAGTTAGGTTTTGTGTAAAACGCCTGATAGCACAGCAAATACATGTTTTTAACTTCCCGTAGGGTAAGTTATAGTAATCGTCCAAAAATCGAAATCAAAAATTTTTACATTTCTCGACGTTTTGAAGGTTTCTGAACATTTTGGCATACTTCAGAAAAAATGGATGTGTGTGTGTGTGTGTGTGTGTGTGTGTGTGTGTGTGTTTTGTATGTCCGCTTTTTTTCGTCCACGTTTTCGGGCGCACGGATCAACCGATTTGAATGGTTTAAAAAACATTCGATTCCTATCGATAGGGAGATGTGCTGATTAGTTTTTGGCAAAGGCAGGTCCAGCCGTTACGGAGATATGGAGCAAAGAGTGCAAATAATAGAAAGCGAGTTTTTGAGAGAACGGATCAACCGATTTGAATGGTTTAAAAAACATTCGATTCCTATTGATAGGGAGATGTGCTGATTAGTTTTTGGCAAAGGTAGGCCCAGAGGTTTCGGAGATACCGAGCTAAATTTAAAAAAAATGGCTGTTTTTGAGAGAACTAAGCGTCCGATTTAAATGATTCAAAGAACTTTCTGCTTTTTCAACAAAACAATTGATTTTGGAAAAAAAAATTTTTTGTTTCTAATTTTTTTTCAAAATTTTTTTTTGTAATTTTGGACTAAAAATTCAAAAAATCACCCAAGCTAAGCACAGTCTAAGCGCCACTCTGGTAGAAATGTTTACGCAAGTGCGTTTAGACTGTTTGTGTACTGGAGCACTTTTTCAATTTTGTGAAAATTATTGAAAAATGTGAAAATGCCGCCAAGCTGAGCACAGTATAAGTGAAAATGTCGCAAAGAATTATTTGCAAATGCGTTAGACTGTGACTATGCGGGAGCACTTTTTCAATTTGTGTAAATTTGGCAACTATTTTTTTTTGGAATTTGATTCGAAATGAAATGACGATTGTTAATGTTCTGGAGATGATAAATTGATTTATTTATAATTAACTTTCCATAGGGTAAGTAATCGCAAAAAAATCGAAAATGAAAATTTTTATATATCTTCACGTTTCAGAGGTTTCTGAATATGTTGGCATACCTTGGAGAAAATTGATGTATGTGTGTGTGTGTGTGTTGCGTCCATGTGTGTGTGTTCGGATACAAATTTTCGTCGACGATTTCGGGAACACGGATGAAGCAATTTGAATAATTCAAAAAAACATTCGATTCGTATTGATAAGGAGACGTGCTGATTAGTTTTTGTCAAAGGCAGGTCTAGCCATTCCGAAGATATGGGGCAAAAAGGGCCAAAAACGGTAACTCAGTTTTTAAGAGAACGGAGCGTCCGATTGGAATAATTCAAAAAACATTTTACTTGTATAAACAGGATGAAGATTTGATCAAATTTTCATGAAGATAGGTCTAGCGGTTTCGGAGATCTAGTAAAAAAAACTAAAAAAAATAACATTTGGCGGTCAACAATAATCATTAGACATTAGACATATGCATATCAAATTATCAGATATTTTATTGAGATTTTAACAATAAGTATAAGTTTTGTTTTACATTCCTATGGGTTCCGTACCAATGTTTTTCCGTTAGACAGCGACGCGGCGCTTACGCGCTTTATTTTGTCTCTATGCAGTTAAGGCAGTACGATTGCTTTGAAAAAAAGTTCAGATCTTCCAAAATATGTCAAAATGAAGATAACATTTTTTCCAAAAAAAAAATTTTTACAAAAAAAATTGTTTAAAAATTTTTTTTAAAAAAAAATTTTTTTTTTCAAAAAAAGTAATTTTTTGTCCAATTTAAATTTCTAAAAAATCTTATTTTTCGAAGTAAAATTTTTTCAAAAATGTTAATCGTTTTTAAAAAATAATAATTTTTGGCACGGGAAGTTCCAGCAATTTGCCTTAAGGCACGATGCCTTAATTGCCTTAAGACAGAATTCCACTTACAGCTAGTTTTTTGAAGGTTTGTTACTACCGACTCATACCAAGATAGACCCATTAACATTTTGAGACTTGGCCCTTAAAATTAAAAAAAAAAATGTTAAATAGATCGTTGAAAACTGACGACCATTGGGTTGCAATTATTAATCATTGAGTTTTCTTTTTTTGATAATAAGTAAGAACATCACAAAATTGTGATACAAAATAATAGTATTATCTCGCAAATTTTGTGTCGACTGTAAACTAAAAAAAAAAACGTTAAACATGCCTAAAATATTTCAATAACCATTTTTCATTTTCATTTTATAAATCAAACAAACACCGCCGCTTTGCCATTACTCCAATTTTAATACTTTTCCCACTCCTTGGAGGCGCCGCCAACTGTAGCACGTAAATTTACCACTAGGTTCAATTCTAGATAAGTTTTATATAGGTTATTTAACATAGAACAGATAAACTTGATTAATTTTTGCACAAAAATAAATAATAAGTGTAAATATTATATGTGTATTACTATTAGTTTTTTGAAAAGATTAATGAGTTTCTGCACAGTGGAGCCTCTGTTGAGTGCGGAGAAGACTAAAACAAGGTAAAGCACATTTGTTCACTATGTTTACAGTCGACAGATATTATTATATTTAACTGTATATAAATATATAATTTAAGAAATGTAAAATTTAATATGTCGAATACTTTTGAAACAATATTTTTATCATTCAATTTATATATATATATATATAATATATATATATATATATATATATATACGAGTATAATTATTAATTTTAAATTTAACGATAAAAATTGTTTAAAAAGCTTCAATTATTATTATTTTACACCCAGAACACCTATCAGGTATTCCGTCCAAGATTTGTAAAGTATTTTTAATATGTTATATATAAAAGTATTAAAGATTAATAGTAGTAAATAAATTAGGGTGGTCCTTAATATGGACATTAGCAAATTTCTTTACTTCCAAGGACTCAAATGCTTTCAAATTAATGAAAAAATATTGTCTAAAAGTTTTAGCTTTAAATATTAACATTTAGATAGTCCGCAATTCAATTAAAAGTTCCGTATATTCATTATTAAGTAAATTCTTGCGCCATCTGTGACAGCATTTGTAAACTCACTTAAAAATATTTATAAAACACTTAACCTATAATTAAATCCATGTGGGTTGTTTAACAAAATATTTATTCACAATTAATTTTTCAGCAAAATATTTATTTATTTGATGACGTAGATAGTCAAATTATCAGTAATAAATTGCCATCAAAATTACAAGTCTGCTATCACAGATGGCGCAAGAATTTACTTAATAATAGATATACGAAAGTTTTAATTGAATTGCGGACTATCTAAATGTTAATTTTAAAAGCTAAAACTTTTAGAGGATTTTTGTTCATTAATTTGGAAGCATTTGAGCCCTTGGGAGCAAAGAAATTCGGAAATGTCCATATTAAGGACCACCCTAATATTATATATATATATATATATATATATATGTATGTATGTATATGTCAAAATGTATTATAAATGTTATTTCGGTTTTTGACTAGTTTTACAATTTTATCTTAACTTTAATTAATCGAATAAAGTATTCTCTAATAATAAGTACTTCAATCATTATGGCAATTTTTTGTCCTAAGGCAAGTTGCCTATATTTGTAAATAATCTTGAGTTTCAATTCTATAAAGTTTCTTTTAAACATAATTATAGATATTAAAAAAAACATTTTATTTTTTACTTTATATCCTGATACTGTGATATCTTCCAATTAAATTTTATTTATTCGTTTATTTTTAGGATTTAGGAACACCGGATCGTGTTTGCTCTTATTAACTTGAATTGAATATGTTTTTATACAATGCACCAAACATTTTGGAAAAAAATTATTTCTTTTCTTTTTCAATATCTTCTTTTGGAAAAGAAATTTTTTTTCTCAAAATTTTTTTGACCAAAATTTTTTTTCCAAAATTTTTTGGGCCAAAATTTTTTTGACCAAAATTTTTTCCCCAAAATTTTTTTGACCAAAAAATTTTTTGATCAAAAATTTTTTTGACAAAAAATTTTTTGACCGAATTTTTTTTCGGCCAAAATTTTTTTGACCAAATTTTTCGGTCAAATATCGGTCCAATATTGGTCAATATCGGTCCAATATTGGTCAATATCGGTCTAATATTGGTCAATATCGGTCTAATATCGGTCTAATATTGGTCAATATCGGTCTAATATTGGTCAATATCGGTCTAATATTGGTCTAATATTGGTCAATATCGGTCTAATATCGGTCTAATATTGGTCAATATTGGTCAATATCGGTCTAATATCGGTCTAATATTGGTCTAATATCCGTCTAATATTGGTCAATATCGGTCTAATATCGGTCAATATCGGTCTAATATTGGTCAATATCGGCCTTTTTTTTGAAACTTTTTTTGACCAAAATTTTTTGGACCAAAATTTTTTTGGGCCAAAATTTTTTTGACCAAATTTTTCGGTCAAGTATCGGTCCAATATTGGTCAATATCGGTCCAATATTGGTCAATATCGGTCTAATATTGGTCAATATCGGTCTAATATCGGTCTAATATTGGTCTAATATTGGTCTAATATTGGTCAATATCGGTCAATATCGGTCTTATATCGGTCTAATATTGGTCTAATATTGGTCAATATCGGTCTAATATCGGTCTAATATTGGTCAATATCGGTCTAATATCGGTCTAATATTGGTCTAAAATTGGTCTAATATTGGTCAATATCGGTCTAATATCGGTCTAATATTGGTCAATATCGGTCTAATATTGGTCAATATCGGCCTTTTTTTTTGAAGCTTTTTTTGACCAAAATTTTTTTTGACTAAAATTTTTTTGACCAAAATTTTTTTTTTCAAAATTTTTTTGACCAAAATTTTTTGACCAAAATTTTTTTGACCAAAATTTTTTTTCCAAAATTTTTTAGGCCAAAATTTTTTTGACCAAAATTTTTTCCCCAAAATTTTTTTGACCAAAAAATTTTTTGATCAAAAATTTTTTTGACCAAAAAATTTTTTGACCAAAATTTTTTCCCCAAAATTTTTTTGACCAAAAAATTTTTTGATCAAAAATTTTTTTGACCAAATTTTTTTTCGGCCAAAATTTTTTTGACCATATTTTTCGGTCAAGTATCGGTCCAATATTGGTCAATATCGGTCTAATATTGGTCAATATCGGTCTAATATTGGTCAATATCGGCCTTTTTTTGAAACTTTTTTTGACCAAAATTTTTTTTGACTAAAATTTTTTGACCAAATTTTTTTTTTTCAAAATTTTTTTGACCAAAATTTTTTTCCAAAATTTTTGGGCCAAAATTTTTTGACCAAAAATTTTTTGGGCCAAATTTTTTTTGACCAAATTTTTCGGTCAAATATCGGTCCAATATTGGTCAATATCGGTCCAATATTGGTCAATATCGGTCCAATATTGGTCAATATCGGTCTAATATCGGTCAATATCGGTCTAATATCGGTCTAATATTGGTCAATATTGGTCAATATCGGTCTAATATCGGTCTAATATTGGTCAATATCGGTCTAATATTGGTCTAATATCGGTCTAATATTGGTCAATATCGGTCTAATATCGGTCTAATATTGGTCAATATCGGTCTAATATCGGTCTAATATTGGTCAATATCGGTCTAATATCGGTCTAATATCGGTCTAATATTGGTCAATATCGGTCTAATATCGGTCTAATATTGGTCAATATCGGTCTAATATCGGTCTAATATTGGTCAATATCGGTCTAATATTGGTCAATATCGGCCTTTTTTTTGAAGCTTTTTTTGACCAAAATTTTTTTGACCAAATTTTTTTGGGCCAAAATTTTTTTGACCAAATTTTCGGTCAATATCGGTCAATATTGGTCATACCAGTCCAATATTGGTCAATATCGGTCTAATATTGGTCAATATCGGTCTAATATTGGTCTAATATTGGTCAATATCGGTTTAATATCGGTCTAATATCGGTCAATATCGGTCTAATATTGGTCAATATCGGCCTTTTTTTTGAAACTTTTTTTGACCAAAATTTTTTGGACCAAAATTTTTTTTGACTAAAATTTTTTTGACCAAATTTTTTTTTCAAAATTTTTTTTCCCAAAATTTTTCGGTCAAATATCGGTCCAATATTGGTCAATATCGGTCCAATATTGGTCAATATCGGTCCAATATTGGTCAATATCGGTCCAATATTGGTCAATATCGGTCCAATATTGGTCAATATCGGTCCAATATTGGTCAATATCGGTCTAATATCGGTCTAATATCGGTCTAATATTGGTCTAATATTGGTCAATATCGGTCTAATATTGGTCAATATCGGCCTTTTTTTTTGAAACTTTTTTTGACCAAAATTGTTTGGACCAAAATTTTTTTTGACTAAAATTTTTTTGACCAAAATTTTTTTTTCAAAATTTTTTTGACCAAATTTTTTTTTCAAAATTTTTTTTTTACCAAAATTTTTTTTCCAAGTTTTTTTTTCCAAAATTTTTTGACCAAGATTTTTTCCCTAAAAATTTTTTTGACCAAAAAATTTTTTGATCAAAAATTTTTTTGACCAAAAATTTTTTTGACCAAATTTTTTTTGGGCCAAAATTTTTTTGACCAAATTTTTCGGTCAAATATCGGTCCAATATTGGTCAATATCGGTCTAATATTGGTCAATATCGGTCTAATATCGGTCTAATATCGGTCTAATATTGGTCAATATCGGTCTACATCGGTCTAATATTGGTCTAATATTGGTCAATATCGGTCTAATATTGGTCTAATATTGGTCAATATCGGCCTTTTTTTTTGAAACTTTTTTTGACCAAAATTTTTTTTGACTAAAATTTTTTTGATCAAAATTTTTGTTTTCAAAATTTTTTTGACCAAAATTTTTATGACCAAAAATTTTTTGACCAAAAATTTTTTGACCGAAATTTTTTTTTCTCAAAATTTTTTTGACCAAAATTTTTTTTCCAAAATTTTTTGGGCCAAAATTTTTTTGACCGAAATTTTTTCGACCAAAATTTTTTTGACCAAAATTTTTTTGACCAAAATTTTTTTTGACCAAAATTTTTTTGACCAAAATTTTTTTGACCAAATTTTTTTGACCGAGAATTTTTTTGACTTTTGAATATCGGTCCAATATTGGTCAATATCGGTCCAATATTGGTCAATATCGGTTTAATATTGGTCAATATCGGTCTAATATCGGTCTAATATTGGTCAATATCGGT
>NW_020537324.1:77573138-77597342 GCF_003426905.1 Ctenocephalides felis | reverse complement strand
GCACTCTTTGCTCCGTATCTCCAAAACGGCTGAACCTGCCTTTGCCAAAAACTAATCAGCACATCTCCCTATCAATAAGAATCGAATGTTTTTTGAACCATTCAACTCGGTTAATCCGTGCGCCCGAAAACGTGGACGAAAAATTATATCCATACATACATACACACACACACATACACACACACACATACACACACACACATACACACACACATCCATTTTTTCTGAGGTATGCCAAAACGTTCAGAAACCTTCAAAACGTGAAGAAATGTAAAAAATTTCAATTTCGATTTTAACCTATAATTAACCTTAATAATTGCTTGCATAATCAGCTACCCCGTCAATTTGACGGGTTAATTACACACATATCAATTTCAAAATTTAACTAGCTGTAAGTGGAATTCTGTCTTAAGGCAATTAAGGCATCGTGCCTTGAGGCAAATTGCTGGAACTTCCCGTACCAAAAATTATTATTTTTTTAAAAACGATTAACATTTTTGAAAAAATTTTACTTCGAAAAAATAAGATTTTTTAGAAATTTTAAATTGGACAAAAAATTACTTTTTTTTGAAAATAAAATTTTTTTAAAAAAAAAAAAATTTAAACAATTTTTTATTAAAAATTTTTTTTTGGTAAAAAAATGTTATCTTCATGTTGATATATTTTGGAAGATCTGAACTTTTTTTCAAAGCAATCGTACTGCTTTAACTGGCATAGAGACAAAATATTAAAGCGGTAACGCCGCGTCGCTGTCTAAACAGAAAAACAATGGTACGGAACCCATAGGAATGTAAACAAAACTTATACTTATTGTAAAAATATCAATAAAATATCTGATAATTTGATATGCATATTGTCTAATGTCTAATGATTATTTTGACCGCCAAATGTTATTTTTTTTTAGTTTTTTTTTACTAGATCTCCGAAACCGCTAGTCCTATCTTCATGAAAATTTGATCAATCTTCATCTTGTTAATACAAGTAAAATGTTTTTTGAACTACAAATCGAACGCTCCGTCTCTTAAAAACTAAGTTACCGTTTTTGACCCTTTTGCCCCATATCTTCGGAACGGCTAGAATGTTTTTGAATTATTCAAATTGCTTTATCCGTGTTCCCGAAATCGTCGACGAAAAATTTGTATCCGAACACACACACATGCACGCACACACACACATACACACACACAACATCAATTTTTCTACAAGGTATGCCAACATATTCAGAAACCTCTTGAAACGTGAAGATATATAAAAATTTTCATTTTCGATTTTTTGCGATTACTTACCCTATGGAAGTAATTATAAATAAATCAGTTTATGATCTCCAGAACATTAACAATCGTCATTTCATTTCGAATCAAATTCCAAAAAAAAAAAATATTTGCCAAATTTACACAAAATGAAAAAGTGCTCCCGCATAGTCAGAGTCTAAACGCATTTGCAAATAATTCTGTGCGACATTTTCAATCTATACTGTGCTCAGTTTGGCGGCATTTTCACATTTTTCAATAATTTTCACAAAATTGGAAAAGTGCTCCAGTACACAAAACAGTTCTAAACGCACTTGCGTAAAACATTTCTACAAGAGTGGCGCTTAGACTGTGCTTAGCTTGGTGATGATTTTTTGAATTTTTAGTCCAAAATTACAAAAAAAAAATTTTTGAAAAAAAATTAGAAACAAAAAATTTTTTTTTCCAAAATCAATTGTTTTGTTGAAAAAAGCAGAAAGTTCTTTGAATCATTTAAATCGGACGCTTAGTTCTCTCAAAAACAGCATTTTTTTAAATTTAGCTCTGTAACTCCGAAACCTCTGGGCCTACCTTTGCCAAAAATAATCAGCACATCTCCCTATCAATAGGAATCGAATGTTTTTTAAACCATTCAAATCGGTTGATCCGTTCTCTCAAAAAAATCGCTTTCTATTTTTTGCAATCTTTGCTCCATATCTCCGTAACGGCTGGACCTACCTTTGCCAAAAACTAATCAGCACATCTCCCTATCAATAGGAATCGAATGTTTTTTAAACCATTCAAAATCGGTTGATCCGTGCCGCCCGAAAACGTGGACGAAAAAAACGCGGCATACAAAACACCACAACACCCCACACACACACACACACATCCATTTTTCTGAGGTATGCCAAAATGTTCAGAAACCTTCAAAACGTCGAGAAATGTAAAAAATTTTTGATTTCGATTTTGGACGATTACTATAACTTACCCTACGGGAAGTTAAAAAAAAAATAGTTGCCAAATTTACACAAAATTGAAAAAGTGCTCCCGCATAGTCACAGTCTAAACGCATTTGCAAATAATTCTGTGCGACATTTTCACTTATACTGTGCTCAGTTTGGCGGCATTTTCACATTTTTCAATAATTTTCACAAAATTGGAAAAGTGCTCCAGTACACAAACAGTCTAAACGCACTTGCGTAAACATTTCTACCAGAGTGGCGCTTAGACTGTGCTTAGCTTGGGTGATTTTTTGAATTTTTAGTCAAAATTACAAAAAAAAATTTTTGAAAAAAAATTAGAAACAAAAAACATTTTTTTTCCAAAATCAATTGTTTTGTTGAAAAAAGCAGAAGAAAAAGGAGAAGAAAGTTCTTTGAATCATTTAAATCGGACGCTTAGTTCTCTCAAAAAACAGCCATTTTTTGAAATTAGCTCTGTAACTCCGAAACCTCTGGGCCTACCTTTGCCAAAAACTAATCAGCCACATTCCCTATCAATAGGAATCGAATGTTTTTTAAACCATTCAAATCGGTTGATCCGTTTCTCTCAAAAATTCGCTTTCTATTTTTTGCACTCTTTGCTCCATATCTCCGTAACGCTGGACCTACCTTTGCCAAAAACAATCAGCACATCTCCCTATCAATAGGAATCGAATTTTTTTAAACCATTCAAATCGGTTGATCCGTGCGCCCGAAAACGTGGACGAAAAAACGCGGACATACAAAACACACACACACAACACACACACACACATCCATTTTTCTGAGGTATTGCCAAAATGTTCAGAAACCTTCAAAACGTCGAGAAATGTAAAAATTTTTGATTTCGATTTTTGGACGATTACTATAACTTACCCTACGGGAGTTTAAAAAGTTATCAAAATATATAATGTATATATATTATATTTATATATATATATATATATATATATATATATTTATATATAAAATACATGCTAATTAAATTAAATTTACAACACAAATTATATAAGATTATTGCTATAGTATTTGATCTCATTTCAAAATTCGAAATTCCGTCAAACTGACTAGTCCCGTAAACCTAGTGTTAAACAGACGTGAAGATGATAGACGCCAAATATAGAGAAGAATATAAACTAGTGGGGTGCATGGCATTGTGCCTTAAGGCAAATTGCTGGAACTTTCCGTACCAAAAATTATTATTATTTTAAAAACAATTAACATTTTTGAAAAAATTTTGCTTCGGAAAAATTAGATTCTTGAGAAACTATAAATATGACAAAAAATTACTTTTTTTTGAAAAAAAAATTTTTTAAAAAAAAAAATTTTTTTTGCAAAAAAAAAATTGACTTATTTTGGAAATTCTGAACTTTTTTTCAAAGCAACATTTTTTTTACTTTTTTCGTTAGATCTCCGAAACCGCTGAACCTGCCTTCATGAAAATTTGATCAATTCTTCATCTTGTCAATACAAGTAAAATGTTTTTTGAATTATTAAAATCGGACGCTGCGTTCTCTTAAAAACTGAGTTACCATTTTTGGCACTTTTTGCCCCGTATCTTCGGAACGGCTAGACCTACCTTTGCCAAAAAACTAATCAGCACGTCTCCTTATCAATACGAATCGAAGTTTATGAATTATTCAAATCGGTTGATCGGTGTTCCGAAATCGTCGACGAAAATTTGTATACGCACACACACACATAAACACACACACACAGATACATCCAGAAAATGCCAAAATATTCACAAACTTTGAAACGTAAAGATATATAAAAATTTTCATTTTCGATTTTTTTGCGATTACTATAACTTGCCCTACGGGAAGTTAAAAATGTTGTAACTAACTTAATTCTATAAGTGAGCAAGTACAATAATAACTTGGTAATTAATATACAGAAGAAACTAGCTGTAAGTGGAATTCTGTCTTAAGGCAATTAAGGCATCGTGCCTTAAGGCATATTGCTGGAACTTCCCGTACCAAAAATTATTATTTTTTTAAAAACGATTAACATTTTTGAAAAAAAAAATTACTTTGAAAAAATAAGATTTTTGAGAAACTGCAAATTGGACAAAAAATTTTTTTGACATATTTGACATATTTTTTATTTTGACATATTGTGGAAGATCTGAACTTTCTTTTCAAAGCAATCAATCGTACTGCTTTAACTGCATAGGGACAAAATATAAAGCGCGTAAGCGCCGCGTCGCTGTCTAAAGCATAAGCATTGGTACGGAACCCATAGGAATGTTAACAAATTGTTACTTATTGTTTAAAATCTCTATAAAAATCTGATAATTTATGAGCATATGTCTAATGATCATTTTTGACCGCAAATGGCTCATTTTTTTACTTTTTCCTCCATATCTCCGAATCCGCTAGGCCTACCTTCATGAAAATTTTATCGATTCTTCATTTTGTCAATACAAGTGAAATGCTTTTTGAATTATTCAAATCGGACGCTCCGTTCTCTCAAAAACTGAGCTACCGTTTTCGGCACTTTTTGCCCCGTATCTTTGGAACGGCTAAGACCTGCCTTCGCCAAAAAACTAATCAGCACGTCTCCTTATCAATACGAATCGAATGTTTTTTGAATTATTCAAATCGGTTGACCCGTATTCCCGAAATCGTCGACGAAAATTTGTATTCCCGCACATACATACCACACACACATACATACATACACACCACACACATACACACACACACACACATACATCCATTTTTTCTAAGGTATGCCAAAATGTTCAGAAACCTCTGAAACGTAAAGATATATAAAAATTTTCATTTTCGATTTTTTTGCGATTACTATAACTTGCCCTACGGGAAGTTAATTAGAGGATTCTTTTGACAGTTTTTTTGACGTTTGTTAAACTTAAAATTAGAGGATTTTCTTGGTATAACAATAGAGACCTTGGCCTTAATGAACATACAAAACAATTAAAGTCCTACGGAAACTGGTTCATTTATAAAAATAATGGTTTTTGAAAATTTGCTTTTATAAAATACTCCTAGTTAACCGTGTTCGTTCGTTTTCAATCATGTGTAATAAATCCACTCGGAATACTTTTAATCACTCATAAATTAATTTATTTTTTATTAATCAAGTCGATTATTTACACATATAGGGAAGTTCATGTAACCTGCCTCAAGGCTAAATACCAGACAAACTAGTTTTTGTTAGCTGCACCACATTTGCAACCCCTTACTTATTTCCATACTAGACTTTACACCAAAAACATTACCGTTGGAGTACATCATCCCTTTCCCTTCCCTTTTTTTCTTTTTTTTTTCGGCAATCGCCTCTCTCGCTCCCCACGCACAGCGTGTGTATTGAAGCAGTGAGCATTTGGTTTAAGGAGCGCGACCATTGGCGGCGCGGGCAGTGGCGGCGCCCCCGGTGTCTCTACATTTTCGCCTTGGCCGACATCTCCGGTTCTGCCTCCGGTGTCTAGCCGGACTCCGAGACTTGTTCCGGATCCCATAAGGCCCGGACAAAACAGTTGAGAGGAAACTGAACCCGAAGAAAACTTCGACGACGGAGTGGTTGTTGTTTGCGGCTCCAAATCCAGCCACTGGTAAAGGTAATGGTAAAGGAGTCATGGGAGGTGAAGGTGGGATAAAAGAATTTTGCTGAAAGTTACAAGACCAATACATATTTAGTTAACGGGCACAACTAGTGTGAAATCGAATTTTAAATTTTTCCATATTTCGATAGGTTATACCTTTAAAAATAACATACCAAAATTTTAAATCGATATCTCAAATAGTTATTGAGTCACACCCATTTAAAGAGTATGTATATAGTATATAGTGTAATAATCATTTTATCTTTAAACGCGTTTTTTCTCGAAACAGCATTTTCCGAATTTGCTGCAGCACTTACTCAAATCAAATGAATCGATCACTATCAATTTTTTTTACATGTTCTATATATAGTCCTCCGTAAAATGGACTATTGATTTTTTGATCGGATCAAAAATCGAATTTTGGCAGTCCAAAAACGACCAAAATTTTGAGTAAAATTCGACTTTTTTTTAAAAAAAAGCCGTCATTTTGTCAATTTTTGATTTTTTTTTCTTTATCGTAGTTCATTTTACAGACAATATTATCTAGTTTAACGAGATTTTTTTTTAATTTCATCCACGTAGAAGGCCGGAATCACTGCAGCAGTGAAGGACCTTTTTTTTGTCACGATAACTTAAAAAATATTAAATTTTTTTTTTCAAAAATTTTACTATGTATTCTTAAAACATGTATAAATATATTCCTGAAATTTTGAAATGATTGATAAAGTAGTTTTTTTAATAGAAATTCCCAAAAATCACCTTTTTTTTAGGCGGTTACACTAGTCGTGCCCCTTATATTAATTTTGTTTGTGTATTATAAACTCCAAACGAATTCTTGAACAAGCATTTTGCTTGGGAAGTTAAATGTAAATTTGTTAATGCAAATTACACAAATTCGTCCGTGGTCACAAATTTGGTGGTAGATATATGTAAAATAATTGTTCCGATATTTTAGCAAAATTTCATGACCAATGTTATGGCAAGGCTATATTTCCATACTAAATATTGTCAAAAGCCACGCGGTTGCTATGAAGTCAGGCGTAGGGAATGCTAAACTAATTTAAAAAATCTAAGGAGGATAATTTAAATTCCAAGTGCGAGTGTTTATTTAACAAAATTTCTATATAATTCTATTTACCATGAGGTCCGAACAAAGACGTCTAAATTCCTTCTAATCCTGGCAACAATCTTCATTTGCCACATTTCAATTCCCCTCACCAATGCCGCCATTTTGGAGACTTCGCCCCAAACGACGACAGCGCCATCTCTTGATGAAAACGTGAAGATTGAAAATCCAAAATGTGAAGAAGCCGAAGGCAACAAGTTTACTTGGGCGGATTATTCTGTCCTGGCAACTATGTTAATAATATCCTGTGGAATTGGGCTGTTTTATGGCTTTGTGGGGCCCAAACAGACGACCAGCACTGATTTTTTGCTTGGTGGATCTGATATGGGCACTTTGCCTATGTCTATGAGTCTCACAACAAGGTAGGGTAAAGGACATATGTTTTATGCCCAATAGGGAATGCAATACCGATGGAAAATTTCAATACCGGTATTTTGGTATTTTTTCATTTTAAAACCGGAATACCGGTAAATTACCGGTATTTTTATTATCTTAAACAAACGTAAACAAAATTGAAAGTTACTAGTACAAATATAGAAAAATGTATTTACAACTACAACTATATTCAACTAAACAATAAAATAAAACAAAAAGTTAATTTTTTTTAAATAATAATTTAACAAAAGTATATGCAATTTAATTAATTCATTATTACTATCGAGTATATTGAGTACTTTTCACCAAAAACAAACTTATGAGTAAGAAAGACCAAAAACTCATATAAGATCATATTGCATTATTATAATAAACTGTATTGTCTGTATCCCATGTGTTAAATTAGCATAATCTCCGATATTTAAAAAAAAATATTTTCTACACTAATTTAAGATCGGATACTTTGTCAAGATAAATAATAAGTTACTATAATTGTTGAGTATTATTATTTATCACATTGTGATGCTTCTATAGTATTTTCAAACTTCGAAACGTTTTCGACAAATAATATTTTATAATTGTAATAAGAAGCAAAAATATTTAGTAATTATCATAATTATTATGTATAAAGTTAGAAAAAAATAAAGATTACGCAGGGGTAATCTGTATGATATAAAATATTTTGGCGCAAATATCACTTAAAAAACCGTTAGATTTTTACATAAGATGAAACAAACATCATTATCCATCAGTCCAATTCTATTTATTATAACACGATATGAAGCCCTTAGTAAAGCAATAAATATTCAGTTTAATAACGAGTTGAGATAATATTTGACATTTGTTTATCATATAGAATCACTTGCAGATATAGCTGTTTATGCGATTATGGAATTTAAAGATACATTTGTTCCGAGAAATTTAAACTGTAGGGTATTATGTATCAAATAGCGCTTATGTAAAAATACCGAAAATACCGGTATTTTTGGAATAAATACCGGTAAAAATACCGCCGAAAAATCGGGCGGTTTACCGGTAATTCGGTATACCGGTATACCGGTATTGCATTTCCTAGTCAGGCGCATTTTTCAGGTTGTCACATAGAAAACCAAGAAACCACAAAAAACGATCTTACATAACAGGGTCTTTCTGACTCAGCTTCATAACATACGAGTGACGTTGCAGTTTATGTGTGAAACGCCTGAATGCACAGCAAATACACGACATTTTGGCAATATTCAGTATGATTCAGTCGCATATTTTTATCATATTTCTATTACATTTTCCTCCACCGAATTTGTGACAAAAGTTGTGGCTCGCGATAAAGACTTTAAACTAATAATTTTCTAATATATTAATACTATAAATTATAAATATTATTATAATTAGTTATAATAGTGCACATACACATGAAAAAAACACAAATACACAAATATTAAGGCCTTGACTAGCACCAGATTAAAATTGATAGCTAAGGTAAGACATAGGGAAATTAAATTATTAAAAATTAAATGGACAGATATAATATATATGTATATATATATATATATATATATATATATGAATAAATAAATTCGTTTACGCTTGTTATAAAAAATACGATGCATTAATTTTACAAACGTAGTTGATTGTTAATAAAATATAAATTAATATAAAATATATATAAAACAGTTTGATAAAATTCTATATAAAAATATTACTTCGGTCGTTTTATGAAGTGATTTATTAGTTCAAATTAATATTTATTAAAAACATATATTTTTATTTCTCAAATGTTTTTTAAAACCTATATTTTTGTATATTATTAAAAAGAATTTGACCTATTTATTAGGATTTTCAAATTATTTTAAATTTTGGGACTTACCTTAATCAAATTTGATACTTACCTTTATCAGCTCATTGTTTGACTTTTTTGGGTTTGAAATTTTTGAGACAAAAAAGTTACATTAATGTGCTTTTTTGTATTTTTATTTTTTTTAATTTAATATTATTTTGGAACTTTTGAGAAACACACAAAAATAGACATCCATGGACCTTTCCTGAATTTATTTCTATTTTTTTATATATATAGTAATCTTTTAATGAAATAGACAAGTACAATTAAATGACTTCAAAGATAAAAATCTTGTGACCATTGTCAGAAAGATTTAATACTGATATTCATATAAACCTCATCTAGATTTAAACCTAGTGGTAAATTTACGTGCTACAGTTAGTGGCGCACTCTATGAAGCGGGGAAACAAATAAAATTGAAGTAATGGCAAAGCGATTGTATTTTTGATCTATTTATACTTATCTTTAATCTATAATTTTCTTTTTTTGCATGAAATGAAAAAATGAAAATAAAAGCATGAAATTTTCTTCACATTTCGTTTTACACAAAATTATTTATTAAAATTGTTTGATTTTTGACTAAATTATTTTCTGAATTTTAATTTAAGATAAAAACTTAATTAAAAAAATAATACATCAATTAATAAAATTTTAATACATCTTTATATTCAGACAAAAGTTTTTTTTTTAAGTGGTAAAAATAGATTTGACATTACAACAAAATTTATAAATATTGTTACGTATATTTTTCTTTGATAAAATTTAACATCGAAACAAAACTTATATATTTTACATAAATGTTAAAAAAAATATTATATTCAAATGTTTCAAAATTATTTCGAGACCTTAAAATGCATTTGTTTTGCCCAATATATATAGAAAGGGCAATAAAATGTGTTCCAAGTAATTAGAAAAAAATTGGATATAATTTAATATTATAATAAAATTTATACATTTATTGCATCAGTTTGTCTAATTCAAAATTATAAAAAATATGCAATTCATTAATTTTTTTCTGGAACTTCTGACACAAATTTAATTTATGATTTTTAAGTATTTTTAAATGATTTAGAAATCTTAAAATGCATTTGTTTTGCTCAATATATATATTATTTTTTTTATCACTTCATAAACGACCACTATGTCCATCTGTTGACTCACTCTTAAAGCTTGAAGACCAATTCTAAGGCAGTGAATTTAATATAAATTAATTTAGAAACAAAAAACTAAATAACTTTTACAAAACATAAAACAATTAAATAATAAAGTAACTAAAAATTAAATTATATAATTAAAATTGAATTAAATAAAATAGATGAACTCGGTAATAAATGTATATATATATATATATATATATATATATATTTAAATTTCAATTATAACGTCTCCAAAAAATTCGAGCAAGTTGTATAAATAAATATATAAAAAACTATTAAAATTATTATATAAATAAATATTTATTATCTATAAAAATGCTTTAAATAGACTAGATATAAACGGCAACTTTTATTAAATAAATGATAATATAAAAACAAGTTTTAAAGTTAAAAGTTAAGACCAAATATTTGCTTGGAATGGTATTTAAATATTTGGTTTAATATATATATATATATATATATATATATATATATATATATATTTCAATATATATATATATATATATATATACATATTTCATTTATCAAAAGACACAAACTTATACTTAAATTTTCCATGAAAGGATCGTCGACAAAAAAAATTCGTGAAATAATTTCAAAGGGACCAAAATAAATCTAAATGAACATCATGGGAAATAATAAGATGTATAATTTATAAAAATATTCGAATAAATAATATTTATCGATATATTCGAAGTTTAAAAAACGCAAACGAAAAGCGAATTATTAATATTAATAATAATTATTATTAATATTTAGTTGTAAAGAATTTTAAGAGCTGTAGCTTGTAATAGGATTTAAACTAAACTGTACTGTATATGGTTTAGGTTGTTATTGAAATATTTTTTTAGGAATAATAGGAATAAATTATAAAGGGTGGTCCTTGATATGGACACTTTCGAATTTCTTTGTTCCCAAGGGCTCAAATGCTTCCAAAGTAATAAAAAAAAATTCTCTAAAAAAAACTATTAATTGAATTACGGACTTTCTAAATGTTAATACTAAGAGCTAAAACTTTTAGAGAATTTTTTTCTTTTAATTTGGAAGCATTTGAGACCTTGGGAGCAAAAAAATTCGAAAGTGTCCATATTAAGGACCACCCTAATAAATATATGTTATTTTGGAGACGTTATTTTGGAAACAATTATTTGCCACCTAAAATATTATTTTATCTTTGTCCAAAAACATTTTATATTTGCAAATATAAATTGACTTTATCTAGTCGATATGTTACAAAATTTATCGAATTTTTCATTTTAAATTTTAATAAAAATAATTAAATTTGTTAGTTAGAACAGAATTTCTGAAAAATATTTTATTTGCATTTAAATTGTATTTTATTACAAAAATTTTGAATATTTGTAACAAATTTACGCAAATGCCTTGTAAATTTGCCCTTTTATGCCTGTTAGAAAAATTTATGGACTTTTGAACAGTTTGAGAAGTCATTGGAATGCAAAAATGCATTTTTCGTATTTTTTAAATTTTTGTAAAAATAATCATTTTTTATGGTCAATAAATTTTTGGATAAAAAAATTTAATCTGAGAACTCTAATTCTAATAAATTGCCTTTTCTTCATGAAATTTTTATAAAATTATTGATAATTGATATTAATAATTTAAAAAAAATGTTTATTATTTTAAAAATTGTCCATAATTGTTTATTTATTTAAAATTGTCAATAACAATTTAATAATAATATTCACCAAATTTATTATTTACAAAACAGTCTTAAATTGTCGAAATATTTGAATACTTACTTTATACATTGACATTTTTTGTTTATAAATATTTTATTAATTTTTATAAATAATAGAGATTTATTTATCATTTACATAATCTAAAAATGTTTACATGATTGAAAAACATTTTTTTTTAAATAAATTTATTGCAAAAAATTATGAAATTAATTGTCAAATTTTAAACAACCAATATTTATTTCACAAAAAAAAATATTGCTAGATTTTTATTTAAAAAAATCTAAAAAGCTAAATAATTTACTTAACATAAATTTTAGAATTGCAATAATTATTTAATACTATTTTTTGCCAATTTTTATATTCAAAAAATCTAAAAATTTACTTTGTATCTGAAAATATCATTCAATATATTTATTTAATAATATTTTATTAAATTATATGATTAAAACGCATATTTTAAAATTTTAAAATAAATATTTTGTCACTTTTCTAATTTCTAAAATACCAATAACTATTTATTAATAATATTTACCAGATTTTTCATTCACAAAATATAAAAATGTGCAAAAAATTTACTTTACATATAAAAATATACTGCAAGATCTTTATTTAAAAATATTTTATTAATTTATATAATTATACAAATTTTATTTCAGTATTTATTTAATTAAAACAGATATTTTAAAATTGTAAAACAAATATATTGTCACTTTTCTAAATTTTAAAATACCATTAACTATTTATTAATAATATTTACCAGATTTTTTATTCACAAAATATAAAAATGTCCAAAATTATACTTTACATTTTAAAATATACGGCGAGATCTTTATTTAAAAATATATTATTAATTTATATAAGTATATTAATTTTATTTTAATATTTTTTTAATTAAAACAGATATTTTAAAATGGTAAAAACAATATGTTGTCACTTTTCTACATTTTATTAACATTCAATATTAATATTTACAAATTTACAAGATTTGTTTAAAAATCATGAAAAATACAATAATATAACTCATTTTATTATATATTATTTTCAAAAAAATATATATAACAAAATTCAAGTTGTTTTACGTCAGTAAAATATTTTTTCAAAAAAAATTGTAATTATTATTCTGAATCATAGAACAAAACTTGATTTAAATATTTTGTCAAAGAATAACATTTTTATAAAATATAATTATTAATTAACACAAATTAAATTTGGTCTCAAATGCCAACTTTTATATAAATGTTATAAATCAGTCCCAAATTTAGTTAATTGAAATTTAGAAAAATATTATTTACAAAGCAGTTCAAAATTTCGATGTTTCAAAATATTTTGCCACTCTTCTAAATTTTATTATCAATTAATAATAATAGTTGAAAGTTTACAAGATTTGTCACACAAAATAAAAAAATATGAAAATATTTATTTCAAATTTAAAAATCATGTAAAATACTTTATTATTTCCAAAAAAATATTTCATAAAATTTAATTACTGTTATTTTTCTTGTTTTATGTCAGCAAAAAAAAATTTCAAAAAAAAATTGTAATTATTATTCTGAATAATAGAAGAAAATTTTAATTAAATATTTTTTTAAAGAATAAAATTTTTATAAAACGCAATTATTGATTGATATAAATGAAATTTGGTGTCAAATAGCAACTTTTATATAAATTTCATAATTTAGTCCCAAATTTGGTAATTTAAAAATTTAGAAAACTATTATTTGCAAAACAGTCCTAAAATGTCGAGATATTCATTAAGAAATATTTTATTATTTTTATAATTAACTAAAATTTACATTATTTGCAAAATCTAAAAATGTTTGAAAATGTACGTTGTTTTTCTAAATATTGTACAAAAATTTTAATAACAATATTAAATTATTTTGTATATTTAATAAAAATATTTTTGGTGTCTAAAATAGTTTCAAATGACTTCTCAAATTAGTCAAAATTTCAAGCACTTTAAAAAAATCGTTACGTTAAAATATTAACAAATGAATTTGTTTATATATTTATTTATAAGAAAATTATTACATAAGATGTATATATTACAAATGCCTTTAGAAAAATTGTACTGTACGACGAATAATTTTTCCTTTATTTATATTTCTAATTGTTATTGCATAAAATGCACCAACAATTCATACTTAGGAGCTATTAAATAGTTATAAACAATTAATTACTAGTTAATAATGTAAATACAATTAATTAATATTTATATATCTTGGTTTGTATTTGTATGTATTACAATAACAAACATAAACAAGATTAGGTGAAATAATTATTTCGTATATTGTTAATGTCACATATTAAAAAAGTGATGTATAGAATTATATAAATAGTGATTTATTAATATTATTGTAAATATTGTTGAATAGTTTTAAATATATTGTCTAATATGTTTGCATATCGAAAATATATTCAAATGATTTAAATATCCATGTTTATTTAATACAAATATTTGTATTTTATATTTTTCAAGTAAACTCTGCAACGGAAACGCGTTACGCCACAAATACTGATTCGTCATTGGCTGAAAGGAGTTGATGCGATTGGTCGAGGTTGTCTAGTCACGTGGTAACTTTGATTCTGTGCAGGTGGAACAGGTTTGAGGTTATGTCGTAGGAATTTTGATTTGTAGAGAATCAAAATTATAATACATCATAATAAATGTCAAATCAGACATCTAAAAATGTCGTGCAGTTTAAAAAACGTGAGTTTCTATTTTATTATTCTTAGTTGCAATATATTTTTAATGTAATTACAATCAAAAATATTTTTAGGCAAAACAGATTTTACTGTAGTCTTTATTGTTACAGATATGTATATTAGGGTGGTCCTTAATATGGATATTTTGAATTTTTTTGCTCCCATGGGTTCAAATACATCCAAATTAACAAAAAAATATCCTCTAAAAGTTTTAGCTCTTAATATTAACATTTAGATAGTCCGCAATTTGAGCCTTTGGGAGCAAATAAAATTGAAAATGTCCATTTTAAGGACTACTCTAATGTATATAGGTTGTCAATCAGCTGATCAAGAAAATTATGTACGTCAGCAATTCCATAAAAAATAAGTTATAGACGCAGGAGGGTTATTATAACAACTATAATTTTTGTTTTGTATAAACTTTAGCACTGAATCTTACTTTAGCAAGATTTAAGCAATATTTGAGCAAGAATTTATTAAGAATCTAGTCAAAATCCAGTCCAAAACTGGTTTTTATATTTACTGGAAATTCCATTAAATTTTTAAGTTACATCAAAGGCACCTACACGTTAATTTAGTAATTTAGAAACGTAACAAAAACGAAACCGTTACGTTTTCGAGTAACGAAACAGGCCATTACATTTTTGAGGCGTAAATAGGTACGTCTGTGATCCAATCCAATCCAAAAATGGTTTTTATATTTACAGGAAATTCTATTAAATTTTTAAGCTACATCAAAGGCACCAACACGTAAATTTAGTAAATTAGAAACGTAACAAAAACGAAACCGTTACGTTTTGGCTGTTACGTTTTTGAGGCGGAAATAGATACGTCTGTGTGCCTCCTAGGTTACGTAACTGCCATATTTCACGTAACATCTGTAACGTTCTATTAACGTTTTAATTACGTTTTGTGGTTTACTGGGTAGTTAGAATTTAATATAAATCAAGTAAGAATAAGACATGAAGTCAAGTAGGAATAAAAGAATAAAAAACTATTAAAAACCCACTCAGAATCCACTCAAAATTTGATAAAATCCAGTAAGAATCTATAAAGAATAAGATATCAAGTCAAGTGAGAATAAAATAATTTTTTTAAAAGAAAACTAGTACCAACCCAGTTTCTAATGAGAATTCTTGAGTTTCTTCAATCCAAAATCTAATGATAATCTATCAAGAATGTAGAAAGAATCCAACAAGAACCTTGTACAAATTTAGCCAGAATACAGTTAAATCCATCAGTAAGAATGAAGCTAGAATCTAAAAAAGAATGTAAGAAGAATCTGGTAAAAATAAGAAAAGGCAAATAAAAATTAATCAACTAAGAATCCATAAAAATCCTAGTAAGGATTCATCTGATAAAAATTTTATTTTTATAAAAAATTTTTTGAATATCGAAAGTTTTCATATTTTAGAAATTTTAATTTGGTGCGGAAAGTTCCAGCAATTTTCCTCAAGGCACGATGCTTTACACAGTTTTACACCACTAGGTTTTTATTAACTTCCCGTAGGATAGTTATAGTAATGGACCGAACATCAAAAATGAAAATGTTTGCATATCTTCACGTTTTACAGGTTTCTGAACATTTTAGCATACCTCAGAAAAAATTGATGTGTGTGTATGTATGTATGAATACAATTTTTCGTCCACGTTCTCGGGCACACGGATATACCGATTTGAATTGTTCAAAAAACATTCGATTCCTATTAATGGGGAGATGTGCTGATTAGTATTTGGCAAAGGCAGGTCCAGCCGTTACGGAGATATGGGGCAATGAGTGCAGAAAATACAAATAGAGTTTTTGAGAAAACGGATCATCCGATTTGTATGATCCAAAAAATATTCAGTTCGGGAAAAAGTGGTTGTTAGTTTTTGGCAAAGGTAGGTTCAGTTGTTTTGGAGATACAGGGCTAATAGTTTAAAAAATGGCAGTTTTTGAGTGAACTAAGCATCCGATTTAAATGATTCAAAAAACTTTCTGCTTGTTTCAACAAAATAATTGCTTTTGGAAAAAAAATTTTGTTTCTAATTTTTTTTTTCAAAAAATATTTTTGTAATTTTGGATTAAAAATTCAAAAAATTACCCAGACTAAGCACAGTCTAAGCGCCACTCTGGTACATATGTTTACCCAAGTGCGTTTTGACTCTTTATAAACTATTGAAAAATGCAAAAATACCGCCAAGTTAAGCACAGTATAAGTGAAAATGTCGCACAGAATTATTTGCAAAAGCGTTTAGACTGTGACTATACAGAGCACTTTTTTCAATTTTGTGTAAATTAGGCAACTATTTTTTTTTTAAATTGAATTCGAAATGAAATGACGATAGTTAATGTTCTGAAGATAAATTGATTTATAATTTATGATTTACATTTGATTTGCTCAGATATAACAAACAAGATAGCAAAAATAATGAAAGTTACACAGTATTTGTAATAATATATTTGAAAACGTTTAAAATTTCTCGAATATTTCATTACGGTACGAAAAGTTCCAGCAATTTGCCTTAAGGCACGATGCCATACACCACTAGTTATTTTTCAATTTCAAATTTTAAAACCCAACCGTCACCCTAGCGGCCAACCCGGCAAACACTAACCATTCCATCCATACATACACACACACACGTCAATTATATCAAAATGATGTGTGTGTGAATTACTATCGTGTTTATCAATTACAAAAAACCACTGTGTTAAATCAAAAAAACAATTTAATCCAATTATTAATAAGCATGTGCAATTCCTAGCGACGATTTTATTAGAAAATTCGAAGAAAATATCAAAAAAATGGCGCTATCACATCTGTTCCCGATGCAGAGGTTATGCAGAGTTTTCAAATTAACACAATTAGCCACAAATCAAATGCAAAACCAGCGAAGGAATTTAATTAGGAACAAGGAATTCATTAGATACTTTTCCAATGAAGGTGAGATAAAGGATTTATATGATTTTATAAAGTTTTGACATTGCAGAGAATTTGAGGTTAGGAAATGCACAATTTGATGGTAGATGAAATATTGTATTTACTGCAATAGAATTTATTGTATGGTAATAATAATCGTATTCTGGGGTTTGTTAGCTTCAAAATGATATCAAATATGACTTATTTTGGTTTAAAATGGAGTTGGAGTGCCTTAACCTAAGTCTTGTACCAGTCGGTAAGATTTTGTTAATATATGGACTTTTACAGAAAATTACTTACTTTACTACTTACTTTGAAGTCTTCATCTACTTTGTAAACACTAAGACTAGATTTTGGACATATTTTTAATTAAATAAACAAGTTATTTCAATTTGAACCTAGCTCTTAATGACACAGACATTTTTGTATGACCTCACGATAATATGAGTTTAACGCTCATACTGTTTAATCATAATGAATGTTCTTTATGATCTTCATTGCTTTAATGGCAACTAAGCCTTAGTATTTCTATTTCAAGTTAAGTATGTCTTTTTTGTTTTTAAAATTGGTTTTGGGAGTGCTATAACCTGTGCTATAAGTCTTGAGCCAGTTGGTAAGAATTTGTTAATATATGGATTTTTACAGAAAATTACTTACTTTACTACTTACGTTGAAGTTTTCATCTACTTTGTAACCACTAAGACTAGATTTTAGACATGTTTTTAATTCACTTTAATAAACAAGTTATTTCAATTTGGACCTAGCTCTTAATGACACATACCTTTTTGTTCGAAATCTCACTTACACTATTTATGTTGCTTATTAAATACTCTTTTTTTATAATAATTGTATACCTATTATAATCTTCATTGTCTTTTTGACTACTAAGACAAGATTTTTAGACATATCTTATCTAATAGACATATCTAATTAAATGATTTAACTTTATTCAGACTTAGCTTTTATTAATATAGCAATATTTTTACACGAAACTGAATAAAATGAGTACAGGTTTTGTTTTTATTGCAAATAGTATTATTTATTGTTTTATAATCAGATTTGTTGTAGTTTTAGAAAGGTTTCTCGAATGAGAAGTGTTTGCTGACTACTTTTTTCTCCTCAGTACTTCTTTACTTAACTTATAAAGGAATTTATTATTTTTATTTACAGATTGGATGGTTTGTTTATATTTGTGCTCTGGTTTTTGTTACCATCACAATTATATCAAATATGGTTTATTTGTTTTAAAATTTGTTTTGTGAGTAATATAACTAAATTCTCTAAGAATTTGTTAATATACAGATTTTTACAGTAAATAAACTTGCTTTGTGGTCTTCAACTACTTTGTAACCACTAAGACTACATTTTAGACATATTTTTAATCAAATAAACAAGTTATTTCAATTTAGACCTAGCTCTTAATGACACGGAGACATTTTTGTACGAAACCTCACGACAGTATGAATTTAATACTTCTACTTTTATTTAATCATAATGAAAGTCTATTATGATATCCTTCATTGTCTTTTTGACTACTAAGTCTAAGTTTTGGAGGTAGGCTTTTAATGATATAGCAATATTTTTACCCGAAACTGAGTGTAGGATTTGATTTCATTGCAAATACAACTTTTGATTTTTCATAAGCAATCAATAAGTATTATTTACTGTAATATTATCAGATTTGTTGAGGTTTCAGAAAGGTTTGTCGAATATGAAGTATTAGCTAACTATTTTGAATTTAATTAACTCCTCTGTACTTATTTACTCAAAATCACTTATTATTTTATTTATTTATTTATTATGATTTTTATTAATAGAGTATATAGTATGTTTATAATAATCGTGCTCTGGTTTTTGTTAGCATCACAAATATGTCTTATTTGTTTTAAAATTGATTTTGGGAGTGATATAACTAAGTTCTTGTTTCAGTCGGTAAGAATTTGTTAATATATGGATCTTTACAGTAATTTGACTAACATTGTAATTTTCATTAACTTTGTAGCTACTATAACTTGGAACTGGACGTATATTTATTTATATAAATAAGTTATTTTAACTAGACCTAGCTCTCAATGACACAGAGACATTTTTGACGATGTGACTTTATATTTAGACTATACAACATTCTGGTACATATTTACATATTCTGGTACCAAGACTCGTTTTTAGATATATTTTTATATATTCTGGAACCAAGATTTGATTGTAGATATATTTTTAATTAAATAAACAAGTATTTCAATTCAGACCTAGCTCTCAATGACACAGAGACATTTTTGACGGTATGACTTTGTACTTACACTAAACAACATTTTGGTACATATTTACATATTCTGGTACTAAGACTCGTTTTTAGATACATTTTTACATATTCTGATAATAAGACTTGATAGTAGATGTATTTTTAATTAATTAAACAAGTAATTACAATTTGAACCTAGACTTTCAATGACACGGGGACATTTTCATAGATGTATTAGATGTATTAGATATACAAATTTACAATTAAATAACAGAACAACCAAATATAAAAATACAAATAAAGGAGTGCTAAACTAATTTAATTTTGAGTCTTGATTTTATGAAACTTGATATTACATCTTCGTTTAGAGCATCTTCAAAAGTTGAGGTCCTGTATATCCATTAATTTGCAGAAATTATTTAAAAGTTTAAAAGCTTTTCTGAAAAAAAGAGCAGTATCAGAGACGAAGAAAAATATTTCAAAGCTAAGTAATACTCATATGGAACCATATGACGATATGAGAGTAATACTTATTTTATACAGCATTCTGGTGCTAAGACTCGTTTTTAGATACATTTTTACATATTCTGGAACCAAGATTTGATTGTAGATATGTTTTTAATTAATTAAACAAGTTATTTTAATTTAGACCTAGCTTTCAATGACACAGACATTTTTGTACGACAATAAGAGTATAACACTTATACTATTTATGTTGCTTATTAAATACTTTTTTTTATAACAAATGAATATCTATTATGATGTTCATTGTGTTAATAACCACTGAGACAACATTTTGGAGCTATCTTTAATTAATTAAATAATTTAACTCTATTCAGACCTAGCTTTTAATGAAATAGATAAATTCTTGTTTCAGTCGGTAAGATTTTTGGATTTTTACAGTAAATGAACATACTTCGTAGTCTTCAATAACTTTGTAACCAGTAAAACTTGGCGCTGGACGTATTTTTATTTATTCAAATAAGTTATTTCAATTTGGACCTAGCTCCTAATGACACAGACCCGAAACATTATGACGATAAGAGTGATACAAGTTTCTTAGTTTATAACTAGTTTTTTGTATCAATCCATAAGATTTTGTAATTATATAGATTATTATAGTGAATTAAAACTTGGTTTTGAACGCAAATTTACTAAATAACATTAGTTTTTGTGTTTTGCAAAGACTTTGATGACCTAGCTCTCAATGACATGGAGACATTTTTGTATAAAACCTTATAACAATATGAGTATCATACAAATTTTCTAGTATATTTGACTTCTAGACAGTATAACTATTGAACTCACTTTTGAACATATTTCCAAATTGTTAGTTTTTTTTTAATATTTAATCTTGAAACTTAATATTGAGTAATTGTAATTTTAAATTTACAAAACAATTATACAACAACGTCTGTCGGGTCATCTAGTATATATATATATATATATATATATATATATATATATATATATATATATATATATATATATCATTTATCCATTTATCCATTTATCTATTTCCCCAGATAAAACTAATGTAGCAAAACCAACGACCAAAGTAGAAAAGACACAAGAGAAACCCGCATCAGAAAAATCTCCAGAAAAGCCTCAAGAAAAAGTTGCAACGACTGAGACAGCAAATCTAAATTTATCTAGTGAAGAAAAACCTATACCTTTATTATCACAATTGTTTTCACAAACTGCCGCCAATGATCCTGAGGAGCTCGAAAAAGAGAGGAAAAAAGAAGAGGAGGAAAATAGGAAGGAAAAGGAAAACGCTTGGAAGAAAATGAAAATCGGGTAATAATAATAATAATATAATATATATATATATATATATATATATATGTATATTGATTTATTTTTTTAGTTTTGCGGTGTTTGGAGTTTCTATGACAATAGTTGGCAGTTGTCTTGTCATCGAATATGGTATGCCGGGTAAAGATGACGATGGAAACATCATCGAAGATGAATTTAGTTCTTTGCCTGCACCTAAGCAGTATATTTATAGATTGTGGAACGCTATGATGTTCTATCAAAAGGTAAATATATATATATATATATATATATATATATATATATATGTGTGTGTGTGTGTGTGTGTGTGTGTGTGTGTGTGTGTGTACTAGCTGACCTGGCAAACGTTTTATTGCTAAGTAAGGTATATTCTAAACAATTTCTAAAGAATTTGAATACCTTAAGTGTATAAGGATGCACTGTTTGAATGCTATATACAGTGAGGTATTATAAAAACAATAAACCCCATTAGTTTGTCTATATTTTGTCAATACAATCAAACTGGAATCCAAGTCATTTTTAGTCTTTCGATTTATTGATTACATTTCAAGTTTTTCAGATTCTTTTTGAATTCTGGATTTTGTGTAGAATTCTAAATAATACTACTGAGCTTATACAATTTTTTCAAATTTTTGCAAGGAGAGATAGAAAATGAAATAAGTATTTCTTTTTCGACCTGTTTTTTGAAAAGTTTCAAGTTACATTCCATGAATTATAGTAAATTTAATAAAAAGTATATATGTAGAGCATGTGTGGCAAACAGGTTTAAGGAGCACAACTAGTGTGAAGTTTTAAAAATATCGAATTTTCAATTTTTCCATATTTCGATTGGTTATACCTTTAAAAATAACATACTAAAATTTTAAAGCGATATCTTAAATAGTGTTTGAGTTACAGCCATTCAAAGAGTATATATATAGTATATAGTATAACGATCATTTAATCTTTAAACGCGTTTTTCTCGAAACAGCATTTTCCGAATTTGCTGCAGCGATTACTCAAAAACAAATGATCCGATCATTACCAAATTTTTTTTTACATGTTCTATATATAGTTCTCCGTAAAATGAACTATCGGTTTTTTGATCGGATCAAAAATCGAATTTTGGCAGTCCAAAAACGACCAAAATTTTGGGTAAAATTCGACTTTTTTAAAAAAAACGCTGTCATTTTGTAAATTTTTCATTTTTTTTCTTTATCGTAGTTCAGTTTACAGACAATATTATCTAGTTTATCGAGATTTTTTTTTTTTTAATTTCATCCACGTAGAAGGCTGGAATCACTGCAGCAGTGAAGAGCCTGTTTTTTGTCGCGCCGTTGGAGATCGACGATAACTTAAAAAATATTTAATTTTTTTCTTCAAAAATTTTACTATGTATTCTTAAAATATGTATAAATATATTCCTAAAATTTTGAAATAATTGATAAAGTAGTTTTTTTTTAATATAAATTCCCAAAAATCACCTTTTTCTTAGGCGGTTACACTAGTTGTGCCCTTTAATGTCTTATTTTAATTTTAAAGGTATTTAATAAAACAAATACATTTTTAACTAATGCCATAAAACTACCAATGGTAGAAAATACTTTTGTTACGGATTTTCAAAGATTACCATTTATCTCCTGATAGCAAAGTCATGAGAATCAAGGTTACAGCTGGTTATACATCTTTTTCCCTCTACTTTCAAATATTGTTGTTAAACAATGCTTAACTTTATTGGTTTTTGACACATCGGTGGTGGACCTTTTTAACACGGACCTTCATAAATTACTATCTATTCTTCGATAAATTCTGGGAAATTATAACTGGGAAAATGTTATTCGACAAAATGTCTCTTTGATTGATACCAAATTTAGGTTCTGAATTTAAATAACATAAATAAAAAATAATATAACGTAGAAAATGTTTTTTAAATACCAATGAGTATATAATTATACAAATGAGATCTTTCAGAGCACCGTGTTTGAGAAAAATATGCCAAAAGTGCATTTTCATATTAGCATTTCAAAAAAGTTGATATTTTGAGTCTCTAGTAACACTTGCGGCCCGTTTAATAACGTTTTGGTGTATAAATATAACTACGAACAAAACTACTTACTACAATTCATTTATAATTAAATAATATTCACGTAAAACATCCTATTAAACGTAATTGAACACCATCTGTCAAAAACGTTTGACATTTGACGTATTAGCCACCGTCCATTGTTTTATTCAAATTACGCTTTTACAAAAATGTTCAAATTGAAAATGTAAAGTTTGTACGCGATTTTGAAATATTATCTCACCTTTCCGACAACTTACTAATTGGCACGAATTGTTCAAGACTAAGACTGGCCAAATCGGTTTAGCCGTTTTCGAGTGTTACCGAATCATTTGTTCGAGAGCTCCATTTTTATATATAATATATATATATATATATATTATATATATACAACTTCATTTATCTTTTTCCAGTTAATCAAAGAACCATCCCGCAAGCATTTACTACCAGACCCTCTTCCGTACCCCTACATTCAGCCCCCTTATACCCTGGTCATCGAACTGACCGATGTGCTAGTACATCCCGATTGGACGTACCAGACCG
>NW_020537324.1:77544394-77572138 GCF_003426905.1 Ctenocephalides felis | reverse complement strand
AAAAAATCTGGTAAATATTATTAATAAATAGGTAATGGTATTTTAAAATTTAGAAAAGTGACAATATATTTGTTTTAAAATTTTAAATATCTGTTTTAATTAAATAAATACTGAAATAAAATTTTGTATAATTATATAAATTAATAAAATATTTTTTAAAAAAAGATCTTGCAGTATATTTTTATATGTAAAGTATTTTTTGCACATTTTTTATTTTGTGAATGAACAATCTGGTAAATATTATTAATAAATAGTTTTGGTATTTTAGAAATTAGAAAGTGACAAAATATTTTATTTTTAAATTTTAAAATATGCGTTTTAATCATATAATTAATAAAATATTATTAAATAAATATATTGAATGAATTTTCAGATACAAAGTAAATTTTTAGATTTTTTGAATATAAAAATTGGCAAAAAAATGTATAAATAATTATTGCAATTCTAAAATTTATGTTAAGTAATTATTTAGCTTTTTAGATTTTTTTAAATAAAAATCTAGCAATATTTTTTTTTGTGAAATAAATATTGGTTGTTTAAAATTTTGACAATTAATTTCATAATTTTTTGCAATAAATTTATTTAAAAAAAATGTTTTTCAATCATGTAAACATTTTTAGATTATGTAAATGATAAATAAATCTCTATTATTTATAAAAATTAATAAATATTTATAAACAAAAAATGTCAATGTATAAAGTAAGTATTCAAATATTTCGACAATTTAAGACTGTTTGTAATAATAAATTTGGTGAATATTATTATTAAATTGTTATTGACAATTTTAAATAAATAAAAACATTATGGACAATTTTTAAAATAATAACATTTTTTTTTAAATTATTATATCAATTATCAATAATTTTATAAAATTTCATGAAGAAAAGGCAATTTATTAGAATTAGAGTTCTCAGATTAAATTTTTTTATCCAAAAATTTATTGACCATAAAAAATGATTATTTTTACAAAATTTAAAAATACGAAAAATGCATTTTTGCATTCCAATGACTTCTCAAACTGTTCAAAGTCCAAAATTTTTTCTAACAGGCATAAAAGGGCAAATTTACAAGGCATTTGCGTAAATTTGTTACAAATATTCAAAATTTTTGTAATAAAATACAATTTAAATGCAAATAAAATATTTTTCAGAAATTCTGTTCTAACTAACAATTTAATTATTTTTATTAAAATTAAAATGAAAAATTCGATAAATTTTGTAACATATCGACTAGATAAAGTCAATTTATATTTGCAAATAAAATGTTTTTGGACAAAGATAAAATAATATTTTAGGTGGCAAATAATTGTTTCCAAAATAACGTCTCCAAAATAAAATATATATATTAGGGTGGTCCTTAATATGGACACTTTCGAATTTTTTTTGCTCCCAAGGTCTCAAATGCTTCCAAATTAAAGAAAAAAATTCTCTAAAAGTTTTAGCTCTTAGTATTAACATTTAGAAAGTCCGTAATTCAATTAATAGTTTTTTTTAGAGAATTTTTTTTTTATTACTTTGGAAGCTTTGAGCCTTGGGAACAAAGAAATTCGAAAGTGTCCATATTAAGGACCACCCTCAATAATTTATTCCTATTATTCCTAAAAAAATATTTCAATAACAACCTAAACTATATACAGTACAGTTTAGTTTAAATCCTATTACAAGCTACAGCTCTTAAAATTCTTTACAACTAAATATTAATAATAATTATTATTAATATTAATAATTCGCTTTTCGTTTGCGTTTTTAAAACTTCGAATATATCGATAATTATTATTTATTCGAATATTTATAAATTATACATCTTATTATTTTCCATGATGTTCATTTAGATTTATTTTGGTCCCTTTGAAATTATTTCACGAATTTTTTTTTGTCGACGATCCTTTCATGGAAAATTTAAGTATAAGTTTGTGTCTTTTGATAAATGAAATATGTATATATATATATATATATATATTGAATATATCTATATATATTCTATATATATATATATATTGAATATATATATATATATATATATATATATTAAACCAATATTTAAATACCATTCCAAGCAAATATTTGGTCTTAACTTTTAACTTTAAAACTTGTTTTTATTTATCTTTATTTAATAAAAGTTGCCGTTTATATCTAGTCTATTTAAAGCATTTTTATAGATAATAAATATTTATTTATATAATAATTTTAATAGTTTTTTATATATTTATTTATACAACTTGCTCGAATTTTTGGAGACGTTATAATTGAAATTTAAATATATATATATATATATATATACATTTATTACCGAGTTCATCTATTTTATTTAATTCAATTTTAATTATATAATTTAATTTTAGTTACTTTATTATTTAATTGTTTTATGTTTTGTAAAAGTTATTTAGTTTTTTGTTTCTAAATTAATTTATATTAAATTCACTGCCTTAGAATTGGTCTTCAAGCTTTAAGAGTGAGTCAACAGATGGACATAGTGGTCGTTTATGAAGTGATAAAAAAATAATATATATATTGAGCAAAACAAATGCATTTTAAGATTTCTAAATCATTTAAAAATACTTAAAAATCATAAATTAAATTTGTGTCAGAAGTTCCAGAAAAAAATTAATGAATTGCATATTTTTATAATTTTGAATTAGACAAACTGATGCAATAATAGTATAAATTTTATTATAATATTAAATTATAACCATTTTTTTCTAATTACTTGGAACACATGTTATTGCCCTTTTTATATATATATTGATCAAGACAAATGCATTTTAAGGTCTCGAAATAATTTTGAAACAGTTGAATATAATATTTTTTTAACATTTATGTAAAATATAAGTTTTTTTGTTTCGATGTTAAATTTTATCAAAGAAAAATATACGTAACAATATTTATAAATTTTGTTGTAATGTCAAATCTATTTTTACCACTTAAAAAAAAAACTTTTGTCTGAATATAAAGATGTATTAAAATTTTATTAATTGATGTATTATTTTTTTAATTAAGTTTTTATCTTAAATTAAAATTCAGAAAATAATTTAGTCAAAAATCAAACAATTTTAATAAATAATTTTGTGTAAAACGAAATGTGAAGAAAATTTCATGCTTTTATTTTCATTTTTTCATTTCATGCAAAAAAAGAAAATTATAGATTAAAGATAAGTATAAATAGATCAAAAATACAATCGCTTTGCCATTACTTCAATTTTAATTGTTTCCCCGCTTCATAGAGTGCGCCACTAACTGTACTGTAGCACGTAAATTTACCACTAGGTTTAAATCTAGATGAGGTTTATATGAATATCAGTATTAAATCTTTCTGACAATGGTCACAAGATTTTTATCTTTGAAGTCATTTAATTGTACTTGTCTATTTCATTAAAAGATTACTATATATATAAAAAATAGAAATAAATTCAGAAAAGCTCCATGGATGTCTATTTTTGTGTGTTTCTCAAAAGTTCCAGAATAATATTAAATTAAAAAAAATAAAAATACAAAAAAGCACATTAATGTAACTTTTTTGTCTCAAAAATTTCAAACCCAAAAAAGTCAAACAATGAGCTGATAAAGGTAAGTATCAAATTTGATTAAGGTAAGTCCCAAAATTTAAAATAATTTGAAAATCCTAATAAATAGGTCAAATTCTTTTAATAATATACAAAAATATAGGTTTTAAAAAACATTTGAGAAATAAAAATATATGTTTTTAATAAATATTAATTTGAACTAATAAATCACTTCATAAAACAAAGAAACCGACCGAAGTAATATTTTTTATAGAATTTTATCAAACTGTTTTATATATATTTTATATTAATTTATATTTTATTAACAATCAACTACGTTTGTAAATTAATGCATCGTATTTTTTATAACAAGCGTAAACGAATTTATTTATTCATATATATAATATATATATATAATATTATATACATATATTTATATCTGTCCATTTAATTTTTAATAATTTAATTTCCCTATGTCTTACCTTAGCTATCAATTTTAATCTGGTGCTAGTCAAGGCCTTAATATTTGTGTATTTGTGTTTTTTTTCATGTGTATGTGCACTATTATAACTAATTATAATAATATTTATAATTTATAGTATTAATATATTAGAAAATTATTAGTTTAAAGTCTTTATCGCGAGCCACAACTTTTGTCACAAATTCGGTGGAGGAAAATGTAATAGAAATATGATAAAAATATGCGACTGAATCATACTGAATATTGCCAAAATGTCGTGTATTTGCTGTGCATTCAGGCGTTTCACACATAAACTGCAACGTCACTCGTATGTTATGAAGCTGAGTCAGAAAGACCCTGTTATGTAAGATCGTTTTTTGTGGTTTCTTTTTTCTATGTGACAACCTGAAAAATGCGCCTGACTAGGAAATGCAATACCGGTATACCGGTATACCGAATTACCGGTAAACCGCCCGATTTTTCGGCGGTATTTTTACCGGTATTTATTCCAAAAATACCGGTATTTTCGGTATTTTTACATAAGCGCTATTTGATACATAATACCCTACAGTTTAAATTTCTCGGAACAAATGTATCTTTAAATTCCATAATCGCATAAACAGCTATATCTGCAAGTGATTCTATATGATAAACAAATGTCAAATATTATCTCAACTCGTTATTAAACTGAATATTTATTGCTTTACTAAGGGCTTCATATCGTGTTATAATAAATAGAATTGGACTGATGGATAATGATGTTTGTTTCATCTTATGTAAAAATCTAACGGTTTTTTAAGTGATATTTGCGCCAAAATATTTTATATCATACAGATTACCCCTGCGTAATCTTTATTTTTTTCTAACTTTATACATAATAATTATGATAATTACTAAATATTTTTGCTTCTTATTACAATTATAAAATATTATTTGTCGAAAACGTTTCGAAGTTTGAAAATACTATAGAAGCATCACATGTGATAAAATAATACTCAACAATTATAGTAACTTATTATTTATCTTGACAAAGTATCCGATCTTAAATTAGTGTAGAAAATTTTTTTTTTAAATATCGGAGATTATGCTAATTTAACACATGGGATACAGACAATACAGTTTATTATAATAATGCAATATGATCTTATATGAGTTTTTGGTCTTTCTTACTCATAAGTTTGTTTTTGGTGAAAAGTACTCAATATACTCGATAGTAATAATGAATTAATTAAATTGCATATACTTTTGTTAAATTATTATTTAAAAAAATTAACTTTTTGTTTTATTTTATTGTTTAGTTGAATATAGTTGTAGTTGTAAATACATTTTTTATATTTGTACTAGTAACTTTCAATTTTGTTTACGTTTGTTTAAGATAATAAAAATACCGGTAATTTACCGGTATTCCGGTTTAAAATGAAAAAATACCAAAATACCGGTATTGAAATTTTCCATCGGTATTGCATTCCCTATGGGCATAAAACATATGTCCTTTACCCTACCTTGTTGTGAGACTCATAGACATAGGCAAAGTGCCCATATCAGATCCACCAAGCAAAAAATCAGTGCTGGTCGTCTGTTTGGGCCCCACAAAGCCATAAAACAGCCCAATTCCACAGGATATTATTAACATAGTTGCCAGGACAGAATAATCCGCCCAAGTAAACTTGTTGCCTTCGGCTTCTTCACATTTTGGATTTTCAATCTTCACGTTTTCATCAAGAGATGGCGCTGTCGTCGTTTGGGGCGAAGTCTCCAAAATGGCGGCATTGGTGAGGGGAATTGAAATGTGGCAAATGAAGATTGTTGCCAGGATTAGGAAGGAATTTAGACGTCTTTGTTCGGACCTCATGGTAAATAGAATTATATAGAAATTTTGTTAAATAAACACTCGCACTTGGAATTTAAATTATCCTCCTTAGATTTTTTAAATTAGTTTAGCATTCCCTACGCCTGACTTCATAGCAACCGCGTGGCTTTTGACAATATTTAGTATGGAAATATAGCCTTGCCATAACATTGGTCATGAAATTTTGCTAAAATATCGGAACAATTATTTTACATATATCTACCACCAAATTTGTGACCACGGACGAATTTGTGTAATTTGCATTAACAAATTTACATTTAACTTCCCAAGCAAAATGCTTGTTCAAGAATTCGTTTGGAGTTTATAATACACAAACAAAATTAATATAAGGGGCACGACTAGTGTAACCGCCTAAAAAAAAGGTGATTTTTGGGAATTTCTATTAAAAAAACTACTTTATCAATCATTTCAAAATTTCAGGAATATATTTATACATGTTTTAAGAATACATAGTAAAATTTTTGAAAAAAAAAATTTAATATTTTTTAAGTTATCGTGACAAAAAAAAGGTCCTTCACTGCTGCAGTGATTCCGGCCTTCTACGTGGATGAAATTAAAAAAAAAATTCTCGTTAAACTAGATAATATTGTCTGTAAAATGAACTACGATAAAGAAAAAAAATCAAAAATTGACAAAATGACGGCGTTTTTTTTTAAAAAAAGTCGAATTTTACCAAAATTTTGGTCGTTTTTGGATTGCCAAAATTCGATTTTTGATCCGATCAAAAAATCGATAGTTCATTTTACGGAGAACTATATAAGAACATGTAAAAAAAATTGATAGTGATCGGATCATTCGTTTTGAGTAATCGCTGCAGCAAATTCGGAAAATGCTGTTTCGAGAAAAACGCGTTTAAAGATTAAATGATCGTTATACTATATACTGTATATATACTCTTTAAATGACTGTGACTCAAAAACTATTTAAGATATCGATTTAAAATTTTGGTATGTTATTTTTAAAGGTATAACCTATCGAAATATGGAAAAATTGAAAATTCAATTTTTTGAAAATTTCACACTAGTTGTGCCCCTTAACTAAACATGCATTGGTCTAGTAACTTTCAACAAACTCCAAAAAAATTCTTTTATCCCACCTTCACCTCCCATGACTCCTTTACCATTACCTTTACCAGTGGCTGGATTTGGAGCCGCAAACAACAACCACTCCGTCGTCGAAGTTTTCTTCGGGTTCAGTTTCCTCTCAACTGTTTTGTCCGGGCCTTATGGGATCCGGAACAAGTCTCGGAGTCCGGCTAGACACCGGAGGCAGGACCGGAGATGTGGGCCAAGGCGAAAATGTTGAGACTCCGGGGGCGCCGCCACTGCCCGCGCCGCCAATGGTCGCGCTCCTTAAACCAAATGCTCACTGCTTCAATACACACGCTGTGCGTGGGGAGCGAGAGAGGCGATTGCCGAAAAAAAAAAGAAAAAAAGGGAAGGGAAAGGGATGATGTACCCTATTGGTAATGTTTTTAGTGTAAAGTGTTTGTATTGAAATAAGTAAGGGGTTGCAAATGTGGTGCAGCTAACAAAAACTAGTTTGTCTGGTATTTAGCCTTGAGGCAGGTTACATGAACTTCCCTATATGTGTAAATAATCGACTTGATTAATAAAAAATAAATTAATTTATGAGTGATTAAAAGTATTCCGAGTGGATTTATTACACATGATTGAAAACGAACGAACACGGTTAACTAGGAGTATTTTATAAAAGCAAATTTTCAAAAACCATTATTTTTATAAATGAACCAGTTTCCGTAGGACTTTAATTGTTTTGTATGTTCATTAAGGCCAAGGTCTCTATTGTTATACCAAGAAAATCCTCTAATTTTAAGTTTAACAAACGTCAAAAAAACTGTCAAAAGAATCCTCTTATTAACTTCCCGTAGGGCAAGTTATAGTAATCGCAAAAAAATCGAAAATGAAAATTTTTATATATCTTTACGTTTCAGAGGTTTCTGAACATTTTGGCATACCTTAGAAAAAATGGATGTATGTGTGTGTGTGTGTGTGTATGTGTGTGTGTGTGTATGTATGTATGTATGTGTGTGTATGTATGTGCGGATACAAATTTTCGTCGACGATTTCGGGAACACGGGTCAACCGATTTGAATAATTCAAAAAACATTCGATTTGTATTGATAAGGAGACGTGCTGATTAGTTTTTGGCGAAGGCAGGTCTAGCCGTTCCAAAGATACGGGGCAAAAAGTGCCGAAAACGGTAGCTCAGTTTTTGAGAGAACGGAGCGTCCGATTTGAATAATTCAAAAAACATTTCACTTGTATTGACAAGATGAAGAATCGATAAAATTTTCATGAAGGTAGGTCTAGCAGATTCGGAGATATGGAGGAAAAAGTAAAAAAATGAGCCATTTGGCGGTCAAAAATGATCATTAGACATATGCTCATAAAATTATCAGATATTTTATAGAGATTTTAACAATAAGTATAAATTTTGTTAACATTCCTATGGGTTCCGTACCAATGCTTATGCTTTAGACAGCGACGCGGCGCTTACGCGCTTTATATTTTGTCCCTATGCAGTTAAAGCAGTACGATTGATTGCTTTGAAAAGAAAGTTCAGATCTTCCACAATATGTCAAAATAAAAAAAAAAATTTTCAAAAAAAAAATTAAAAAAAAAATTTTTTTTTTTAAAAAATTTTTTTCAAAAAAAAGTAATTTTTTGTCCAATTTATAGTTTCTCAAAAATCTTATTTTTTCAAAGTAATTTTTTTTTTCAAAAATGTTAATTGTTTTTAAAAAAATAATAATTTTTGGTACGGGAAGTTCCAGCAATTTGCCTTAAGGCACGATGCCTTAATTGCCTTAAGACAGAATTCCACTTACAGCTAGTTTAAATTGTTGTACCGCGCTGGGAATACGTAATTCGACAAAATATCCCCTTTGATGGATTCCAAAGTTATTATTTATTTTAAATAACATAAATAAAAAACTAGTTGGGCGCATGGCATCGTGCCTTAAGGCAAAGTGCTGGAACTTCCCGTACCAAAAATTATTTTTTTTTAAAACGATTAACATTTTTGAAAAAAATTACTCTGAAAAATTAGATTTTTGAGAAACTATAAATTTTTGACAAAAACTTACTTTTTTAAAAAAAAAAAACTTTTTGATGAAAAATTTATTTTGAAATATTTTGGAAATTCTGAACTTTTTTTCAAAACAATCGTACTGCTTTAACTGTATAGAAACAAAATATCGAAGCGCGTAAGCGCGGCGCCGCTGTCTATCGAATAAACATTGGTACGGAACCCATAGTAATGTAAACAAAATTTATACTTATTATTAAAATCTCTATAAAATATCTGATAATTTGATGTGCATATGTCTAATGATCATTTTTGACCGCCAAATGGCATTTTTTTTTCTTTTTTCATTAGATCTCCAAAACCGTTAGACCTGCCCTTATCTAAATTTGATCAATTCTTCATATTGTCAATACAAGTAAAATGTTTTTTGAATTATTAAAATCGGACGCTCCGTTCTCTTAAAAACTGAAATACAATTTTTGGCACTTTTTGCCCCGTAACTCCAAAACGGCTAGACTTGCCTTTGCCAAAAACTAATCAGCACGTCTCCTTACCGATACGAATCGAATGTTTTTTGAATTATGCAAATTGCTTAAGCCGTGTTCCCGAAATCGTCGACAAAACTTTGTATCCGCACACACATACATACACGCACACACACAAATACACACACACACACACACACACACACATACATCCATTTTTTCTAAGGTATGCCAAAATGTTCAGAAACCTCTGAAACGTAAAGATATATAAAAATTTTCATTTTCGATTTTTTTGCGATTACTATAACTTACCCTACGGGAAGTTAATAAATATGAGATATATATATGTATGTATATGTATATTTATGTATAAATCCTTTGAACTATGTGATGGGGTATAATTTTTTTTCGGCAATCGTTTCTAAATACTTCTAATCTAATACTAAGGCTATAGCCAAACTTATACTAGTTAATAATAAAGCTGAACTAAAAATACTACATAAGAGCCAAAGAGATAAAATAGAAATGTTATGTTACTGGTCTATAATCGAATGAGTTGGTAGGTAACCTCCAAAACGAACCAACCTCGAATAACAAATTTATTATAAACGCACTTCCTGATATCTCTTTTATAACACGTACGTAAAGTAAGGAAAAAGAAAATCCTTTCCAACTAATTTTATAATATGGACTAGCAAACCCGACGAACTCCGTTTCGCCACCAGATGGTTTCGTTAGAAAGATGAAGAAATTTTTTGTTTGTTTTATATTTGAAAAGGTAAAATTTTATTTTATTACACAGCAGTAATGAATTAATTTCGATTACAAAAATAAAGTGTTTTTCAGTTGAACTTCTCTAAGTATATGAAAGTGAATCCGCACATTTTTTGTTTTTTGGTCTGGCGTTAACACAAATAAAGCGGATGGCTTTTCAACTCGTGAACAGGCAACGTATAACTGCCCATGTGAAAAACAATGATTTTCTAAATAATCTATTTGAAATTTATTACGCAAACACTAAGCGATTGGCCTTGCGACTTGTTATTGCGAACGCAAGGCAAACTGGAAATTGCAATCGTTTGAAGTCAAACGGAGGACCAGTCGGAATCATTGGTATGTCACCAAATCGACAGCAATTTTTGATTGAATGGTGAAATTCAGTGCGTGTACATCATTATTTTTTGCGGCAAAAATTGCTTGTTGACTTAACTAAGCATAATTCTGATAATTCTCAATAATGTCATTACTCGAATTTTTAATTACGGTGCGTGAAGTTCCATCAACTTGGATTGAGGCACGATGCCATGCATCATCAATTCAATCTTAGCTATAAACCTTGCGGAGCCCGAGACCTTTCCAACGAATGCAAAATTGTCGAAATCGGTTCGTGCGTTTTGGAGTTATATCGTCAGGAAGGAAAACCCGACTTATTTTTATATATATGTAGAAGATAGGTAACTAAGAAAATAATTTGTGGTGAATTATATACTTATATCCAATTAAATAATATAAAATTGTAAAGTTGTCTAATAAAGTGTATATGACTAATGCACTCGTATTCAAAGTCAAAAAAAAAAAAAATAACTAGTGGGGTGGGTGGCATAGTGCCTTAAGGCAAATTGCTGGAACTTCCCGTACCGTAACGAAATGTTTGAGGAATATTGGATGTTTTCAAATAGATTATTATAAATATTGTAACATTGTCTAATATTTATAAGAATTATATCAACTGAATTGCAGAGTTCAAATTATTTGTTTAAAGTATATTAAAACTATAGTCAGAATTAAAAATAAAATCTGAATTATTTTCGATATACAAAAAATTAAAAATTAAAAAAAAAATGGAACAAAAATTTTTTTTCCAAAATCAATTATTTTGTTAAGACAAGCAGAAAGTTCTTTGAATCAATTGAATCGGACGCTTAGTTCTCTCAAAAACTGCCATTTTTTACATATTTAGTTCCGTATCTTCGAAATGGCTGCGCCTGCCTTTGCCAAAAACTAATAACCCCTTCTCCTAATCATTACTAATTGAATGTTTTTAGATCATTCAAATCGGATACTCCGTTCTCTCAAAAAGTCGATTTCTATTTTCTGCACTCTTTGCTCCGTATCTCCGAAACGGCGGGACCTGCCTTTGCCAAAAACTAATCAGATCTTTTCCCTATCAAAAGGAATCGAATGTTTTTTGAACCATTCAAATCGGTTGATCCGTGCGGCCAACACACACTCACATCCATTTTTTCTGAAGTATGCCAAAATATTCAGAAACCTTCGAAAAGTCGAGAAATGTAAAAATTTTCAATTCCGATTTTGGGCCCATTACAATAACTTACCCTACGGGAAGTTAATAAATAAATAGTTCATTAGTTTAACATAAATTGTATATTATATAATATTTTCCCAACAATTTCGAACATACGGACTTTCATTTGACGTTTAAGCGATCGAGTTTGACATATCTCGGCCGCGAAATTACCCTCATATGCCCTCATACCATAGAACATCTTTTGACACTTTTTGTACCTGAGAAATGTATGGGGACTAGCAGTTCATGAAATTGTATAAGGTCTATGCTACTAACTCATACCAAATAGACCCGTAACATAGCATTACCATAACATTTCTATTTATCCCAGACTTATATCCATAGACTATTCTAACCCTCGGACAACCTCACTATCTATCAATTATTATTACCCAGGACCCTCCCTTCTCACCTGGAATGCGGCATAAGCAGCGGCATATGCTGCTGCATCTGCGGCCCAGCTCCTCCGCTCATGCTGGAAGCAGCAGCAGACAGCGGGTGCTGAATCGGTTGCAACGGCGGTTGCAGAGGAGTCAGGGGCGTCGGAGGCGCCGCCATGATGGCGACTCCTCCGCCGCTGACGCCCACGGAGGCCGTGTCCGGGTGGAGGAAGTTCCGGCGCTGCTCCGACCTTTCTGCGTGCTGCGCCAGGCAACGGGCTAGGACCTCTGGGAGGGCGTCTAGCTGCTCCTGGAAGTAATGGATATATGGGTATATGGGTATATGGATATATATATATATATATATATATATATATATATATATATATATATATATGCCTTGCCTGCATGCGATGCATGCAAAAAATGCGGGCGCAGGCTTTAGGGAGCGCCAAAACGAGTTTCGGAAATTAAATTTATAATATGATATTTATATTTTTTATATAAAATCTAGAATTATTTATATAAAATCTAGAATTAGAAAATTATAATAAACAATCTACCTTAATTAGAGAAACGGAGACACAAAAAGCATTTATTCACATTTATTTTGCAATGTGATATCAGTAGAAACAATTAACTGATTAATAACTCTGCAAATTAGTAAATAACAGCTCTGTTCATTGCTTAATCTACTTATTCAATTTTTCTTCGTTTAAAGTTACCATGGAATCGAAAAAGAAATTATCTAGTGCTAGATAAGCTCAAACCTGAGAAAGATTAAATTAATTATTGGGCATTATTGACGAAAAATTGTGATTTAGTTGAAACGGAACTTGTTAAAAAATATAAACAAATTATAATCGGAAATATAAAAAAATGGGGAGTCGGTGCTTAAAAAGCACTTGTTTATTCCGAGAAATTGAATTGTAACTTTTGCTTTTGTTGCAAATGTTTCGCTTCTGATGAATTTTGAATGTTGAAGACATGCGTGGTTAGGGTTGTGGAAATGAAACAAATATAAAAAATAAAAACAAAATTTACTTTGAAACGAAAATCTTAAGGCTTTTTTTTATACCTAGCGGTGTCCATAAATTTAATAATTAATAATCTAAATAATAACTCTAAATTTAATAAAATAATAATCTAAATTTAATAATTATTAACTACGCAGAAATAATACAATATAATAAGTTTTTTTTAATATACTTCAATAAATGTGTAATTTTTTTGCATTTTCTACTGATTTTTGGACAATACTTTTAAAATACGTTAAAAATTTAACTTTAAAACATCAAACTGATACTATGAATATGACGGGAAAGCAAGGATAAATACAATTCGGCTCTTACGATATCAATAAGTAGAAGTCTACGACGCATTTTTGGATATTGTAAATGATGAAAAATTAAATTAAATTAAAATTTAAAAAATCCAACATGAAATACGAGTATTATGATTGAAAAGCTAGTTTTTTAGGCACTTATGGCATGATTTACTCAATAGAATAAATCGCATAATGAATAAGTAAAATGTTTTAAAACCCAAATATTAATATTGCATATACGTTAAAAATAATTGAAAATTTAAAAATATTTGATTATAATCAAACCCTATATTTTAAACGCTTTTAGATTATATCTAATTTTTTGTGTACTAAATCCAGAATAATTAAAAATTAATTTTTAAAAAATATGTTTATAATATATAAAAATATCTATATAATTTTAATGATAAACCGTTAAAACAGTTAATATTAATAGAGGGGGGGGGGGTCGTTAGAAAAAAAGTTGCATGCGGGCGCTAAGGACCCCAGGACCGGCCCTGTATATATCTTATATATAAAAGAGGATGGTTTAAGTTAGAACACTTATAACTCATGAACGGCTGAACCGATTTAGATGAAAATTGGCAGGAAGGTAGTTTAGAGCCAGGAGAAACAAATGAAATACTTTTTATCCCGTTTTCATTATAATTCGTTATATATATATATATATATATATATATATACTAGCTAGCCCGGCCACGCATTGCTGTGGCTCAGTAATCTATTGGTGGCAGGGAGGTAGTTTAGAACCAGAAGAAACATATGAAATACTTTTTATCTCGTTTTTCATTCTAATTCAGAATTAATTATTTATAAACTACCCATGTAGTTTATTCAATCTATGATACTATCAATGATTTCATCCATGACATTTTCCTTCAATTGTCAACTGTCATTCGGTGTTTCTGTCATTGAAATTAACCTCTACTACCTTCATGTTAAATATAGTGAATGAATATTAGTTCTTGGTTCTATATATATGAGGTGAAGTAAAGTTTAATTAATAACACCGCGACCAAGACGATCGAATCTTTCCCAACAAAGTCGTAATGCAAGAAGAATGCGAAATATTGCAAATGCAAGGACTGAAGAAGAACATTACATACATTTACATTTACATGTACATTTTGTCGAATACCATTTCGCCAGTTATAATTTCCCAGAATTTATAGAAGAATAGATAGTAATATATGAAGGTACGGGGTTAAAATGTCCACCGCCGATGTGTTAAAAACCAGTAAAGTTAAGCATTGTTTAAGAACAATATTTGAAAGTAGAGGGAAAAATATGTATAACCAGTTATAACCATGATTTGAAGACTTAATCTTAATCTGTAATCTTTGAAAATCCATGATAAAAGTATTTTCTTCCGTTGGTAGAATTTTAGCATTAGTTAAAAATGTAATCAATTTGTAAAATCCTTTAAAATTAAAACAAGACTTTAAACCTGTTTGCCACCTGGCCGATTCAAGTTACCCCGCCTATAGGGTAAAAAGGTCTAGATAACAAATTTTTGAAAGACATAAAAAAGCAGCACATGAACGTAGTCAGATAATCATTCGATTGATATGTGTTATTTGTTGTGATATAATTGTTTGGGTTTTCACAATATAGTTTATATTTGCTCAAAGTCAAATTGGACCTTTGTGCCTTGCCCTGCTCTACATATATACTTTTTATTAAATTTACTTTAATTCAAGGTATGTTACTTGAAACTTTTTAAAAAGCAGGTCAGAGCGGTTATATCTAATTCATTTTCTATCTCTCCTCGCAGAAATTTGAACAATTTGTATAAGCTCAGTAGTATTATTTACAATTATACACAAAATCCAAAATTCAAAAAGAATCTGAATAGCTTAAAACGTAATCAATAAGTCGAAATACCAAAATAAGACTTGGATTGGATTATACCATGTTTTCTATAGTAAGTGTATAAAACTTCCAGCTTGATTGTATTGACAAAATATAGACAACTAATGGGGTTTATTGTTTCTATAATACTTATCATTATATATATCATTCAAACAACAACACATCCTTATACACTTAAAGTATTAATATTTTTGATTCTCTAGAAATTGTTTAGAATATACCTTATTTAGCAAAACAACGTTTGCCGGATCAGCTAGTAAATATATATATATATATATATATATATGTCAATTATAATTATTACCTGTAGTGCTGCCAATTTGTCCTCCAAGTTCGACAGTCGTTCCTCCACCGCGTCCTGTCGTCCAGACATATCCGATACGATTTCGTAGACAGTGTTTTGGGTCTGGAACAGAATTGGGTTCTGATCTTCACTCGTCAAGATCATGCAACTACTTAGCCAAGCCGTATGCGCAATTTATATATAATTGTTAATAGATGACCCTAGTAGTTTAATTGTAGAGCACTACTCAAACTAGGCAATGGTAATTCAGAAAACTACTTAAAAATGCTATCAAAAGTAAGGGAATATTATTAGTAAAGCAGTAGTCAAAGGCCAAACTTCTAAATTTAAGATTGTTAATAAATTATTATTAATAATGCATTTTATGTTAATTTTGAAGTCAAATTAGCGCTACATATCTATATACAACCTGAAATATTAAACAAAATGTTAATGAATACTATCTGGCTATAATTACAATTAGGGAATGCAATACTGGTATACCGGTATGCCGAATTACCGGTAAACCGCCCGATTTTTCAGCGGTAATTTTACCGGTATTTATTCCAAAAATACCGGTATTTTCGGTATTTTTACATAAGCGCTATTTGATACATAATACCCTAAAGTTTGAATTTCTCGGAACAAATTTATCTTTCCATAATCGCATAAACAGCTATATCTTCAAGTGATTCTATATGATAAACAAATATCAGATATTATATCAACTCGTCATTAAACTGAATATTTATTGCTTTCCAAAGGGCTTCATATCGTGTTACAATAAATAGAATTGGACTGATACATAATGATGTTTGTTTCATCTTTTGTAAAAATGTAACGGTTTTTTAAGTGATATTTGAGACAAAATATTTTATATCATCCCCTGCGCAATCTTAAAGATTACCCCTGCGTAATCTTTATTTTTTTCTAACTTTATACATAATAATTATGATAATTACTAAATATTTTTGCTTCTTATTACAATTATAAAATATTATTTTTTGAAAACGTTTTGAAGTTTGAAAATACTCTAGAAGCATCACTTTGTTTTAAATAACAATACTCAACAATTATAGTAACTTATTATTTGTCTAGACAAAGAATCTGATCTTAAATTAGTGTAGAAAAATTATTTTTTTTAAATATTGGAGATTATGCTAATTTAACACACCGGATACAGGCAATACAGTTTATCATAATAATGTAATGTGATCTTTTTTGAGTTTTTGGTCTTTCTTACTCATAAGTTTGTTTTTGGTGAAAAGTACTCAATATACTCGTAGTGATATTGAATTAATTAAATTGCATATACTTTTGTTAAATTATTATTTAAAAAAATAAACTTATTGATTTATTTTGTTGTTTAGTTGAATATAGTTGTAGTTGTATATACATTTTTTTATAGTTGTACTAGTAACTTTCAATTTTATTCACGTATTCCCTTAAGATAATAAAGATACCGGTAATTTACCTGTATTCCGGTTTTAAAATGAAAAATTAGCGAAATACCGGTATTGAAATTTTCCATCGGCATTGCATTACCTAATTACAAATATAAACAATATAAAAATAATTTAACCAAATTAAGCATAAAATATCCATTCTCTCTATTTTTGCACTATTATCTAACTATGCACTGTTTGTGTGCATCGGGAAATATTTGTACTATGGGAAAATGTTAGGGTTGGACAACCCTTGATAAAAATATTTGTTGTATGTATTTTTCAATTCCACAATAAAAAAAATAAAATAAAGAAAATTAACAAACTTATATATTGACAAATATTTTATCGAATAAGTGTTCTTGATGCCCACTTTTTGGGCACATTAGTTACTACTGTTCCCAACGTTTAATTTTCATTATTATAAATCATACCTAAAAAACTAGTTTATTACTTAATTATCCAAAATAATAAACAAAATGTTAATGAATATTATCTGACTATAGTCACAAATTAAGCATAAAATATTCATTCTCTCTATTTATGCGAAAGTTTCTCTTTTATGCAAACATTTATTTTCATGTATACTGTATGTGCGCATGGAAATATTTGTACTTTGGTAAAATGTAAGGGTTGCACAACCCTTGATAAAACTAATTAGAATTCTGAAGTAAAAAGAGTTGTATGTATTTTTCAATTCAACGATAAAAAACTGACAAATATTTTATCTATTAAGTGATCTTGATGCCCACTTTTCGGGCACATTAGTTATTACTGTTCTCAACGTTTAATTTTTATTTTCATAAATCATACCAATGCTAGAAAACTAGTTTATAAGTTAACTATTCAATCAAAATCTATTTATTAGTTAATTTAAAAGCTTTCAACAAACTACAGAAAAACTCTTCAACCCAACATGCGCTATATTAAAATTCAAAAAGCAATCAAATATTTGTACTGAATCCAACTTTTAAGCTTTTACAAATGTTTATAGTAATTTTATTATTAACGTAAATTACTTTTACCGTATTTTTGTTAAAAAAAATTCAGCAAAGCTTAGCTTAGCCAAAGCCAATTGCAATAATACTTACTTTTGCCATGTCTGTTATCGTATTGGCGTTGTCCATGAGTTTTCTTTGGTCCATTTTCACTTTTCTTAATCTGAAACATAATAGTAAATTTATATATATATATATATATATATATATATATATATAAATTTTTTTCAACTTACGCGTATATGGCCAATAAAAACTTCCTCTGATGGGTCCTAACCCTTCCAGGGTTTACCCTTTTCACAAGCCTTGTATGTTTGTAGATTAGCCAGGTCTCTCGAAGGACGTTGGCTGCTGCATTTTTTAACTAAAAGAAGAAAAAAATACAATAAATAGATAAAATAAAAATACCCTAAATTTTCACGCTTTTAACATAAACCCCTATTAGATAAGAATTGTTAAGGTGATTACATAATTTTTTATCTCGATTTCTGTATGTGAATGTTTTGGACTCAGATTGAGTTTATGAGAAAAGAAATTCGTTCAATTTTTTATTAATTTGATTTTTTTGATAATTTGGAAACTTTTTAAATTATTCGTTTTTTTTAAATTTCAAAATTAATAAAATAATTTCATCAAGCATTATGTAACTATAGCACTTATATTTTAACGTTTGGATCATTTTTTTTTTGAAAATGCGTGTTTGACAAATACATGGTTGCAACCCTCAATTTTCATCTTTCTGCCACACTTACCCTTATAATTATCGTTTTTTGGGATGTTTTTCGATTTCTATTCAGATTTTTGAAAATTAATGGAAGAGTTTAATTTTTTATTACGGGTTTTATTAACTTCCCGTAGAGTAAGTTATAGTAATCACAAAAAAATCGAAAATGAACTATTTTATATATAAATTTATGTTTCAGAGGTTTCTGAACATTTTGGATTGCAACCTCAGAGAATATATGTCGACGATTTCCGTAACATGGAGCAACCGTTTCCAAAAAAAAGTTGCAAAAAATTCAAATTTTTGCCGTTTTTTATCATTTTCAAAAAAAAAAATCTAAATTTTGATGAATTTCAAAAAATATCAAATTTAAAAAAAAATCGAATTCTTACAAAAATATGAGAATGTTTTGAAATTTTCAAAACAAAAACGAATATTTTAAAAAATTTCCAAATTCTCAAAAAAAAATTCCTATCCAAAAATTCCAAAAAATTTCGAACTTTTAATGAATTGTTAAAATTTAAATTTTGATAGTTTTGAAAAAAATCGATTTATTTCAAAAATACCAAAAAATTAATTTTTAATTTTAATAAATTTTCAAAACTTAAATTTAGATGAATTTGAAAAAAATAGCAAAATTAAAAAAAAAATTGATTTCTTACAAAAATATGAGAATATTTCGAAACTTTCATAAAAACGAACATTTTCAAAAATTTCATTTTCAGTGAGGCATATTTGTCAGGTTGTCAGATAGAAAACCCAACCTAGAAACCGCACAAACGTCAAGAAAACGATCTTAGGCAACAGGATTCTTCTGACTCAGCTTCATAACATACGAGTAACGTTGCAGTCTATATGTAAAACCCCCGAATGCACAACAAACACATGACATTTTGACAGTATTCAGTATAATTCAGTAGCATAATGTATGGGCGTCGGAGCGTAACATAACCTTGCCATAACAACCTAACAAATCCTTTACCCTAACCCTTAGCCCTTCTTCCACAATCCTTTATCCTACTACCCTGTTGCTTCTCAAACTATTACCCAGGTGAGTTAATGTACCCTTGTACGTGTTTTAAATCCAAAATTCAAAGTCGGTTCGAGAGAATTTGTGCCATCACTTACCCTTTTAAAACGATGTTAGATAACAGGGTCTTTCTGACCCGGCTTCATACCATACGTCTGACGTTGCAGTTTACGTATAAAACCCCCGAATACACAACAAACACATGACATTTTGACAGTATGTTAATTCAGTAGCATAATGTATGGGCGTCGGAGCATAACATAACCTTGCCATAACCTAATAAGTCCTTTACTATAACCCTTAGCCCTTCTTCCACAATCCTTTATCGTACTACCCTGTTGCTTGCTTCTCAAACTATTACTCAGGTGAGTTAATGTACCCTGTACGTGTTTCAAATTTAAAATTCAAAGTCGGTTCGAGAGAATTTGTGCCATCACTTACCCTTTTCGTGAGCTGAGTGTCCATCATGAAGTTGTGCACGTGCTTCTCGGCACGTGTCAGCTCCAACTTTCTAGAGACGACGGCCACCAGAAGGGCTGTGCACCCTGCGCCCTTAAGGGAAGAGAAATATAAATAGAAATTGATATATGTATATGTATATATATATATATATATATATATATTTATATATCAAATTAAAAAATAAAAATTTCCCTTGACAAACTTCAGAAAGATTTATCAGAATTCGAATAACCGTTTAGGAGAAATATAGTATATATATATATATATATATATATATACTTATATATATTATAAATAAATTTTTTCTGTACTGTTGTATGATTTGATACTTTTCCTAAACGGTTATTCGAATTTTGATAAATCTTTTTAAAGTTTGTCAAGGAAAATATTGTAGAAATAAATGGCAAAAATTACAAAAAAACACTTGTCATTGCTTGATATTGAAAACATTTGCTAGAAATGACAATTCACTTGAAATTTGAATTCAGCTGAAATTATGAGCCTAGATAATATTAGAAAATAATATACAATTAATTTGCTCGTCAAACTAGCAAATTAAATAACTAGATAAAATAATAGAAAAGAGACTCTACTAACGAGCAAAGTAAATATCTAGATAAAAAAAATGAAAAGATAAAGGAGGAAAAAGAAAACTCTGGATTGATGAAAAAGTAAAAAAAGGACTCTACTGACGAGCAAATTTAAGATCTAGATACAAAATTAGAAAATGGATTCTACTGACGAGCAAATTTAATATCTAGATACGAAAGAACAAAGGGAGTCTGCTGATGAGCAAATTAAATAACTGGATAAAAGAACGAAAAAGGGACTCTACTAACAAACAAATTAAAGAAAAAGTGCAGTCCTTATATTGTCTAAAATGGTATTTTACTAATTAAGTTAATAATCTAGATAGAAAATTAGAAAAAGGACTCTACTGACGAGCAAATTAAATATCTACAAAATGAAAAGGAGAAAAGGGACTCTACTAACGAGCAAATAGATAAAAGAATGAATAAAGAGACTCTCCTGAAGAGCAAATTAAAAATCTAGACAAAAGATAAACAAGGAAAAAAGAACTCTACTGACGCACAAATGAAAGAAAAAGTGGTGCCCTTATATTGCCTAAAATGATATTTTACTAATTAAGTTAATAATCTAGATAGAAAATTAGAAAAAGGACTCTACTGACGAGCAAATTAAATATTTACAAAAAAAGGAGAAAAGGGACTCTATTGACGAGCAAATTAAGAAAACTTAGACTTTCGGCAATAATAATGTAGACAAAATATTATTGTCTACATTATTATTGCCGAAAGGCAGCTGAGATGTGCCAGAAATTAAAATTATATAAGATACAGTATATGTGTTTGGCGGATGAAATTATATAATTCAGTTTGACAGATGTAGAAATATAAATGTACTTAAAAAAATTATTTAAGGGCTGTGATATATATTGAATTAATCAAAATATACCAAAATTATTTTCAGAATACAACTAAAGTAAGTGTATTATATATAATTTATAACATATTTATTATATGAAGTACGTGTCATGATGTGCGTCCGCAATGTACTCCTAAACTACTGAACCGATTTTGAATTTTTTGACTCAACGTGTGCATTTATATGTAACGAAGGTTATAGACTATGTTCAAAATCTCAGTTCATATTCTAAGTATTAAAATTTTAGAAATTTCAATTAATTTTGACAGTTATGAAATGACAGAAAGTACAAGAAATTTGTTTGTTTTTTTAATTATGTAAGTTCATGTCACGTGTTACGATGTTTGGCCGCAATGTGCTCTTAAACTACTGAACCGATTTTAATTTTTTTTGGCTCAACGTGTTCATTTATATCTAACTTAGATTATAGGCTATATTGGAAATCTCAGATCATATCCGATATATTAAAATTTTAGAAACTTCAATTAATTTTGACAGTTGTGATTTTTAAGAAAACGCTGTAAAATGACAATTGTAGATGTTTCTGTAAACTTCGATATAAATTTTATGATAAAATGTGATTTTAGATACGAGAACGTCCTAAAGATATTATAAATCACAATTTATGATAATAAAATATATTTTTTTTAACTTGACAAAAATGTCCGGTTTTTATAAATGTCACATTTTAATTTTTTTTCAAAGTTATGACTGAAATTTAATTCTTTTTTACTAGAATTTGCATTGTTCATTATATTTGTTCCGTTTTTTCTAAATTTCTGAACATTTTTTTCAACAAGTTTTGACATCGTTTTGAATTTCTATATTTGATTCATCTTCAGGTCGTAAACTATAATAGCAAAAGATAGAACTATTATATACATTTAACCAGAAATATGACTAAAAAAATCATATATTTCTGGTTAAATGCATATAATAGTCTAAAGTCTAAAAAAATTACATTTTCCATAGAAATGTTTAGTTTATTATTTTTAAGTAGTGTTTGCACTGAAGATGAATTAAATAATGTCTCGAAACGTTGGAAAAATTTATTATTTACTAACTTAGATTTTTTCTTTTTATTTATTACAAATAATTGGATAATAACTTTGAAATAAAAATCACAAGTGAGCTGAATTGACATATTAATTGTTGTTTTTTATTTTGTTCTTTTCTAAATAAATATTTATTATTTACAAACTTAAGTTTTTTCTTTTATTTTCAAAAATAATTACATCATGGCCTTGGCATAAAAATCATAAATGAGCTGAATTGACATATTAATTTTTTTTTTCAAATAAATATATAATAATAATATATAATAATTCTAAAAGTATTTTCTAAAAAAGAACTAGATATTTGTACTAAAAATGAGTCAAACCGAGACACGAAACATTTACAAGTTTAATTCAAAATTGAAAGTTTTTTTGTACTTTTTTCTACAAATTTACAAGTTAGATTTATCATTTTAAAACAAAAACTCTGAATAAAATACTAATTAAGATAAAAAAAAACAAGATAAAAAATATTTGTAATATATGAATTTTTTGATTCTTTTAAAATTCTTGTAGAAAGAAAAATTTTACTACAAACATTAATTACTGATTACTAAAATTGATTCATTATAAAACTAAATAATAATAATAATAAAAAATAAATATTTAATAAAAATAATAAAAAAATATGCAGAATATAAATGTGCAGAATATAAATAATAAAAAAAATAAAAATTTCATATAAAAATAATATATAACAACAAAAGAATTAAATTGACAGCACTAACTAAAAAACTCACCTGTTTTATTGTAAACATTTTTTGTCGTATATTTTTTAACCATTTTTTTTTTAAATTATTGTTGAATTATACTGAAACCGAGGAAGGATGAAATTACATCTATTAACATAAGACTTATAAAAATAATAGGATTTTGATTTTATAATCAGATTTCGAACTATAGCTATAATAAATGTTAGTATTTGTTCCGTTAATTTTTTATTTTAGAAAAATTCTCACATAGGTCATACTAAATATATCAGAAAAATTTAATATACAGATTTTTGTAGCCCTATATTAAAACAATATATAGTAAATTATAGTGATCGCAAAAAAATCGAAAATGGAATAATAGATTAAAATTAAAAATAAAAAAATGGACAAAATATATTAAAATTAATTAATTGAATTAAACCAACAATAAACATATTATATGTCTGTTTTTGATAATATTTTTCATTTAATTCTTTCAGGAAGAAATTGCAAATGGAATCACAGGAATAAAAAAATAACTGATATATATATATATATATATATATATATACATTTTTATTTTCTATTCATCAATTCACAGCATCACATTTTTCTTTACAGCATTTCAAGTTGTAAATATTTTGTGTTCTTTCATAAAAATATATATACATTTTCAGCAATAAAAATCGGATTCGATTTCTATTTCATTTCAATATAAATATATATATATATATATATATATATATATATATATATATATAAGGTTGTCAAATATCTCCCTTCCGCCTTTTTGTATTATAAACCAAGAGCAAAAAAGCGGAAGTATTAATAATAATAATAATAAGAACTAATAATAATAAATATATATATAATAAAATTATATACTATACTTTAAATTGAAACTAATTTCTAGTTTATACAAAAAACTTAGATTAATTTATATTCTAGAGATTCTTTTCGCAGCATGTGCAGAATGCAACTTTCTGCACTTTGTATAAATTGTAAAGCTGGTGCTGTCCTAGATTTATTTCAAACATTAAAACTTTATATGAGGAAAACGATATTTTACGTGCCGGATGGAAAAACAAAAAACAAAAGCTGTCGTATAAAAAAACAACAAAATTTTTGATCGGTTTTCGAGAAATTCAACAAGAGGCAATGGATTTGCGTGGCATCTACTCTCCAAAACAGCTTAGGAAACATTGTTATATGGGATTGTTATATTAGGAAATATACGATATCGTATGTTATAATTGGTAAATATATAGGTTGGATATAAAATTGAAAATTGTGTCTATTTACAATTTATAACTTACCATTATGCCCGTACTGACCGCAATTCCTCGTCCGCAATATGTGTTCGGTACAATGTCACCAAAACCGACGCTCAGGAATGTTATGGCAATTAGCCACATGGCATTCAACAAATTTGCATGTTCCTCATCGTGAAACCTTTTTTGTCATCATAATAATAACAATCAATAAAAAAAATTCGAAAAAAATCATGGATTTCCTTTGGGTTTTTGGTAACGCAATCTCTCGGCGGAGAAGTAGTTGATACTATACTTATATTAGATACTAATAATAGTAATACTGATAATAGTTCTTACTGTTATCTTACTACAGATTTAAAGTCATTATTATATAATAGAGCGAGAATAAATACATTTATAATTGAGTTACATCGCCTACTTGATTTTTTATTAAGAAATTTCTTCTGTAAAATCTAAGTAATTTTTTACGATAAGCGTGCAATAATAAAAAAAATCATAAATAAATGTGATATACATTCAAAAGTAGCAAATACATGCATGTGCATTAGGGTTTGACGGTTTTCAAAAACCGGGTTTAAAAACCGGTTTTTGGAAACCTATAGAATTCGAAAACCGGTTTATAGTGAAAAAAGTCGGTTTTCACTGTATAAATGAAAAATGACAAATGTAGCCAAATATAAAAAAAAGATAAAAGCGTTTTGATTCTTGAAATCATATCGGTTCAATATCATTTGATATCTTATCAGTCTGCAATGGTTTCCAGTAAGATTTTGTATATAATAATTTAGATTTTTATACCAGTGTATATAATAATTTAAATCAGTGTGACTTCTTTCTGAAGAAGTAACTTCCTCAACTTAAACTTAAAAAAAAAGTTTTAAACCCTAGAAGCCCCAATTTAAGAACAAAAAACTTGGAATTATTATAACAGGCTTTAAAAACAGTTAAGAATAATTTGATCGCAAGTATGAGAGAATTTTTTATTTCAGGAAATTTTGTGAGTAAACAAAGGACACGTTTAAGTAGCAATTCGATAAACGTTCTCAGTTTTTTGAAATCATACTTTATTAAACGAAAAACAATTGGAATGTTTTTTTTTTTTTTTTTTATTTATTTACATATATACATTATTTTCATATCTCAGTCAGACAGAGGTGCCTGGTATGAGAGATTATGAAAAACAGTTTTCATATAATATTTACATTTCATTTGACTATAATATTTATTTCATTAATATAATATCTATATATAACTCTTCAGTCTTCTTTTTCTTCAATTTCCATATAGTACTTCTTTATTTTTTTTTTAAAATTATCATTATCATTGGTCATCTTAATATAGTCTGGCAATTCGTTATATATTTTGGTAGCACTCCATATGACATTTTCTCTCAAATTCTTTTTTCTATTGCGTTCAATGTGAAATTGTTGTGTTGTCTCGTGTAGTGTTCATGTATATCTTGATTTGTGGTCTATTGTTGCACTTGTTTTAATTCGGTTAAATTTCATTTGTGTATTAGTTTGCATTTCTCTATTTTAATTATGTTATTTAGTGAATGATTATTTGTTTCTCTCTGCAAGTATTTGGTGGGTGTTAGATGTGGTAAATTATATGCTATTTTTATGGCTTTATTCATTATTCTCTGTATGTCATTTAGGTTTGCTTTAGTTGTTTGGCTCCATGTTGTTATGCCATATAAAATTATAGGTATTATTTGCGTTTTAAGAATTAGTATTTTATTTTTTTTTGCCGAAAGAGTGGATCCTTTTCAATGCCCCTGTTAATGTTCCTATCTTTCTTTTTATTTTGTTTATATGGTCTGTCCATGTCAGTTTTTCATTTATTATCAGTCCTAAGTATTTTATGCTTTCCACTTCCTCTATTGCTCTATTATTTACTTCAATTTTTAGTTTAGTGTTCTCAGTATTTTTTCTATGTTTGAAATATATGTATTTTGTTTTATCTATGTTAATTGTTAGTTTATTTTCAGTTAGCCACTCGGTGTATATTTTCATGTCCGTGTTTATAATATCTTCGAGTCTTTTTTTATCCTTATCCGCATATACTATCGCTGTATCGTCTGCATATAATATGTATCTTCCCTTTAATTTTGCGTTTTTAAGGTTATTGGTGTATAATAGATACAATAAAGGTCCTAATACAGAACCTTGTGGAACTCCACAGGTTATGTTACATCCTCCACTTGTGAAATTTCCCACCTTCGTCCTTACCACTCTTTTCATGAGAAAATCTTTGATAATGCTGTAAGACAAACCCTCTACACCCAAATCTATTAGTTTATTGAGTAATATGCCATGATCTACTGTATCGAAAGCTTTTGTAAATCAATAAAAATTGCAACTGTGTGCATATTTTCCTCAAGGTGCTGACTGATGGTATTAGTCAAATCTATTAGGGCACCTTGTGTATTTGATGAAGGGAGGAAACCATATTGATTTTTGTCAATTTTTTGAATGAGAAAATCAAGTAATCTTTTTTTTATTACTTTTTCATATATCTTGGAGAATGTGTTTGTTATTGTTATAGGTTGTTTAAAATTAATTAATTAAAATTGCTCGAAATAGACAATACCAATAGTTTAATTTAATTGTTTTTAAAACTAAAATTGATATTAACAAGTATGTATCTATTTTTTTAAATTTTTTTTTAATTTAATGAATTTTTTTGATTTAAAAATGTATTATTTTCATTTATTCGAAAACTTTCCTTTCATTATCATAAAAATATTTTCATTCTTATGTGAAAAAGATGCATGAATAACAAATAATTATTTTCAAAGTTGTTTAATCAAGATAAACTATTATTTTTTAGTTCTACTAATTAAAATTAAAATAATTTTGTTTTCTATCTATAAAATTGAACAATAAATAATTTCAGTCAAATATTGTTCTAAATTTCACTAAATTTGCGGATAAATTACAGAATATTCGAGCAAAAATGTATTATCTATATAAAATTCGAAAACCGCTTTTCTGAAATGTCGGTTTTTGTATAAACTCTAATGTGCATCATGTTTTATTATTAATAGTAAATTAAGAACAATTCCTAAGCAAGTCTGAGGC
>NW_020537324.1:77525511-77543394 GCF_003426905.1 Ctenocephalides felis | reverse complement strand
TGTGAACGAATATTATAGAATTTATTAATCAGCAATTACTTCATTTATCTAATGAAGGTTCATTTCTTAACGCTAATTACAATGACAAACCGATCATGTCATATTTGAAGTACGACTTTAATTACATTATTGTTCTAAATTTGTACATATTTTAATGTCATTATAAATATATGTATAATTTATACTATACTATTTACATTATTTTATCATTTTAGCCATTTTTTTGTCTTGTATCCACGCACGTGTCAAGAAGACTTCGATTTGACTGGATTATTATAAATCCGACTGGATTTATTTCAAAATCCGTTTGGATTTATTTCCAAATCCAAATTGAATACCATGGATAAGTGTTATCCCAGCTAATACGAAATTATTGCTGCTCTTAGCTATTAACCGCAATTAAGCTGCGGCAATAAATAGCTTTCATTGGATATATTGCTAAACTGTAAATCAATTAGGTACGAAGAAAATGGATTTTTTAAAAAAACATTTATTTTTGGAAGAATTTGGATTGGAATATTGTTAATATTTTTCAAAATTTAAGCACATTTAAATAAAATGCATATAATATATAAATTCAAAATTTTGTTAACTTTTATTATTTTGTATGGATACAACAATAAATTCTCACAGAAAATAATTCTCACCATAAATTTCAACTAGCTGTAAGTGGAATTCTGTCTTGAGGCAATTATGGCATCGTGCCTTAAGGCAAATTGCTGGAACTTCCCGTACCGTAACGAAATGTTCGTGGAATACTGAATGTTTTCAAATAGATTATTATAAATATTGTAACATTGTCTAATATTGATAAGAATTATATAAACTGAATTGCAGAGTTGAAATTATTTGCATTTTGCAGAGTTGAAAGTATATTAGTACTATAGTCAGAATTAAAAATAAAATCTGAAATATTTTTGATATACAAAAAACTAAATAAAAAAAAAAAAAAATGGAACAAATTTTTTTTTTCAAAATCAATTATTTGTTTAAAGACAAGCAGAAAGTTCTTTGAATCATTTAAATCGGACGCTTAGTTCTCTCAAAATTGCCATTTTTTACATATTTAGCTCCGTATCTTCAAAATGGCTGGGCCTGCCTTTGCCAAAAAACTAATAAACACTTCTCCCAATCATTACTAATTGAATGTTTTTAGATCATTCAAATCGGATACTCCGTTCTCTCAAAAATTCGATTTTCTATTTCTGCACTCTTTGCTCCGTATCTCCGAAACGGCTGGACCTGCTTTGCCAAAAACTAATCAGCTCTTTTCCCTATCAATAGGAATCGAATGTTTTTTGAACCATTCAAATCGGTTGATCCGTACGCCCGAAAACGTGGACGAAAATTTGTATCCATACATACATCAACTCACACACACACACACACACACACACACACACACACATCATTTTTTCTGAGGTATGCCAAAACGTTCAGAAACCTTCAAAAACGTCGAGAAATGTAAAAATTTTCAATTCCGATTTTCGGCCCATTACAATAACTTACCCTACGGGAAGTTAAAAATAATGTTTATTTCTGAATTTACCGTAAATTTTAAAACACGACTCAATTTTATAAATGTTTTAATTAATTAATAAATGTATTTGTTTTAAACTTATATGCTCAATAACAAAACAATAATGTAAGTATGTGAGTAGATTCTATATTGTGAAAGATGAATAGTGACATACAAAAAAATAGCGTAGAGAGTGTAATTAGAGACAATAAACAAAAGACTATAGACAAAGTTTAATAGATAATTTAATTTTAATAGATAGTTTAATAGATAATTTTTATCATTTAGAAAATAAAGTTTTTTTATATATTGTTAGAGACAAATAGTGAAACTATAGAGATGAATATTGTAGAGAGTGCAATTAGCGACCTTAAAAGAGTAATTAGTTACAAACAAAGTTAACAATATTAAAAAAATATTTTTGAGCTAAGTTTTATTATTACGAAAATAAAGTTCTTATTTGGTAAATTTTTATACATACTTAAATTTTTAGTTTTTCTTTAATTTTAAAATTATTAAATATTTTTTTGTGTTCTGTATCTGTATATTTTATTAAATTTAGTATTTTGTGATTTTTCAAAATTAAATTAATGTTTAGCAATTTAGGTATTCTTTGAAAATGTTAAAACATTTTATTTTTAGTTGAACAATTTTATTTAATATTTAATTTTATAGACAAAAATAGTATTTTAATTTAAAAAATAAATAAAAATTAAAACATTAAAATTTCAATAATTAAAACATTATACAAATAGTTGCTTTAAAAAAAAATTAAAAAAGAAAACATTTTTTCATAAACTTTTTGTATAAATTATTATTTTTTAACTTTTCAATTTGTGAAATTAAAATTTTTGACTATAATATTTGATGAACTTTTGAAATCACTAAAACTACTTGTCGTAAGGCCGTAATATTTTAGTATGTTCTATAGTACCGTGATATATATCGTTAAAGAATGTTTCATAAAAATTGACGAAAATTTTTTGTTTTACAGTTATTTACTGCAATTTTTATCAATTGAATTGCGAACGATATATATAAAAAAATAAATAAAATATATATAAAATAAATGAATAAAAATATATAAAATAAATAAATAAAAAATATATAAAATAAATAAATATAAAATAAATAAATATAAAATATAGAAGTTAATATTAAGAGCTAAAACTCTCAGGAAATTTTATCAATTTGGAAGCATTTGAGCTCCTGGAAGCAATAAAATTCGAAAATGTCCATATTAAGGACCAACCTAATATATATATATATATATATATATATATATATATATATAAATTATATAAAATATATAAATAAAAAATATATAAAATAAATAAATAAAAAATATATAAAATAAATAAATTTGCGGACTATATATATTTATATATAAATATATATATACATATATATATATATACATATATATCTAAATAAAAAATATAAAAATATATAAAATAAATAAATATAAAATATATATAGAATTTAATATTAAGAGCTAAAACTCTCAGAATTTTTTTTTTATCAATTTGGAAGCATTTAAGCTTCTGGGAGCAAAGAAATTCGAAAACATCTATATTAAGGGCAACCTAATATATATATGTATATATATATATATATATATATATATATAATACTTATAATTTATATATATAAATATATAAACATAAATTCTATTCACTCCGAACGTCTCAACCGTTATCCGATACTTCGAAATAATTAAATCTGGCATAATCCTATTATTATCGAGAAATCCCTAAAGAGCAGTTCGTTGACATGAAATCTCTTCTGTTTCAAAAACGTAGTAAAACATCAATATTAAGGATTAAAAATATAAACACATAAAAATTAAATATTTTTCATTGGCAAAACTATGCGAATAAAAAAAAAATCAGGTGGATACATCTCCACCCTTTCATGATGATATTACGAACTTCTAACGTTTCGATGTGACAATTTATCATCCTTAACGGTCCGTTAGATATGTATGTCGACCTTAAAGTAAAGTAGTTTTACTTGTAAAGCACTTTTGGAATTAAACCAAATGCTCCAAGTGGTGCCGGAGTGTCAGCAGATAAGTCTTTGTCACCACATAAGTCCGATGGAGAGATCAGTTGACTATGAGCAAAACTATTATCGTTAGTAGACAGAGAACTAGGGTAACAAAATATACGTAGATTTGTAAAACTAGTGGTGTATGTATAATAACTAGGGTTTGTCGGTTTTTAAAAACCGATTTTAAAATCCGTTTTTTTTGGCGAAAATTATGGAATTCGAAAACCGTTTTTTAGTGAAAAAAGTCGGTTTTCGCTGTATTAATGGAAAATGACAAATATAGCCAAATATAAAAGATAGATGAAAGCGTTTTGATTCTTGAAATCATATCGGCTCAATAGCATTTGATATCTTATCAGTCTGCAATGGTTTCCAAAAAGGTTTTGTATATATTAATTTAGATTTTTATACCACTGTGTATATTAATTTAAATCAGTGTGACTCCTTCTTGAAGATGTAACTTCCTCTACTCAAACTTAAAAAAAAGTGTTTTAAACCCTAGAAGCCACAAATAAAAGAACAAAAAAACTAAGAATTATTATATCAGACATTAAAAACAATCAAGCATAATTTGGTCGCAAGTATGAGAGTATTTTCTATTTCAGGAAATTTTGTGAGTAAACAAAGGACACGTCTAAGCAGCAATTCGATAGACGTTCTCAGTTTTTTTAAATCATATTTTATTAAACAAAAAACAATTAGAATGTTTAAAATTAATTAATTAAAATTTCTCGGAACAGACAATACCCGAGTTTAGCTTAATTGTTTTTAAAACTAAAATTGATATTAACAAATATGTATCAACATGTATTAAATATTTTTTTACTTTCATTTTTTAATTTAATGAATTCTTTTATTTAGAAATGCATTATTTTTATTTATTCGAAAACTTCCCTTTGACTATCATAAAAATATTTTTATTCTTATATGTGAAAATGATGCATGAATAACAAATAATTATCTTTAAAGTTATTTAATCAAGATAAACTATTATTTTTTAGTTCTACTAATTAAAATTAAAATAATTTTGTTTACTATCTATAAAATTGAACAATAAATAAATACAGTCAAATTCTGCTCTAAATTACACTAAATTTGCGAATAAATTACAGAATATTCGAGCAAAAATTTATTTTCTATATGAAATTCGAAAACCGGTTAAAACCGGTTTTTTAATGAAATCAAAATTCAAAAACCGGTTTTCTGAAATGTCGGTTTTTGTATAAACCCTAATACGTAGATTTGTAAAACTAGTAGTGTATGTATAATTAACATCACGTATAATTAACATTAACAACCGTCCTTGCATTTCCAATTTAATTACAAAAAAAATAGTTGCAAAAATTTACATAAAATTGAAAAAGTGCTCCGTAAAGTCACAGTCTAAACGCACTTGCAAATAATTTTGTGCGACATTTTCACTTAGACTGTGCTCTGCCGGCGGCATTTTTACATTTTTCAATAGTTTTCACAAATTTAGAAAAGTCCTCCAGACATAAACAGTCTAAACGCACTTGAGTAAACATTTGTACCAGTGTGGCGCTTAGACTGTGCTTAGTCTGGGTAATTTTTTGAATTTTTAACCCGAAATTTTGCATTTCTAAAATTTATTTATCTAGTATTAAAATTAATATCCTAATTCTTTCCGATAATGAAAAAAATGTTTGGAAATTAAAAACAAATTGAAATTTACAAATAAAAAGTGTCCTTTATCTAGAATTAAAATTAAAATCCGAATCAACGATTCAATAATTCAATGAAAATGAGATTTTTAGAATTTCTATCAAAATCAAGGATAACTTTCTAATTTCCTCATCAGACGAATCCTGCCTGTTCTGTCTTTGCAAGAAGTGTTATGACCTAAAATTAACATATAGATGGAATTTTAGATTGTGGCGCGATTTCTGATCCGAAGAGAAATATTTAAATATTACAGAAAAGCGAAGATATATATATATATATATATATATATATATATATCTTCTTATATATAAAAATGGATCAAATCTCGATTAAATGATCCGGTAAAACTCGAAAACGGCTAAACTGATTTGGCCAGTCTCTTAGTCTTCAAAAATTCGTGTCAATCCAGAGATTGTCGGAAAGGTCAGATATTATTTCAAAATCGCGTAGAAACTATACATTTTTAATTAGAATTTTTTTGTAGAAGCGTAATTTCAATAAAACAATGGACGGTGGCTAATATGTCAAATGTCAAACGTTTTTGACAGATGTTGTACAATTACGTTTGATAGGATGTCTTACGTGAATATTATTTAATTAAGATTGAATTGTAGTAAGTAGCTTTGTTTGTAGTTTTATTTATATACAAAAACGTTATTAAACGGATCGCAAGTGTTACAGATTCAAAATATCAACTTTTTTGAAATATTAATATACAAATGCACTTTTTGGCATATTTTTCTCAAACACGGTGCTCTGAAAGATCTCATTTGTATAATTATATACTCATTGGTATTTATAAAACATTTTCTAGGTTATATCATTTTTTATTTATGTTATTTAAATTCAGAACCTAAATTTGGTATCGATCAAAGGGACATTTTGCCGAATGACATTTTCCCAGTTATAATTTCCCAGAATTTTTCGAAGAATGGATAGAAATATATGTAAGTCCGGAGTTAAAAAGGTCTACCACCGATGTGTCAAAAACCAGTAAAGTTAAGTTTTGTTGAACAACAATATTTGAAAGTAGAGGGAAAAAGATGTATAACCAGCTATAACCTTGATTCTTCTTATAAATCCATAATAAAAGTATGTTCTTCCGTTGGTAGTTTTTTTAGCATTAGTTAAAAGTGTAATTATTTTGTAAAATAGCTTTAAAATTAAAATAAGACATTAAACACCAAGTTACTCCTACAGGGTAAAAAGGTCTAGATAACATATTTTTGAAAGACATCAAAAAAGCACATTTCTACAATGATGAAGTAGAAGACAGTTTACTGAACGTAGTCAGATAATTGTTCATTTGAAATGTGTCATTTGTTGTGATATAATTATTATGGTTTTCACAATATAGTTTATAATTGCTCAAAGTCAAATTGAATCTTTGTGCCTCGCCCTGCTCTACATATATACTTTTTATAAAATTTACTTCAATTCACCGAATGTTACTTGAAACTTTTTAAAAACCAGGTCAAAAAAGAAATACCTAATTTATTTTCTATCTCTCCTCTTAGATATTTGAAAATTTTGTATAATCTCAGTAGTATTATTCAAAATTATACACAAAATCCAGAATCAAAAAAGAATCTGAGAAATTTAAAACGTAATCAATAAGTCGAAAGACCAGAAAAGACTTGGTTTGAATTATACCATATTTTTATAGAAAGTCTATACAAAAATTTTAGTTTGATTGTATTGACAAAATATAGACAAACCAATGGGGTTTATTGTTTTTATAACACCTCATTGTATATAGCATTGAAACAACACATCCTTATACACTAAAAGTATTAATATTTTTGATTCTCTAGAAATTGTTTAGAATATACCTTACTTAGCAAAACAACGTTTGCCGGGCCAGCTAGTATATATATAATATATATAAATATATATATATATATATATATATATATACATATCTCTGTATGTTTATAAAGTGGTTTATCCTATGTATATGCAAATAAATTTCCATGTATTTCAATTCATATTCAGTCGACGTCTCCATCGAGTTAAATGAGTAGTTCAGGCGTTGCTTAATTGCTGATTTATTTACATAAAGGCAGATTAACATTTCGAAACGTTTGCATAAACAATATAGTAGATCGAAATATAATAAACAATTCAATAACCCATCAGTAGAATAGTTTCCGCAACTCTAATATACATAAATCATTTAAATAAAATATACTAATGTCCTGTTTTATATATAAAATTATGAACGAATGTATGTATGAATTCAAACTCTTCCTATACGGTTATTCGGATTTTGATAATTGTTTTTGGAGTTTAATAAGAGAAGTTTTTAAGATGTTATGAACTATAAAACTATAGTAGCATTGTAGAAATAAATGCAGAAAATGCAAAAAACAACGTAACATTGTTTGATATTGAAAACATTTGATTTGTCGTCTGCTAGAAGTGTCAATTCACTTGAAATTTGAATTTTGCTAAAATTATGAGCCTAGATGAAATTAGAATATAATATGCAAGAAAAATGTAATGTCTACATTATTATTGCCGAAAAGCAGCTGAGATGTGCCAAAATTTAAAATGGTATAAAATACAGTATATTTATTTATTTATTTATTTATTTATTAATTTTACAAGTCGTAGGTATAATAATATTATAATAAGGCTTAAGTCAATATTTTATAGGTTTAATATAATATAATTAATTATTAGCTATTTTATTACTTATTTATTTATTATTTAATTTATTTACTATAACCTTATTTATATTTAGTTAATTATTTTTAAATATAACTAGTTTGTTTGTTGCAAGTATTTTTTTTTTAAATTTATTAAGTATTTTAATAATCTTTACAACACTTTTACAATATAATTATTTTACTTAACAAATTTTAGGTTATTTTATGATATTTTAACAAATTTAAGTGTCTTATATTATTGTAATTATTATTATTATTATTATTATTATTATCATTATCATTTTTATTATTATTATTAAGTATTTTTATAATATGAGTTTTTTCTTTTCTTTTACAAATTTTTAGGTATTTTGATGAAGGAATATTTTGTTTCACAATTTTTTAAGTGTTTTTAAAATATAATTTTTTGGCTAACTAATTTTTATTATTATTATTAAGTATTTTGATAATATGAGTTTTTTCTTTTCTTTTACAAATTTTTAGGTATTTTGATGAAGGAAATATTTTGTTTCACAATTTTTTAAGTGTTTTTAAAATATTATTTTTGAAAATTGTGACTTAAAAAATTGAGATTTTGTAAAAAATTGAGACTTTTAAAATATAATTGAAGCTTTTAAAAGCATTGAGACTGAGACTTGAGAAATGAGACTTAAAAAAATTAGACTTTTAAAAATATTACTAATTTTTGAAATTTAAGTTTTGAAAAATTGAGACCTTAAAAAAAATGAGACCATTGAAAAATTGAGACTTTTCTAAAATTTAGACTTTTAAAAAATTGAGACCTTTACAAATAATTAGGTCTTTCAAAAATTGTGATTTTTCAAAAATGGATATTTTTCAAAAATTGAGACTTAAAATATTGAGATTTTTAAAAGAAATTGAGAATTTTCAAAAATTAAGATTTTAAAAAATTAGGACTTTAATTGTATTATTAATGTTAATATCTACATTGCCGAGTTTTAAATTCCTCAGCTTTCAAATAAAATATGCAACGGTGGAGCGATCTCCATAAAACTCCTCCGACATGTACAAACGACAGAGATTTCATTCCGAGACATGTACAAAACCTTTCCTCGAATTTATTTCTATCATTCGACAAAATTAAAAAAAAACTCGTCTTCTTGCCTGTGGCAGAAGAGTACTAAATCGTAATTAAAAACGTACTAGCACTTAATTCAGAACTGCCGAGCGAATAATAATTACTACGACGTCGAGTGATATAGAGATGGCGAGGACTTTATTTATTTTTGTAATAGACAGAGAGCTGGTCACAAAAGTAAAACTTATTTGCTACTGTACAAGATGGCATTTAGGTAAAAATAAATACATCATATAACAATTTTGAATAATGTTTATCAGTAATATGGTAACACTCGCGTTGCACACATTTATTAGTGTCGTCAATCATTATACACATTTATATAATGATAAATTAAAAATTATATATTTATAATAGCATTAAAAATATGTATAATATTTGAAAGCAATAATGCAAAAAGAGTCATACTTCAATTATGACATGATCGGTTTGTCATCGTAATTAGCATTTAGAACTTGAATCTTCATTAGAGAAATGAAGTAATTGCTGATTAATAAATTCTATAATATTCGTTCACACAGTGGATTATGTTAAACAACGCCTAAACAAATATTGTTTTCACAACTTCACTCATCATGTAATAATTGTGTTTGAAGAACTTCATGTAATTAAAATTAACATACATTCATTGACTGCTTGTATTTTTTCACTTATTCGCTGGCGATATAATCTCATTCTTTGAATAGCTGTATTATATGCCTTGCATATAAAATTTTCCTTTTTAATGACTTCAACAATTTATAGAAACTACAAATAATATAGAAACTAGTGGTGTATGGCATCGTGCCTTGAGGCAAACTGCTGGAACTTCCCGTACTGTAATGAAATATTCGAGAAATTTTAAACGTTTTCAAATATATTATTACAAATATAATGTAACTTTCATTAATTTTGCAATCTTGTTATATCTGAGCAAATCAAATGTAAATTATAATTAAATCAATTTATCTCCAAAACATTAACAATCGACATTTTATTTCGAATTCAATTTCAAAAAAAAAAATAGTTGCCAAATTTACACAAAACTGAAAAAGTGCTCCCCATAGTCACAGTCTAAACGCATTTGCAAATAATTCTGTGCGACATTTTCACTTATACTGTGCTTAGCTTGGCGGCATTTTCACATTTTTCAATAGTTTTTTTCACAAAATTGAAAAAATACTCCTTTACATAAACAGTCTAAACGCACTTGGGTAAACATTTGTACCAGAGTGGCGCTTAGACTGTGCTTAGTCTTGGTAATTTTTTAAATTTTTTGAATTTTTGATCCAAAATTACAAAAATATGTTATGGAAAATAAAAAAAGATGTAATAATTTTTTATCCTCAAAAGTAATTGTTTTTTGTCAATACAGGCCGAAAGTTTTTTAGATCATTCAAATCGGACGCTTAGTTTTCTCAAAAACTGCCATTTTTTGCACATTCAGCTCTGAATCTTCGAAATGGCGGGACCTGTCATTGCCAAAAACTAATCACCTCTTCTCCCAATCATTATAAATTGAATGTTTTTTAGATCATTCAAATCCGATACTCAGTTCTCTCATAAACTCGATTTCTATTTTCTACACTCTTTGCTCTTTATCTCCGTACCTGCTGGACCTGCCTTTGTCAAAAACTAATCAGCACGTCTCCCTATCAATAAGGATCGAACCATTCAAATCGGTTGATCCGTGCGCCCGAAAACGTGGACGAAAAAATGCGGACATACAAAACACACACACACACATCCATTTTTTCTGAGGTATGCCAAAATGTTCAGAAACCATCAAAACGTCGTTTTGGATTTTCGGCCCATTACTATAACTACCCTACGAGAAGTTAATTATTTAATAAACTGCAAAAATTAAATGTTGAGGTATGTCACGTACTTCTTTTATTTGTAAGGATAAAAATGCACTTTATACAGTACCCGTATTAAAATTCTGCTAACTATTATCATATAACACGTATTTCTTGTATTACAGGTATCTTACCTATATCATATTCACTAAACCTTGCTTAAACCTTAAATTCTATATTGTACGCCTTTGAACTAACTATATAGTACGCTTAATACGCCTAATACGCCTAATACGCCTACAACCCTATATACATAACACGCCCAATATTATTCCTAATCTTACACCTAAGTTTCTTAAACGCTAATTTTTCCGAACCCTACCGGGATTCGAACCCGGGTCTGCCGCGTGGCAGCCAACGACCTTAACCACTACGCCACCGTAACCCTACGATCAATCGTAATTTCGAAGCGTGTCGTCGCGCCGCCTTAGTATTAATTACCCAATTAATTAGAAAATGAACCGCGGTAACAACAGTGCAGTCCTAATAATATTATTAGTGGGGGTAGCCGATAGAGTAGTGGTAAAGGCGCGCGACTGCCACGCGGAGGTCCCGGGTTCAAATCCCGGTATAGACAATAGATAGGTAGAATTAATAATATAGGGAAATATATAAGTAATAGAAATTAAGATTTATAAGAAGTAATAGGTATGTAGGCATATAAAAAGTTAAGCTATCTCACGGTATGATAGATAATAGATATATTATCTATGATATATTATAATATAGTATAATATGCATACATATATATATATATATATATATATATACATATATATATATATATATATATATATATATATACATATATATATATATACATACCTATTACCTACATATATATATATATATATATATATATATAAATATGATTATATACATATATATATTATCATATAATAATATGATAGATATTAGTTTGCATATCTATCATATCATTAGGTTAAGTCTTATAATGTATTGTAATCAATCTTGAGTACTTTTATATGATAATAAATATTTGTAGGTGTTAATAAATACAATTAATACCAAAATAAATATAATTATGGTTATTAATGGATATAAATTATGTACTCAATGTAATGTATGTATGTATATTTAAATTCTAAATTTAAAAAATAATATAAAAATTATTATAACACTGTCTAGAAAGGATGAAAACTTGCCATTTATTTTTTACAGTCGATTTTACATTGTGCTTTGCAGTATACCATATATGAGACTTTGTCGTATCCGAATGAAATCAAAATGTAAATAACAAATCAATTTGTCGAAGTTTCCAGAAGCATTTACAACTATCATCTCGCATCTTAAAATTCATAATAGAAACACTGACAACTGTCATTTCGCATACTTTTGAAAATGCATAACTGTCAAAATTAATAGAATTTTTAAAAATTCCACATTTCCAGTATGATCTTGGATTCTATCATAGCCTATAACCTATGTTGCATCTAAATGCATACGGACAAACCTCCTAAAATATTATACAAACTTACTTTTAAACAAATTTCTTGCACATACGTCTCAAATGTATTACAAAATTTAAATAAGTTATTTATCAATTTTTACATTGTGATTTGTAATACATTTGGCACCTTATCCTATCAAAGTAAAATCAAAATATAAATCATAAATTTCATATACTTCTTAAAAATCACAACTGTCAAAATTGATAATTTTTTTAGAATTTCAATATTTCCAGTATGAACTTGGTTTTTTGTTATAGCCTATAACCTAAGTTAGACTTGAATGCATATATTGAGCCAAAAAAATTCAAAATCGGTTCAGTAGTTTAGAAGCCTATCGTGGTCAAACATCGTAACACATACTTTTTAAAATTGGTAACTGTCAAAATTAATGGAAATTTTTAAAATTCTAATATTTCCAGTATGACCTTGGATTTTTATCATAGCCTATAACCTAAGTTCAACTTGAACACACACTTTGAGCCAAAAAATTCAAAATCGGTTCAGTAGTTTAGGAGTCCATCGCGGACATACATCGTGACACGTGACACAAACTTACATTAAATCAAATTTCTTGCATATAAAACAACAGAAACATTGGCAACTGCCATTTTACATACTTCTTCAAGCGTCAAAATTAACTGAAATTTTTAAAAATTTCATATTTCCAGTACGAACTTGAAATTTTATTATAGCCTATAACCTAAGTTGGACTTGAATGCATAAAATGAGCCAAAAAAAATCAAAATCAGTTCAGTAGTTTAGGAGCCTATCGCGGTCAAACATCGTAACTCGTGACACAAACTTACAGTAAATTGAATTTAAACAAATTTCTTACACATGCAACTCTTAGAAAACTTGAGTTATTTATCAATTTTTTTACAGTCGATTTTACATTGTAATTTGTAAAATATATGAGACTTTGTTGTATCTGAATGAAATCAAAATGTAAATCACAAATTAATTTGTCTCGAAGTTTCCAGAAACATTGACAACTATCACCCATATATTTTTTAAAATTTATGACACATTGACTGACAATTCAGTGCTTTGTTTTCTTGAAATTTATAACTGTCAAAATTATTAGAATTTTTAAAATTCTAACATTTCCAGTATGAACTGAGATTTTTATCACAGCCTATAACCTAAGTTGCATCCAAATACACACATTGACACAAAAAAATTCAAAATCGGTTCAGTAGTTCAGGAGTACATTGCGGACGTTACTACAAACATAAAAAAATCTATGATTAATGAGTCATTTATCTTATGACTTACCACCATGCCGCACGTAAGCGTGATGCCCATTAGAAAACATATGAATCATTTAACAATTTTTTTACAGTCGATTTTACATTATGATTTGTAATATATCTGATGCTTTGTCGTGTCTGAATAAAATCAAAATGTAAATCACAAATCAATTTGTCTCAAAGTTTCTAAAAGTATTGACAACTGTTATTTCATATTGTTTTTAAATTCAAAACTGTCAAAATAAATGGAAATTTTAAAAATTTCAATATTTCCAGTATGAACTTGGATTTTTGTTATAGCCTATAACCTAAGTTACATGTAAACGCTTACAATGAGTCTATAAAATTCAAAATCGGTTTAGTAGTTCAGGAGTACATCGCGGTCAAACATCGTAACTCGTGACACAAACTTCCAGTAAATGAAATTTAATCAAATTTTCTGCACATACAACAATATAAACATTGACAAGTGTCATTTCATACCGTTTTTGAAAACCATAACTGTCAAAATTAATTGAAATTACTGAAATTTTGATATGCCGAATATGAACTTGGATTTTTAATATAGCCTATAACCTAAGTTGCATTTAAATGCATACAATGAGCTAAAAAAATCAAAATCCGTTCAGTAGTTTAGGAGTACATCGCGGTCAAACATCGTAACTCGTGACATAAACTTACAGTAAATTAATTTTAATCAAATTTCTTGCACATATAACCATCTTCCAATTGTCATATTATTTAAATGAGTTATTTATCAATTTTCGACCTTAAATTGTGATTTGTAACATATCTGAGACCTTCTAGTAAATTACAAATCAATTTATTACGGTTTCACATACTTTTTAAAATTCGTAACTGTCAAAATTAATTGAAATATCTAAAATTTTAATATTTCGAAATTGAACTTAGATTTTTAATATAGCCTATAACCTAAGTTGCATGTAAATGCATACAATGAGCCAAAAAAAATAAAATCGGTTCAGTAGTTTAGGAGTACATTGCGGACAAACATCGTGACACGTGACAATCTTACACTGAATGCTTTAAACAAATTTCTTGTAATGTAAATCACAAATCAAATTGTTTCAAAGTTTTCAAAAACATTTCATGTCATTTCACAGTACTTTCTTAAAATTCATGTGTCAAAATTAATAGAAATTTGTAAAATTTTAATATTTGCAGTATGAACTTGGATTTTTATTATAACCTATAACCTAAGTTGCATCTAAATGCATACAATGAGCCAAAAAAAATCAAAATCGGTTCAAAAGTTTATAAGCCTATCGTGATCAAACATCGTAACAAGTTTGTGTTACAAACAGTAACAAATTCGTAATTCTAATATTTCCAGTATGCACTGAGATTTTTAATACAGCCTATAACCTAAGTTTGACTTGAACACACACTTTGAGCCAAAAAAATTCAAAATCGGTCCAGTACTTTAGGCGCCTATTCCGGACGTTACTACAAACATAACAAAAATCTATCATTAATGAGTCATTTATCTTATGACTTACCACCATGCCGCACGTAAGCGTGATGCCCCTTCCGCAGTACGTGTTGGGCACAATGTCGCCATATCCGACGCAAAGGAAAGTGATGGCCGTTAGCCACATCGAATTCAACAAATTTGCATGCTCTTCATCATGGAATCTTTGAAGATTTGACGATTTTCGGTATTCGATCGAATGGACAAAGGCGATAAAAAAAAAGAGAAAAAAATGCGTTAGTGTCTTTGCGATTGCAGAATCTATTCGACGAGATACGGTGGAGATGTCTCCACCGTACTAAACGGACGAGTTTGACGTAGTAAAAGATGCAGTTAATAAAAGTTTTAGTTGGTAAATGTTTGGTTAATGGATATAACGATAATTTGTTTTGTGAGTTATGCACGAAGTTTGATGGTAGACAGAGAGCTGGCGATGGTGATTTTGTAAATAAAATGAATGTAGATGTGATGTAAATATACGTAAGTTAGCTCCCAGGGGCTCAAAAGCTTCCAAATTGATAAAACAAAGTTCTCTGAAAGTTTCAGCTTCAAATATTAACTTTAGGATAGTCCGCAATTAAACAAAAATTTCTTGGTTCTTCGATCTAAGTGAATACTTACTTAATAAAATATATTAAATTCCTATTGTAAACTTTTTATTTGTGATCAAAATAAGCAAAAACAACGTTATTCTCAAAATTTTGATTCACTCGTCGCTAAGTTATCGAAATTCTAAATAAAAATTGAATTTTACCCATGTTATTTCTATAAGAAACTTTGATTGAATTGCGGACTATCTAAAAGTTAATATAAAGAGCTAAAACTTTCAGAGAATTTTTTTTCATCATTTTGAAAGCATTTGAGCCCCTGGAAGCAAAAAAATCCATATTAAGGACCACCCTAAATATAATATACAAATGAATATAATCAACATATATAATAAATGAAAAATTAATGAATAAATAAAAAATAATACATTTTTTTATATAATAATAATACAGTATTGAAAATATAAAGCATAAAATTATGATGATAGAAAAAATTATAAAATTAATCCTTTCTACTCGAATGCCGTCGCTCCGGCGACAAAATAAATACTAAATTCCGGAATAAGCGAGTGTAAAGGGTTAATATTATTTAATTCATGATTTATGAATAAGAAAGAACTAGAATTCAAAACTTATTAAAATATAAATTATAATTTAATTTAATATTTCAGTATTATTATAATACTGAAATATTAGATTATAAAATTATAACTAATAAAAATTAAAAATACAATAAGTATAAAAAACTTTTAAAATGCTAATAAATCGAATTAAAAATAATTAATTATTATCTTGTTATTAGATATTAATATCTAATAAATATTAAATAAAGTTATCAAATTAAAAAATCGATCTTTTTTTAAAAAAATAAAAATATTAAAATGTAAAATAAGTAATAAATTAGATATGGAAATGATTTTAAAATTTAAAATGAGTATTATTAAAAAAAAAAATTAAGATATTAAATTGCAAAAAATCGTAATTTAACAATTTAACTTGAATATTTAATAAATATTAAATAAAGTTATAAAATTAAAAAATCAATATTTAAAAAAAATAAAATTAAAATTAAATGTAAAATAAAATAAACTAGATATGAAAGTTTAAAATGTAAATATAAATTATTTTGATACAAAACTATTATTAATAAAATTAAATTGCGGCTAATGATATTAAAATTTAAAATAAGTATTATTAAAATAGAAAAAAAATAAGATTTAAAAAATTAAAGATATTTAATAATTTAAATTTAAAAAATTAAGATATTTAATAAATATTAAAATATAAAATTAAAATTAAAATATAAAAGTTATATAAATAAATATTTAATATCTTTTTTACAAAAAAATATAAAAATGTATAAAATAAGTAATAAATTAGATGTGGAAATTTTAAATTTCAAGATATAAATATATTGATACAAAACTATTAATAATAAATTAAATTGCTAATGATATTAAAATTTTTAATTAAAATTTAAAATAAGCATTATTAAATAAAAAAAATAAGATTTTACAATAACAAAAAAGTATTTTAACAATTTAACTTGCATATTTAATAATATTAAAATAAAGTTTGAAATTAAAAAATCAATATTTAAAAAAAATTAAATGTAAAATACAAAAATTAATTACATATGGAAATTTTAAATGTTAAAATATAAATTATATTGATACAAAACTATCAACAATAAAATTAAATAACATCTAATGATATTAAAATTTAAAATAAGTATTAATAAAATTCGAGATATTAAAATAACAAAAAATTCAATTAAAGAATTTGAAATTTAAAAACATAATAAAAAATAGAAAAATAAAAATTATTAAGTAAGACAATGATAAAAAATAAATAATATAATTAGATATTGAATATAAAAATTAAAATACTAAAATAGTACATAGTCAAAACCTTTAGAATGTTAGAATTATAAAATATTGTAATTAAAAAAATATTCATAATATTAGAAATCTAATTAGAAAAATTAAAAGTTAAATTTGATTATAAAAATAAAAAAGTAATTATAACTAAAAAAACAATAAATGAATAAATATTAGTAATTTTTGCAAAATGTAAAAAAATTAAAACTAAATCGTTAAGAACATGAAATAGTAACTGTTAAAGTTAATAGAAATATTAAATACGTAAAATAATAATCTTATCAAATAATAATAATAATGATCAAATTATTATTAAATAAAATAAAAAATTAGATTAAATGTCCTAATTTGTTCATAAATAAAATGAAAATAATTAAA
>NW_020537324.1:77468785-77524511 GCF_003426905.1 Ctenocephalides felis | reverse complement strand
CCTTAGCCCTTCTTCCACAATCCTTTATCCTACTACCCTGTTGCTTCTCAAACTATTACTCAGGTGAGTTAATGTACCCTTGTACGTGTTTTAAATCCAAAATTCAAAGTGTGTTCGAGATAATTTCGTGCCATCACTTACCCTTTTCGTGAGCTGAGTGTCCATCATGAAGTTGTGCACGTGCTTCTCGGCACGTGTCAGCTCCAACTTTCTAGAGACGACGGCCACCAGAAGGGCTGTGCACCCTGCACCCTTAAGGGAAGAGAAATATTAATAGAAATTGATATATGTATATATATATTGATATATATATATATTTATATATCAAATTAAAAAATAAAAATTTCCCTTGACAAACTTCAAAAAGATTTATCAGAATTCGAATAACCGTTTAGGAGAAATATCAAATCATACGTACATATAAGTATATATATATATATATATATATATATATTATAAATAAAATTTTTCTGTACTGTTGTATGATTTGATATTTCTCCTAAACGGTTATTCGAATTTTGATAAATCTTTTTGGAGTTTGTCAAGGAAAATTTTTAAGATGTTATGAATTATAAAACTATAGTAATATTGTAGAAATAAATGGCAAAAATTACAAAAAACACTTATCATTGTTTGACATTGAAAACATTTGCTAGAAATGTCAATTCACTGGAAATTTGAATTCAGCTGGAATTATAAGCCTAGGTAATATTAGAAAATAATATACAATCAATTTGCTCGTCAAACTAGCAAATTAAATAACTAGATAAAATAATAGAAAAGGGACTCTACTAACGAGCAAAGTAAATATCTAGATAAAAAAAAATGAAAAGATAAAGGAGAAAAAAAGAACTCTGGATTGATGAAAAAATAAAAAAAGGACTCTACTGAGGAGCAAATTTAAGATCTAAATACAAAATTAGAAAATGGATTCTACTGACGAGCAAATTTCATATCTAGATACAGAAGAAAAAAGGGATTAAATTACTGGATAAAAGAACGAAAAAGGGACTCTACTAACAAACAAATTCAAGATCTAGATAAAAAATGAAAAAGGGACTCTACTGACGAGCAAATAGATAAAAAAATGAATAAAGAGACTCTCCTGAAGAGCAAAGTAAAAATCTAGACAAAAAATGAAAAGATAGAAAAGGAAAAAAAGAACTCTACTGACGCACAAATGAAAGAAAAAGTGGTGTCCTTATATTGTCTAAAATGATATTTTACTAATTAAGTTAATAATCTAGATAAAAAATTAGAAAAGGACTCTACTGACGAGCAAATTAAATATCTACAAAAAAAAAGAGAAAAGGAACTCTATTGACAAGCAAATTAAGAAAACTTAGACTTTCGGCAATAATAATGTAGACAAAATACTATTGTCCACATTATTTCGGCAATAATAATGTAGACAAAATACTATTGTCTATATTATTATTACCTAAAGGCAGCTGAGATGTGCCAGAAATTAAAATAATATAAGATACAATATATGTTTGGCAGATTAAATTATATAATTCAGTTTGACACGTGTAGGAATATAAATGTACTTAATTTTTTTATTTAAGGGCTGTAATATATATTGAATAAAGGGCTGTAATATATATTGAAATCCAACCAAAGTATGTATATTATATATAATATATATATTTTTATATATATTATATTATGTGTCACAATGTTTGACCGCGATAGACTCCTAAACTACTGAACCGATTTTGAATTTTTTGACTCAACGTGTGCATTTATATGTAACAAAGGTTATAGACTATGTTCAAAATCTCTGTACATATTCAAAATGTTAATTTTCTTAACTATAACTATAAATCAGATTTTTTTTTCGACAATTCAAAAAATCAAGGGTTTTTGGCCAATATGATAGGAAATCTATATAATTAGAACAAATGATATCACTTATTATATTTGCAGTATCAAATTATTAAATGTCAAAATATTTTGTCATTCTTGAATTAAAAAAATACAAATTATAGTCAAAAAATTACATTAAGAGTAGTAAATTAGAAAAAAAAAAGAATTAAAACTGAGCAGACATTTGATTTTCTGACTATAGTATAGTGATCTATAAAATATTTTTTTAAAAAATATGTTTCATTTTTTGAATTTGTAGTAAAAAATTAAAACCTAATTCTACTTTATATTCATATATATATTACATAATATATATACACATAATATATATATATATATATATATATATATATATATATTATATATAAATATATATATATATATATATATAATATATATATATATATATATATATACATAAATATATTATTTTTTTAAAATAAGTTTTGCAGATGTTTTGAGTTTTTATTTGATAAATAGTCAGCGCATAAATTACCAAATTATTTTGTGAAACAATAAATAAATATATTATTTAACAAAAATATATATATGTCTAATATTTTGTTTTTTTTTGTTAATACACTAAAATGAATCAAATGAGAACTCAAAACTTCCGCAAAAAATACTAAAATACATTTGTTGAACATAAATTAGTTTTTTGTTCTTTTTTTTTCATAATCGTATGGATGCGAGAATAAAAAACTTTACTGTATTATAATTATATAATTTTTTTAACGTTATTTTAAAAATAAACTTTACAGACGTTTCTAGTCCTTATTTTACTCATCTTGTACATAAAGTACCTGAATCAAATATAAAATAACAAATATATATATATATATATTATATATATATATATATATGTGTGTATATATTTAATAAAAAAACAAATTATGCAATATTGTATCATTTTTATTAAAATATTTGTAGTTGTACTTTATGCATTGAAAATAACTCAAATGAAAACTCAAATGTGAAATTTATTATTCATTTTTAAATTTAACTTTTGATGAACTTTTTGATTTTATTAGAAAAATGAGTAATTAGATGGATTACAGAATAAATACTTTGTAAAATATATTTCATAAATAAGTTGATTATATGTACTTATTGTTTATTATTTTATTTCAGTATTTTCTAAATAAATAATTCAGATGATATTTTCTAAATAAATAACAAGATGAGTCAAAACGTTAATTCATTATTGTAAGTTTCTGTGATATTTTTTAATACTTTTAGAAGTTAATTTTATTATCGTGTAAAATAGCAGCAAATGAAAAATTCGCATTTCAACATATGGATTGAAATTAGTTAACCACAAAAATTAAATAAACTACAATGAACAAACAAAATTGAAAAAAAAAACCAATTGTCTTGCAAACATATCTTTTGCATATTTTTTAACTCAATTTTTAAAAAAATATTGTTGAATTGAACTGAATCAGATGAAGGGTAGAATTCCATTTCCAAATGTAGGTATCATATAAAAATTAAAAAAAAACATTTCTAAATATAGGTATCATATATAAATTCAAAAAAAAGAAACAGATCAAATTTCACTAACTATTCAAAATCAAAAAAAAATTCAAAAAAAAAAAAAACATTTCTATGTAGGTATCATATATAAATTAAAAAAACAGATCAAATTTCACTAAATATTCAAAATCAACGATAAAAATATTGTCTGTATTTACTAATAATTTTTATTTATTTATTGCAGGAAGAAATTGTAAATGGAATCAGATGAATAAAAAAATAACTGTATTATATATATATATATATATATATATATATATATACATATACATTTTTATTCCTATTCATCATTTCCCAGCATCACATTTTTCTTTACAGCTTTTCAAGTTGTAAATATTTTGTGTTCTTTCATAAAAATATATACACATTTTCTGCAATAAAAATCGGATTCGTTTTCTATTCAATTTCAATATAAATTATATATATATATATATATATATATATATATAAATAAATCTTATGATTTGAAATTATATACTATACTTTAATTGAAACTGATTTCTAGTTTATACAAAAAATGTAGAATAATTTATATTCTAGAGATTCTTTTCGCAACATGTGCAGAATGCAACTTTCTGCACTTTGTATAAATTGTAAAGCTGGTGCTGTCCTAGATTTATTTCAAACATTAAAACTTTATATGACTTGTTATATGAGGGAAACGATATTTTACGTGCCGGTGGAAAAACAAAGAGCTATTGCATTTAAAAAAAAAAACAACAAAATTTTTTGATCGGTTTTCAAGATACTCAAGAAGGAGCAATATAATTGCGCTTGATCTGCTCCCAAAAACAGCTTAAAAAATATTGTTTATGCAAGTGCTCCTAGTGTTGGATTTTATAAAATTCATGTTTATGACATTTACCATTTATTATTTACCATTTATTATTAATTACTTACCATTATGCCCGTACTGACCGCAATTCCTCGGCCGCAATATGTGTTCGGTACAATGTCACCAAAACCGACGCTCAGGAATGTTATGGCAATTAGCCACATGGCATTCAACAAATTTGCATGTTCCTCATCGTGAAACCTTTTTATCATCATAATAATAATAGTCAATAAAAAAAATTTGAGAAAAATAGACGAATTCCTTTGGGTTTTTGGTAACGCAATCTCTAGGCGGAGAAGTAGTTGATACTATACTTATATTAGATAGTAATAGTTCTTACTGTTATCTTACTGCAGGTTTAGAGTCATTATTATTTATTTGTTTATTTATTTATTCATAAGCAAGCCGTAATCAATAATAATAGATCTTATTTCAGGTTCATGTCAAGGGCTTATTATATAATACAAGGATTTATTATATAATAGAACGAATATAAATAAATTTATAATTGAGTTACATCGCCATTGATTTCTTTAGACAGATTGTAAAATGTAAATAAATTAATTCATCTTATAATAAGCATGCAATAATAAAAAAAACAAACTCAAATAAATGTGATATACATTCAAAAGTAGCAAATACATGCATGTGCATTAGAGTTTGTCGGTTTTCAAAAACCGGTTTTAAAAACCGTTTTTTTGGCAAAAATTATGGAATTCTAAAACCGGTTTTTAGTGAAAAAAGTCGGTTTTCACTGTATAAATGGAAAATGACAAATATAGCCAAATATAAAAGAAAGATGAAAGCGTTTTGATTTTTGAAATCATATCGGTTTAATAGCATTTGATATCTTATCAGTCTGCAATTATTCCCAGAAAGTTTTTGTATATAATAATTTAGATTTTTATACCAGTGTATATAATAATTTAAATCAGTGTGACTTTTTCTTGAAGAGCAACTTCTTCTGCTCAACTTATAATAAAGAGTTTTGAACCCCAGAAGCCACAATTAAAGAACAAAAAACTTAGAATTAGAATTTGGTCGCAAGTAGAATTTATTAAACAGTATTTTTTATTTTATGAAATTTTGAGAGTAAACAAAGACACGCATAAGTAGCAATTTGATAGACGTTCTCAATTTTCTGAAATTATATACTATTAAACAAAAAAACAATTAGAATGCTTAAAATTAATTAATTAAAATTGCTCGAATAGACAATACCAATAGTTTAACTTAATTGTTTTTAAAACTAAAATTGATATTAACAAGTATGTATCTATTTTTTTTATTTTTTTTAATTTAATGATTTTTTTTTTTTAAAATATATATTCGAAAACTTTCCTTTTATTATCATAAAAATATTTTCATTCTTATGTGAAAAAGATGCATGAATAACAAATAATTATTTTCAAAGTTGTTTAATCAAGATAAACTATTATTTTTTAGTTCTACTAATTAAAATTAAAATAATTTTGTTTAATTCTATAAAATTGAACGATAAATAAACTCAGTCAAATACTATTCTAAATTACACTAAATTTGCGGATAAATTACAGAATATTCGAGCAAAAATGTATTTTCTATGTAAAATTCGAAAACCAGTTTTTTAGTAAAATTAAAATTCGAAAACCGGTTTTCTGAAATGTCGGTTTTTGTATAAACCCTAATGTGCATCATGTTTTATTATTAATAGTAAATTAAGAACAATTCCTAAGCCTTGAGGCAAGTCAGATTGTCAAGTTTTAGTAAGATTGTCTATTAGTTATTAATAAATATTATTTGTTTTTAAAAAATATACGAGTTTGCAAAAGAATCTTTATTCTTAAAAGAATCTAGTGCAATCTTAATAGGTGGAGATTTTCGAATCTAGTTATAATTCAGTCACAATTCAACAAAACAAAAAGATTTAAACAAAAAATAACCAAATATCACGAGGAGCAGGGAAGATATCACGTGTTTATATTTTTGAAATAAAACTTCTTTAGGCGCGACTAGGGTGTAACTCGGTGAGAATGCAACGGAAATAGCGTTACGCCCGAACTGTACGTCATTCGCTTTCGATGATATCATTTCTATTTGGGTCGATTGTGATTAGTCGTCGCGTATGTTAATTGAAATCTGTCGTTGTATGCGTACCGGCAAGATATCAAAAAAGAAATCTGCATAGATAAATAAACATTTTAAAGTTACATCGTAGTACAAATCTTGATTTAATATAAAATTCCTGAATCAAAACAATATTTTACCCTGTTCCTTGAAAATGATAAAACAAATTAAAAATTTGTGTCGTGTACTAAACGTAAGTTTATTGATTAGAAATTATTTCTATATTATTCGTAGTTTCTATACATCTTTGAACTTATTAAAATGGAAAATATTTTTTAGCCAAACAGATATTACAGCAGTTCAAAAAATGAGATTACATAGCCAGCGAAAAAGTGAAAAAATACAAACAGTCAATGAATGTAGGTATGTTAATTTTAATTACATGAAGTTCTTCAAACACAATTATTATATGATGAGTGAAGTTGCAAAAATAGTATTATTTTAGGCTTTGTTTAACATAATCCACTGTGTGAACGAATATTATAGAATTTATTAATCAGCAATTACTTCATTTCTCTAATTAAGGTTCATATTTAAATGCTAATTACAATGGCAAACCGATCATGTCGTATTTGAAGAATGAGTTTAATTACATTATTGTTTCTAAATATTGTACATATTTTTAATGCCATTATAAATATATAATTTATTACTATACTATTTTACATTATTTTATCATTTTAGCCATTTTTTTTTTTGTCTTGTATCCACGCACGTGTCAAGAAGACTTCGATTTGACTGGATTTATTATAAATCCGACTGGATTTATTTCAAAATCCGTTTGGATTTATTTCCAAATCCAAATTGAATACCATGGATAAGTGTTATCCCAGCTAATACGAAATTATTGCTGCTCTTAGCTATTAACCGCAATTAAGCTGCGGCAATAAATAGCTTTCATTGGATATATTGCTAAACTGTAAATCAATTAGGTACGAAGAAAATGGATTTTTGTAAAAACATTTTATTTTTGGAAGAAATTTGGAATATTGTTAATATTTTTCAAAATTTAAGCACATTTAAATAAAATGCATATAATATATAAATTCAAATTTTTGTTAACTTTTATTATTTTGTATGGATACAACAATAAATTCTCACAGAAAATAATTCTCACCATAAATTTCAACTAGCTGTAAGTGGAATTCTGTCTTGAGGCAATTATGGCATCGTGCCTTAAGGCAAATTGCTGGAACTTCCCGTACCGTAACGAAATGTTCGTGGAATACTGAATGTTTTCAAATAGATTATTATAAATATTGTAACATTGTCTAATATTGATAAGAATTATATAAACTGAATTGCAGAGTTGAAATTATTTGCATTTTGCAGAGTTGAAAGTATATTAGTACTATAGTCAGAATTAAAAATAAAATCTGAAATATTTTTGATATACAAAAAACTAAATAAAAAAAAAAAAAAAATGGAACAAAATTTTTTTTTTCAAAATCAATTATTTTGTTAAGACAAGCAGAAAGTTCTTTGAATCATTTAAATCGGACGCTTAGTTCTCTCAAAAATTGCCATTTTTTACATATTTAGCTCCGTATCTTCAAAATGGCTGGGCCTGCCTTTGCCAAAAACTAATAAACACTTCTCCCAATCATTACTAATTGAATGTTTTTTAGATCATTCAAATCGGATACTCCGTTCTCTCAAAAATTCGATTTCTATTTTCTGCACTCTTTGCTCCGTATCTCCGAAACGGCTGGACCTGCCTTTGCCAAAAACTAATCAGCTCTTTTCCCTATCAATAGGAATCGAATGTTTTTTGAACCATTCAAATCGGTTGATCCGTACGCCCGAAAACGTGGACGAAAATTTGTATCCATACATACATACACACTCACACACACACACACACACACACACACACACACATCCATTTTTTCTGAGGTATGCCAAAACGTTCAGAAACCTTCGAAACGTCGAGAAATGTAAAAATTTTCAATTCCGATTTTCGGCCCATTACAATAACTTACCCTACGGGAAGTTAAAAATAATGTTTATTTCTGAATTTACCGTAAATTTTAAAACACGACTCAATTTTATAAATGTTTTAATTAATTAATAAATGTATTTGTTTTAAACTTATATGCTCAATAACAAAACAATAATGTAAGTATGTGAGTAGATTCTATATTGTGAAAGATGAATAGTGACATACAAAAAAATAGCGTAGAGAGTGTAATTAGAGACAATAAACAAAAGACTATAGACAAAGTTTAATAGATAATTTAATTTTAATAGATAGTTTAATAGATAATTTTTATCATTTAGAAAATAAAGTTTTTTTATATATTGTTAGAGACAAATAGTGAAACTATAGAGATGAATATTGTAGAGAGTGCAATTAGCGACCTTAAAAGAGTAATTAGTTACAAACAAAGTTAACAATATTAAAAAAATATTTTTGAGCTAAGTTTTATTATTACGAAAATAAAGTTCTTATTTGGTAAATTTTTATACATACTTAAATTTTTAGTTTTTCTTTAATTTTAAAATTATTAAATATTTTTTTGTGTTCTGTATCTGTATATTTTATTAAATTTAGTATTTTGTGATTTTTCAAAATTAAATTAATGTTTAGCAATTTAGGTATTCTTTGAAAATGTTAAAACATTTTATTTTTAGTTGAACAATTTTATTTAATATTTAATTTTATAGACAAAAATAGTATTTTAATTTAAAAAATAAATAAAAATTAAAACATTAAAATTTCAATAATTAAAACATTATACAAATAGTTGCTTTTAAAAAAAAATTAAAAAAGAAAACATTTTTTCATAAACTTTTTGTATAAATTATTATTTTTTTAACTTTTCAATTTGTGAAATTAAAATTTTTGACTATAATATTTGATGAACTTTTGAAATCACTAAAAACTACTTGTCGTAAGGCCGTAATATTTTAGTATGTTCTATAGTACCGTGATATATATCGTTAAAGAATGTTTCATAAAAATTGACGAAAATTTTTTGTTTTACAGTTATTTACTGCAATTTTTATCAATTGAATTGCGAACGATATATATAAAAAAATAAATAAAATATATATAAAATAAATGAATAAAAATATATAAAATAAATAAATAAAAAATATATAAAATAAATAAATATAAAATAAATAAATATAAAATATAGAAGTTAATATTAAGAGCTAAAACTCTCAGGAAATTTTTTGTTATCAATTTGGAAGCATTTGAGCTCCTGGAAGCAATAAAATTCGAAAATGTCCATATTAAGGACCAACCTAATATATATATATATATATATATATATATATATAAATTATATAAAATATATAAATAAAAAATATATAAAATAAATAAATAAAAAATATATAAAATAAATAAATTTGCGGACTATATATTTATATATATATATATATATATATATATATATATATATATATATATACATATATATCTAAATAAAAAATATAAAAATATATAAAATAAATAAATATAAAATATATATAGAATTTAATATTAAGAGCTAAAACTCTCAGAATTTTTTTTTTATCAATTTGGAAGCATTTAAGCTTCTGGGAGCAAAGAAATTCGAAAACATCTATATTAAGGGCAACCTAATATATATATGTATATATATATATATATATAATACTTATAATTTATATATATAAATATATAAACATAAATTCTATTCACTCCGAACGTCTCAACCGTTATCCGATACTTCGAAATAATTAAATCTGGCATAATCCTATTATTATCGAGAAATCCCTAAAGAGCAGTTCGTTGACATGAAATCTCTTCTGTTTCAAAAACGTAGTAAAACATCAATGTTAAGGATTAAAAATATAAACACATAAAAATTAAATATTTTTCATTGGCAAAACTATGCGAATAAAAAAAAAATCAGGTGGATACATCTCCACCCTTTCATGATGATATTACGAACTTCTAACGTTTCGATGTGACAATTTATCATCCTTAACGGTCCGTTAGATATGTATGTCGACCTTAAAGTAAAGTAGTTTTACTTGTAAAGCACTTTTGGAATTAAACCAAATGCTCCAAGTGGTGCCGGAGTGTCAGCAGATAAGTCTTTGTCACCACATAATAAGTCCGGTGGAGAGATCAGTTGACTATGAGCAAAACTATTATCGTTAGTAGACAGAGAACTAGGGTAACAAAATATACGTAGATTTGTAAAACTAGTGGTGTATGTATAATAACTACGGTTTGTCGGTTTTCAAAAACCGATTTTAAAATCCGTTTTTTTTGGCAAAATTATGGGATTCAAAAACCGTTTTTTAGTGAAAAAATCGGTTTTCACTGTATAAATGGAAAATGACAAATATAGCCAAATATAAAAGATAGATGAAAGCGTTCTGATTCTTGAAATCATATCGGTGCAATAGCATTTAATATCTTATCAGTCCGCAATGGTTTCCAAAAAAGTATTGTATATATTAATTTAGATTTTTATACCAGTGTATATATTAATTTAAATCAGTGTGACTTCTTCTTGAAGAAGTGACTTCCACTACTCAAACTTAAAAAAAAGAGTTTTAAACCCTAGAAGCCACAAATTAAAGAACAAAAAACTTAGAATTATTATATAAGGCTTTAAAAACAATTAAGCATAATTTGGTCGCAAGTATGAGAGTATTTTCTATTTCAGAAAATTTTGTGAGTAAACAAAAGACACGTCTAAGTAGCATTTCGATAGACGTTCTCAGTTTTTTTAAATCATATTTTATTAAACAAAAAACAATTAGAATGTTTAAAATTAATTAATTAAAATTTCTCGTAACAGACAATACCCGAGTTTAGCTTAATTGTTTTTAAAACTAAAATTGATATTAACAAGTATGTATCAACATGTATCTAATATTTTTTTACTTTTATTTTTTAATTTAATGATTTTTTTATTTAGAAATGTATTATTTTTATTTATTCAAAAACTTTCCTTTCACTATCATAAAAACATTTTCATTCTTATTTGTGAAAATGATGCATGAATAACGAATGATTATTTTCAAAGTTATTTAATCAAGATAAACTATTATTTTTTAGTTCTACTAATTAAAATTAAAATAATTTTGTTTACTATCCATAAAATTGAACAATAAATAAATTCAGTCAAATACTGCTCTAAATTACACTAAATTTGCGGATAAATTACAGAGTATTCGAGCAAAAATTTATTTTCTATATAAAATTCGAAAACTGGTTAAAACCGGTTTTTTAGTGAAATTAAAATTCGAAATCCGGTTTTCTGAAATGTCGATTTTTGTATAAACCCTAATACGTAGATTTGTAAAACTAGTAGTGTATGTATAATTAACATCACATATAATCAACAATAACAACCGTCATTTCATTTCTAATTCAATTACAAAAAAAAAATAGTTGCTAAAATTTACACAAAATTGAAAAAGTGCTCCCGTATAGTCACAATCTAAACGCACTTGCAAATAATTTTGTGCTACATTTTCACTTAGACTGTGCTTAACGGGTGGCATTTTTACATTTTTCAATAGTTTTCACAAAATTGAAAAAATGCTCCCGGAAAGAAACAGTATAAACGCACTTGCGAAAACATTTGTACCAGATTGTCGCTTAGAATGTGCTTAGCCTGGGTGATTTTTTGAATTTTTAACCCAAAAATTGCATTTCTAAAATTTATTTATCTAGAATTAAAATTAATATCCGAATCCTTTCTGATAATAAAATTTTTTTTGAAAATTAAAAAAAATGAAATTTGCAAATAAAAAAATGTCCTTTATCTAGAATTAAAATCGAAATCCGAATCATTGATTTCGAATAATTCAATGAAAAGGAGATTTTTAGAATTTCTATCAAAATCAAGGATAACTTTATAATTTCCTCATCAGACGAATCATGCCTATTCTGTCTTTGCAAGAAGTGTTATGACCCAAAATTAACATATAGATGGAATTTTAGATTGTGGCGCGATTTCTGATCCGAAGAGAAATATTTAAATATTACAGAACAGTCGAGCGATAATATTTATATATATATATATATATATATATATCTTCTTATATTTTATATATATGAATGGAGTATGAAAACGGCTAAACTGATTTGGCCAGTCTTAGTCTTGAAAAATTCTTGCTAATCAGTAAGTTGTCGGAAAGGTGAGATATTATTTCAAAATCGCGCAGAAACTTTACATTTTTAATTTGAAATTTTTTGTAGAAGCGTAATTTCAATAAAACAATGGACGGTGGCTAATACGTCAAATGTCAAACGTTTTTGACAGATGATGTTCAATTACGTTTAATAGGATGTTTTACGTGAATATTATTTAATTATGAATAAATTGTAGTAAGTAGATTTGTTCGCAGTTTTATTTATATACAAAAACGTTAGTAAACGGGCCGCAAGTGTTACTAGAAACTCAAAATATCAATCTTTTTGAAATGTTAATATGAAAATGCACTTTTTGGCATATTTTTTTCAAACACGGTGCTCTGAAAGATCTCATTTGTATAATTTTATACTCATTGGAATTTATAAAACATTTTCTAGGTTATAGTACTTTTTATTTATGTTATTTAAATTCAGAACCTAAATTTGGTATCGATTAAAGGGACATTTTGTCGAATAACATTTTCCCAGTTATAATTTCCCAGAATTTATCGAAAAATAAATAGTAATTTATGAAGACCCGGGGTTAAAATGGTCCACCACCGATGTGTCAAAAACCATTAAAGCTAAGCATTGTTTAACAACAATATTTGAAAGTAGAGGAAAAAAGATATATAACCAGCTATAACCTTGATTCTTCTTAAAAATCCATAATAAAAGTATTTTCTTTCGTTGGTAGTTTTTTTAGCATTAGTTAAAAGTGTAATTATTTTGTAGAATACTTCTGAAATTAAAATAAGACATTAAACCTGTTTGCCACCTGGCCGTTCCCAGTTACCCTATCTATGGGGTAAAAAGGTCTAGATAACAAATTTTTGAAAGACATCAAATTTTTACAATGATGAAGTAGCTGGTACTTTTACTGAACGTAGTCAGATAATTGTTCGTTCGAAATGTGTTATTTGTTGTGATATAATTGGTTTGATTTTTATAATATAATTAATATTTGCTCAAAGTAAAATTGGTCCTTTGCTCTACATATATACTTTTTATTAAATTTACTCTAATTCATGAAATGTTACTTGAAACTTTTTAAAAAGCAGGTCAAAGAAGAAATACTTAATTCATTTTCTATCTCTCTTCGCAAAAATTTGAAAATTTTGTATAAGCTCAGAAGTATTATTTACAATTATACACAAAATCCCAAATCCAAAAAGAATCTGAAAAACTTGAAACGTATTCAATAAGTCGAAAGATTTCGATTGGATTATACTATGTTTTCTATAGAAAGTGTATAAATCTTTCAGTTTGATTGTATTGACAAAATATAGACAAACTAATGGGGTTTTTTGTTTTTATAATACCTCATTGTATATAGCATTTAAACAACATCCTTATACACTAAATGTATTAATTTTTCTGATTCTTTAGAAATTGTTTTGAATATACCTTACTTAGCAAAACGTTTGCCGGGTCAGATAGTATATATATATATATATATATATATATATATATATATATATACATCTGTTTATAAAGTGGTTTATCCTATGTATATGCAAATAAATTTCCATGTATTTCAATTCATATTCAGTCGACGTCTCCACCGAGTTAAATGAGTAGTTCAGGCGTTGCTTAATTGCTGATTTATTTACATAAAGGCAGATTAACATTTCGAAATGTTTGCATAAACAATATAGTAGATCTAAATATAATAAACAATTCAATAACCCATCAGTAGAATAGTTTGAAACTCTAACATAGATAAATCATTTAAATAAAATATACTAATGTCCTGTTTTATATATAAAAATTATGAACGAATGTATGTATGAATTCAAACTCTTTCTATACGGTTATTCGGATTTTGATAATTGTTTTTAAAGTTTGTTAAGGGTAGTTTTGAAGATGTTATGAATTATAAAAATATAGTAATATTGTAGAAATAAATGGCAAAAATTACAAAAAACACTTATCATTGTTTGACCTTGAAACCATTTGAACGGTCTTCTGCTAGAAATGTCAATTCACTTGAAATTTGAATTCAGCTAAAATTATGAGCCTAGATAATATTAGAACAGATAATATACAAGGAAAATGTAATGTCTACATTATTATTGCCGAAAAACAGCTGAGATGTGCCAAAATTTAAAATGGTATAAAATACAGTATATTTATTTATTTATTTAATAATTTTACAAGCCGTCGGTGTAATAATATTATAAATAAGGCTCAAGTCAATATTTTATAGGTTCAATGTAATTTAATTAATTATTAGCTATTTTATTACTTATTTATTTATTATTTAATTTATTTATTATAAACTTATTTATATTTAGTTAATTATAATTATTTTTAAATATAACTAGTTTGTTGCAAGTATTTTTTTAAAAAAATTGATAAGTATTTTAATAATCTTTACAATACTTTTACAATATAATTATTTTACTTAACAAATTTTAGGTTATTTTATGATATTTTAACAAATTTAAGTGTCTTATATTATTGTAATTATTATTAATATTATCATTATCATTTTTATTATTATTGTTAAATATTTTTACAATTTTTTTTTTCTTTTACAAATTTTTAGGTATTTTGATGGAGGAAATATTTTGTTTCACAATTTATTAAGTGTTTTTAGAATATAAGTTTTTGGTTAACTAATTATTAAGTATTTTAACAATAACAGTCAAATAAAAAAAATTAAAATTTTGTTTCACAATTTTTAAGTGTTTTAAATTATAAGTTTTTAGTTAACTAATTATTAAGTATTTTAACAATAACAGTCATATGAAAATAATAATTAGGAAAAAAAATCAATATTTTGTTTCTCAATTTTTTTAGTGATTCTTATATGTTTGGCAGATGAAATTAATAATTCAGTTTGACAGATGTACAAATATAAGTACTTAAAATTTCCATTCATTTCGCTCTAGATTAGCTGTAGAGTAAAAAACACTGATTATTTTTAACTAAATGATAAATATTAGTATAGAAAATTTAAAAAATTAAAACTATTCAATTGTAGACATGGGTACAGGACAACTAGCCGGGTCAGCTAATATATACATTTTTTTATTTTAAAGACTTTTCACAAACTGAGACTTAAAAAAATGCGTTTTGGAAAAAAATGCGGTTCTTTAAAAAAAAATGAGATTTTTTCAGAAAATTGTGACTTAAAAAAATTTAGATTTTGTAAAAAATTGAGACTTTTAAAATACAACTGAGGCCTTTAAAAACATTGAGACTGAGACTTGAAAAATCAGGCTTAAAAAAATTAGACTTTTAAAAATATTACTAGTTTTTAAAATTTAAGTTTTGAAAAATTGAGAATTTTGAAAAATTGAGACCATTAAAAAATTTAGACTTTTCAAAAATTTAGACTTTTAAAAAATTGAGACCTTTAAAAATTGACTTTACAAATAATTAGGTCTTTCAAAAATGGATTTTTTTCAAAAATTGAGACTTGAAATATTGAGTTTTTTTTTAAAAAAAAATGAGAATTTTCAAAAATTAAGATTTTGAAAAATTAGGACTTTAATTGTATTATTAACTTCCCGTAGGGCAAGTTATAGTAATCGCAAAAAAATCGAAAATGAAAATGTTTATATATCTTTACGTTTCAAAACCTTCTGAACATTTTGGCATACCTTGGAAAAAATTTATGTATGTGTGTGTATGTGTGTGTGTGTGTGTGTGTGTGTGTGTGTGTGTGCGTGTATTTATGTATGTTCGGATACAAATTTCCGTCGACGATTTCGGGAACACGGATCAATCGATTTGAATAATTCAAAAAACATTCGATTCGTATTGATAAGGAGACGTGCTGATTAGTTTTTGGCAAAGGCAGGTCTAGTCGTTCCAAAGATACGGGGCAAAAAGTGCCGAAAACGGTAGCTCAGTTTTTAGAAGAACGGAGCGTCCGATTTGAATAATTCAAAAAACATTTTATTAGTATTGACTAAATGAACTACTGTTCAAATTTTTGGAATGGCAGGTCCAACGACTTTGGAGATATGGAGGAAAAAGTAAAAAAATGAGCCATTTGGCGGTCAAAAATGAACATTAGACATATGTACATCAAATTATCAGATATTTTTTAGAGATTTTAACAATAAGTATAATTTTTGTTTACATTCCTATGGGTTCCGTACCAATGTTTACGCGTTAGACGGCGACGCGGCGCTGACGCGCTTTTACATCTCGTCTTTATGCAGTTAAAGCAGTACGATTGCTTTGGAAAAAAGTTCAGAATTTCCAATATATTTCAAAATAAATGATTTAAGATAGAATGATTCAATATAGTTCTAAATTCTATTCAAAGTTTCAAATCATCGATCAACTTTTATTGATTATTGATTATTTTTAATTACTCGAATTTTGAATTGCGGTACGGGAAGCTCCAGCAATTTGCCTTAAGGCACGATGCCCTAATTGCCTTAAGACAGAATTCCACTTACAGCTAGTTAATGTTAATATCTACATTGCCGAGTATCAAATTCCCCAGTTTTCAAATAAAATATGCAACGATGGAGCGATCTCCATCTCCAAACATAAAACTCCTCCGACATGTACAAACGACAGAGATTTCATTCCGAGACATGTACAAAACCTTTTCTAGAATTTATTTCTATCATTCGACAAAATTAAAAAAAAAAACTCGTCTTCTTGCCTGTGGCAGAAGAGTACTAAATCGTAATTAAAAACGTACTAGCACTTAATTCAGAACTGCCGAGCGAATAATAATTACTACGACGTCGAGTGATATAGAGATGGCAAGGACTTTATTTATTTTTGTAATAGACAGAGAGCTGGTCACAAAAGTAAAACTTATTTGCTACTGTACAAGATGGCATTTAAGTAAAAATAAATACATCATATAACAATTTTGAATAATGTTCATCAGTAATCTGGTAACACTCGTGATGCACACACTTATTAGTGTCGTCAACCATTATACACATTTATATAAAGATAAATTATAAATTATATATTTATGATTGCATTAAAAATATGTATAATATTCAAAAACAATAATGTAGTTAAAGTCATACTTCAAATATGACATGATCGGTTTGTCATTGGAATGAGCATTTAGAAATGAACCTTTTTTAGAGAAATGAAGTAATTGCTGATTAATAAATTCTATAATATTCGTTCACACAGTGGATTATGTTAAACAACGCCTAAACAAATATTGTTTTTGCAAATTAACTCATCCTGTAACAATGGTGTTTGAAGAACTTCATGTAATTAAAATTAACATACATTCATTGACTGCTTGTATTTTTTCACTTATTCGCTGGCGATATAATCTCATTCTTTGAATAGCTGTATTATATGCCTTGCATATAAAATTTTCCTTTTTAATGACTTCAACAATTTATAGAAACTACAAATAATATAGAAACTAGTGGTGTATGGCATCGTGCCTTGAGGCAAACTGCTGGAACTTCCCGTACTGTAATGAAATATTCGAGAAATTTTAAACGTTTTCAAATATATTATTACAAATATAATGTAACTTTCATTAATTTTGCAATCTTGTTATATCTGAGCAAATCAAATGTAAATTATAATTAAATCAATTTATCTCCAGAACATTAACAATCGACATTTTATTTCGAATTCAATTTCAAAAAAAAAAAATAGTTGCCAAATTTACACAAAACTGAAAAAGTGCTCCCATAGTCACAGTCTAAACGCATTTGCAAATAATTCTGTGCGACATTTTCACTTATACTGTGCTTAGCTTGGCGGCATTTTCACATTTTTCAATAGTTTTTTTCACAAAATTGAAAAAATACTCCTTTACATAAACAGTCTAAACGCACTTGGGTAAACATTTGTACCAGAGTGGCGCTTAGACTGTGCTTAGTCTTGGTAATTTTTTAAATTTTTTGAATTTTTGATCCAAAATTACAAAAATATGTTATGGAAAATAAAAAAAGATGTAATAATTTTTTATCCTCAAAAGTAATTGTTTTTTGTCAATACAGGCCGAAAGTTTTTTAGATCATTCAAATCGGACGCTTAGTTTTCTCAAAAACTGCCATTTTTTGCACATTCAGCTCTGAATCTTCGAAATGGCGGGACCTGTCATTGCCAAAAACTAATCACCTCTTCTCCCAATCATTATAAATTGAATGTTTTTTAGATCATTCAAATCCGATACTCAGTTCTCTCATAAACTCGATTTCTATTTTCTACACTCTTTGCTCTTTATCTCCGTAACTGCTAGACCTGCCTTTGCCAAAAACTAATCTGCACATCTCCCTATTAATAGGGATCGAATGTTTTATGAACCATTCAAATCGGTTGATCCGTGCGCCCGAAAACGTGGACGAAAAAATGCGGACATACAAAACACACACACACACATCCATTTTTCTGAGGTATGCCAAAATGTTCAGAAACCATCAAAACGTCGTTTTGAAATTTTCATTTTCGATTTTCGGCCCATTACTATAACTACCCTACGGGAAGTTAATTATTTAATAAACTGCAAAAACTAAATGTTGAGGTATGCCACGTACATCTTTTATTTGTCATGAAAAAAATAATATTTAAAGAGTTGTTATAACAATAAAAATGCATTCTATACAGTACCCGTATTAAAATTCTGCTAACGATTATCATATAATACGCATTTCTTGTATTATAGGTATCTTACCTATATCATATTCACTAAACCTTAAATTCTATATTGTACGCTTTTTAACTACCTATATAGTACGCCTAATAAGCCTAATACGCCTAATACGCTTAATACGCTTAATACGCCTACAACCCCTTATACATTACACGCCCAATATTATTCCTAATCTTACACCTATGTTTCTTAAACGCTAATTTTTCCGAACCCTACCGGGATTCGAACCCGGGTCTGCCGCGTGGCAGCCAACGACCTTAACCACTACACCACCGTAACCCCTACGATCAATCGTCTTTCGAAGCGTCTCGTCGCGACGCCTTTGTATTAATTACCCAATTAATTAGAAAATTAACCGCGGTAACAACAGTGCAGTCCTAATAATATTATTAGTGGGGGTAGCCGATAGAGTAGTGGTTAAGGTGCGCGACCGCCACGCGGAGGTCCCGGGTTCAAATCCCGGTATAGACAATAGATAGGTAGAAATAATAATATAGGGAAAATATATAAGTAATAGAAATTAAGATTTATAAGAAGTAATAGGTATGTAGGGATATAATAAGTTAAGGTATCTCACGGTATGATAGATAATAGATATATTATCTATGATATATTATAATATAGTATAATATACATACATACATACATATATATATATATATATCATATAGTAATATGAATATATATATATATATATATATATATATATATATAGTATATATGAATATATATATATATATATATATATATATAGATAAAATATATATATATATATATATATATATATAGATATATATATATAAAATATATATATATATATATATATATATATATATATATATATATATATATATATATATATTTATATCTCTCTATATGATATTACATATATATTGATAGATAATGATAATCATATGATAGATAATAGTTTGATTATCTATTTTTATATGATAATAAATATTTGTAGGTGTTAATAAATACAATTAATACCAGAATAAATATAATTATGGCTATTAATGGATATAAATTATGTACTCAAAGACTTCCTTACACTTGCACAATTTAATGTATAGACTAGCTGTATATAATAGAGTTAATTAATAATAAGTCAATATATTAGTTTTGCGAGTTCTTATAGAAATATATCGATCATCTTTAAAACCTAAAATCGGTGCAGCCGCTTTTGAGAATTTATTGTGATTTGTAATATCTTTGGGACCTTCTGGAAAATCACAAATCAATTTGTTTTGAAGTTTTCAGAAACAATAACTGTCATATCACATACTTTTCAAAATTTATAACTGTCAAAATTAATGGAAATTTTTAAAATTCTAATATTTGGGATATGAACTTTTTTAATAAGTTTTTAATATAGCTTATAACCTAAGTTGGACTTGAATGCATATAGAGCCAAAAAATTCAAAATCAGTTCAGTAGTTTAGGAGTACATTGCGGTCAAACATCCTAACACGTGATACAAACTTACATTAAATTAAATTTCTTGTACAAAGAATCATCTTTCAAATGTATTTCAAAATTTAAATAAGTTATTTATCAATTTTTACATTGTGATTTGTAATATATTTGGCATCTTGTCCTATCAAAGTGAAATCGAAATATAAATCACAAATTTCACATACTTCTTAAAAATCACAACTGTCAAAATTGATAAATTTTCAAAAATTTTGGTATTTCTAGTATAAACTTGGATTTAATACAGCCTATAACCTAAGTTGCATGTAAATGCAGACAATGAGCCAAAAAAAAATCAAAATCGGTTCAGTAGTTTAGGAGCCTATCGCGGTCAAACATCCTAACACGTTATAAAAACACAGAAACATCGACTTTTCACATTGTTCTTAAAATTCATTACTGTCAAAATTAATGGAAATTTCTAAAATTTTAATCTAAAATCGGTTCAGTAGTTTAGGAGTACATTGCGGACAAACATCGTGACAGGTTGTTCAAACACATTAAATTAACTTCAAACAAATTTCTTGCATATACAACCATTAGAAAATTCATTTGAGTCATTTATAAATTTTTATACAATCAACTTTACATTGTGATTTGCAATATATTTGGGACTTTGTCGTATCTGAATGAAATCAATTTGTCTAAGTTTCCAGACAACTATTTCACATTGTTCTTAAAATTCGTAACTGTCAAAATTAATAGAATTTTTTAAAATTTTAGTATTTTCAGTATGAACTTGGATTTTTAATATAGCCTATGACCTAAGTTGCACGTAAATGCATACAATGAGCCAATAAAATTCAAAATCGGTTCAGTAGTTTAGGAGTACATTGCGGTCAAACATTTTAACACATGATACAAACTTATACTAAATTAATTTGAAACTGCACACACAACCATCTTTCAAATGTTACAATGTCAACTGCCATTTCCAGTATGAACTTAGATTTTTATTATAGTCCATAACCTAAATTAGACTTGAATGCATATATTGAACCAAAAAAATTCAAAATCGGTTCAGTAGTTTAGAAGTACATTGCGGACAAACATACTACCACGTTATACAAACTAAATTACAAATAAATGTCTCAGTTTACAGAAAGAAATAACAACTGCCATTCCACAGTGTTTTGTTTTCTTGAAATTCATATCAAAATTAATTGAAATTTTAAAATTTTTACAATTTTCACGATGAACTTGGATTTTTAGGATAGCCTATATCCTAAGTTGCATGTAAATGCATACAATGAGCCAAAAAAATCTAAAATCGGTTAAGTAGTTCAGGTGTACATTGCGATCAAACATCGTAACACGTTATACAAACACATTAAATCAATTTCTTGCACATACAAACGTCTTTCAAGTCAATTACAAAATTTAAATGTCATTTATCAATTTTTTTTACAAACGACTTTATATTGTGATTTGTAATATCTCTGGGACCTTTTGGTGAATCACAAACCAATTTCTCAAAGTTTCACATACTTTTTAAAATCCGTAACCGTCAAAATTAATAGAATTTTTTAAAATTTTAATATTTCCAGTATGAACTTGGATTTTTAGGATAGCCTATATCCTAAGTTGCATGTAAATGCATACAATGAGCCAAAAAAATCTAAAATCGGTTCAGTAGTTCAAGAGTACATTGCGATCAAACATCCTAACACGTGACACAAACACACTAAATTAGCTTTGAACAATTTTTTTGCAAACACATCCATGTCTCAAATGTATTACAAAATTTAAATAAGTCATTAATCATCAAGTCATTAATTTGTATCAAAGTTTTTGGAAAAATTGACAACTGTCAGTTTGCAGTGTTTTTCTGAAATTTATCTGTCAAAATTATCAGGAATTTTAAAAATTTTACCATTTCCAGTATGAACTTGGATTTTTAATATAGCCTATAACCTAAGTTGGACTTGAAAGCATACAATGACCTAAAAAAATCAAAAATCGGTTCAGTAGTTTAGGAGTACATTGCGGACAAACATCCTAACACGTGACACAAACTTACACTTGTGGCATCCTCCTGACATCTAGCCATAATTGAATAAAACAAAAAGTGATCTGATTAATCGCAATCATCTTTTGTTTACAAGTCGGAAAAATATTTTTTATTCCTCAAGTTTATATATTTCTATTTCTGACGAAATTATTATTAGTCTTACAAACTATACACTAAATGAACTTTAAACAAATTTCTTGTAGTGTAAATCACAAATCAAATTGCTTCGAAGTTTTCAGAAATATTGACAACTGTCAGTTTGCAGTGTTTTCTTAAAATTCGTAACTATCAAAATTATTAGAAATTTTTGAAATTTTAGTATTTCCAGTATGAACTTGGATTTTTGTTATAGCATATAACCTAAGTTGGACTTGAGTGCATATATTGAGCCAAAAAAGTTCAAAATCGGTTTATTAGTTCAGGAATACATCGCGGTCAAACATCGTGACACGTTGTACAAACTTACACAAAATTAATTTCTTGCACATACAAACGTCTTCCAAGCCTATTACAAAATTTAAATGAGTTTTTTATATTGTCAAAATTAATAGAAATTTTCTAAAATTCTAACATTTCCAGTATGCACTAAAATTTTTAATACAGCCTATAACCCAAGTTAGACTTGAATGCACACTTTGAGCCAAAAAATTTCAAAATCAGTTCAGTAGTTTAAGAGTACATTGCGGACAAACATCCTTACACGTGACACAAACTTACATTAAATCAAATCTCTTGTACATAAAACAAAAACATTGGCAACTGCCATTATACATACTTCATAACTGTCAAAATTAATAGAACGCTAAAATTTTAGTATTTCCAGTACGAACGATGATTTTTAATATAGTCTATAACCTAAGTGGGCTTGAATGCATAAAATGAGCCAAAAAAGTTCAAAATCGGTTCAGTAGTTTAGGAGTACATTGCGGATATACATCGTGACACGTGACACAAACTTACAGTAAAGTAAAATTAATCAAATTTCTTGCACATACATCAACAGAAATATTGACAAGTGTCATTTCACATACTTTTTAAAATTCATAACTGTCAAAATTAAAGGAATTTGCTGAAATTTTGATATGCCGAATATGAACTGAGATTTTTAATATAGCCTATAACCTAAGTTTGACTTGAACACACACTTTGAGCCAAAAAAATTCAAAATCGGTCCAGTACTTTAGGCGCCTATTCCGGACGTTACTACAAACATAACAAAAATCTATCATTAATGAGTCATTTATCTTATGACTTACCACCATGCCGCACGTAAGCGTGATGCCCCTTCCGCAGTACGTGTTGGGCACAATGTCGCCATATCCGACGCAAAGGAAAGTGATGGCCGTTAGCCACATCGAATTCAACAAATTTGCATGCTCTTCATCATGGAATCTTTGAAGATTTGACGATTTTCGGTATTCGATCGAATGGACAAAGGCGATAAAAAAAAGAGAAAAAAATGCGTTAGTGTTTTTGCGATTGCAGAATCTATTCGACGAGATACGGTGGAGATGTCTCCACCGTACTAAACGGACGAGTTTGACGTAGTAAAAGATGCAGTTAATAAAAGTTTTAGTTGGTAAATGTTTGGTTAATGGATATAACGATAATTTTGTTTTGTGAGTTATGCACGAAGTTTGATGGTAGACAGAGAGCTGGCGATGGTGATTTTGTAAATAAAATGAATGTAGATGTGATGTAAATATACATAAGTTAGCTCCCAGGGGCTCAAAAGCTTCCAAATTGATAAAACAAAGTTCTCTGAAAGTTTCAGCTTCAAATATTAACTTTAGGATAGTCCGCAATTAAACAAAAATTTCTTGGTTCTTCGATCTAAGTGAATACTTACTTAATAAAATATATTAAATTCCTATTGTAAACTTTTTATTTGTGATCAAAATAAGCAAAAACAACGTTATTCTCAAAATTTTGATTCACTCGTCGCTAAGTTATGGAAATTCTAAATAAAAATTGAATTTTACCCATGTTATTTCTATAAGAAACTTTGATTGAATTGCGGACTATCTAAAAGTTAATATAAAGAGCTAAAACTTTCAGAGAATTTTTTTTCATCATTTTGAAAGCATTTGAGCCCCTGGAAGCAAAAAAATCCATATTAAGGACCACCCTAAATATAATATACAAATGAATATAATCAACATATATAATAAATGAAAAATTAATGAATAAATAAAAAAATAATACATTTTTTTATATAATAATAATATAGTATTGAAAATATAAAGCATAAAATTATGATGATAGAAAAAATTATAAAATTAATCCTTTCTACTCGAATGCCGTAAATAAATACTAAATTCCGGAATAAGCGAGTGTAAAGGGTTAATATTATTTAATTCATGATTTATGAATAAGAAAGAACTAGAATTCAAAACTTATTAAAATATAAATTATAATTTAATTTAATATTTCAGTATTATTATAATACTGAAATATTAGATTATAAAATTATAACTAATAAAAATTAAAAATACAATAAGTATAAAAAACTTTTAAAATGCTAATAAATCGAATTAAAAATAATTAATTATTATCTTGTTATTAGATATTAATATCTAATAAATATTAAAATAAAGTTATCAAATTAAAAAATCGATCTTTTTTAAAAAAATAAAAATATTAAAATGTAAAATAAGTAATAAATTAGATATGGAAATGATTTTAAAATTTAAAATGAGTATTATTAAAATAAAAAAATTAAGATATTAAAATTGCAAAAAATCGTAATTTAACAATTTAACTTGAATATTTAATAAATATTAAAATAAAGTTATAAAATTAAAAAATCAATATTTAAAAAAAAAAATATTAAATGTAAAATAAATAATAAACTAGATATGAAAGTTTAAAATGTTAAAATATAAATTATTTTGATACAAAACTATTATTAATAAAATTAAATTGCGGCTAATGATATTAAAATTTAAAATAAGTATTATTAAAATAGAAAAAAAATAAGATTTAAAAAATTAAAGATATTTAATAAATTTAAATTTAAAAAAATTAAGATATTTAATAAATATTAAAATATAAAATTAAAATTAAAATATAAAAGTTATATAAATAAATATTTAATATCTTTTTTACAAAAAATATAAAAATGTATAAAATAAGTAATAAATTAGATGTGGAAATTTTAAATTTCAAGATATAAATTATATTGATACAAAACTATTAATAATAAAATTAAATTGCTAATGATATTAAAATTTTTAAATTAAAATTAAAATAAGCATTATTAAAATAAAAAAAATAAGATTTTACAATAACAAAAAATAGTAATTTAACAATTTAACTTGCATTTTTAATAAATATTAAAATAAAGTTATGAAATTAGAAATCAATATTTAAACAAAAAAAAATTAAATGTAAAATACAAAAATTAATTACATATGGAAATTTTAAATGTTAAAATATAAATTATATTGATACAAAACTATCAACAATAAAATTAAATAACATCTAATGATATTAAAATTTAAAATAAGTATTAATAAAATTCGAGATATTAAAATAACAAAAAAATTCAATTAAAGAATTTGAAATTTAAAAACATAATAAAAAATAGAAAAATAAAAATTATTAAGTAAGACAATGATAAAAATAAATAATATAATTAGATATTGAAATATAAAAATTAAAATACTAAAATAGTACATAGTCAAAACCTTTAGAATGTTAGAATTATAAAATATTGTAATTAAAAAAATATTCATAATATTAGAAATCTAATTAGAAAAATTAAAAGTTAAATTTGATTATAAAAATAAAAAAGTAATTATAACTAAAAAAACAATAAATGAATAAATATTAGTAATTTTTGCAAAATGTAAAAAAATTAAAACTAAATCGTTAAGAACATGAAATAGTAAACTGTTAAAGTTAATAGAAATATTAAATACGTAAAATAATAATCTTATCAAATAATAATAATAATGATCAAATTATTATTAAATAAAATCAAAAATTAGATTAAATTGTTTAATTTGTTCATAAATAAAATGAAAATAATTAAATAAAATAATATGAAAAGTTTTATATATGTATATAATCCAAATGACAAATAAATTTGGCGAATGTGTTACCAGATCTCTGTCTATTACCATATTTTGTTTTTTTGGGGGTAAAATATCTTTAAATATAATATAATTATTTATAAATATATAAATAAATTTTACTTATATTGAGACAATTTTGTCATGTATTATTAATTCTGGCATTAATAGTAAAATAATTAAGTAAATATATATAATATTTAAATAATTTTATGAAATTAACATAAAAAAATCAATAAAAGTTTCTGCAATTTCAAAATTACTGAGAAATTATTTGTCGTTATATCCTTTAACATAAAACATGTTTAACAAAACATATTTTGCTAAAATTTGCGATAAACGATATGTTAACAATCATATATACAAACTACAATTTTATCAAAATATAATTTCTATCTAAAATATAATTATAAATTAAGAACATTAACGCAAATAATTTAAGTATAAAAAATTCATGACAATAAATAAAAAATGTATAAAAATGAAATAAATATAGAAAACTTATATTAATGAATAAAATTAAAAAACAAATACAAAAAAATACTTTTTTGTAAACTTTTTGTAAAATTTAAAAAAATTAAACTGTTTGATAAAATAAAAATATATATGTAACTGTTTTTGTATAAAATATTTCTTGTTTAAAATAAATATTTTTAAATATATACAAAACTCAAAAACAAAATTTTGTCATATAGGTACATACATTATACACTCTTGTATAATATGTATATAGTTTAAAGTATATAATTCATTGATAAATATTTTATTTAATTTTTTTTCTAAAAAAACTGCATCTTTTTAATACGTCAACGCTCGTCCATTACACTAACGGCTTTGAAATTACATTTGTGGAATTCGGGTGACTAAACGGCTTGATAAAAATATATAAAAAAATTATAATGATACTAATATATAGTAATATTAATATTTAATAACATACTTTAATGTTTTTGTAAACTTATGAGTTGTATATTTATATGAAAGAAAGTTTCTTTTATGTTCAAAATAATTTTTGAATATAACAAGATACAGAATTACCCACTTCCCTTAAATTTTCGGAATTCAGGTGACTAAACGGCTTAAGAAAAATATTAAAAATAATATGTAATACTACTAATACAAAGTAATATTAATATTTTTTAATATACTACAAAGTATCAGTAAATTTTGTATTTAAAAATTTGTTTAGAAGAAAGTTTCTTTTATGTTCAAAATAATTTTTGAATATAATAAGACATAGAATGACCCATTTCCTTTAAATTTACAGAATTCAGGTGACTAAACGGCTTGAGAAAAATATTTAAAAAAATATATAATACTACTGATACACAGTAATATTAATATTTAATAACATAATTTAGTGATTTTGTAAACTAATGAGTCATATATTTCTTCAGAAAAAAGTTTCTCTCATGTTCAAAATGATTTTTGAAGATAATAATACATAGAAAGACCCACTTTCCATAAATTTTCCCAAATGACTTTTGTAATTACTAATGAGATGTAATATTAAATTTATTTAATTTCATCGTTTTTTTAGTACTCATTTAAGTTTTGTTATTAATTAGCACAAAAAAAACTAATATTTTTTATAAATTTCTTAACACGAATTGAGTTAGTTACGAACAGTTTTGTTCATGAAGACAAGTTTTTGATTTTGTTTTTATTGATTGGTTTAATTGAATTTAATTATATATATATATATATATATATATATATATATATAACTATTGCTTAATGATTCTCCATTTATAACACAATTTAATCCCATAAAATATCCCAAAGCAAATAATAATTGCATTTTAGGACGAATCGAAAACTCATCAAATGCAAATCAACTGCATTATTTGTTATGTTAATGGCTCTCATTAATTATAATAATGCAAACTGTGTTAAAATAACAATTTATTGCACTAAATTTATGCTAATGGAATATATTGAAAGCTGCCATTAGGCCAAAGATAATTTATACATTTGATAAAGTGAATAAATTCATCGCAAAAGTAAAATTTTGCGTGGTACAAAAGTTAGTAGAAAGAGTATAGTATGTTGACATTTAAGAAACAATAATTTAGTTTGTACTGAACCGATTTTGGTTTATATTTTAACGAATAAATTTGATTTACTAGTGTTATGTTTTCTTGACGTTTCAAGCCATTCTGGATCGTTTGACTACAATTTTGTCCTCAATAGTACTTTACTTGCACTGAAGAGATGAGTATTTAATTATGATAGTAGGCGTTTAAAATTTTGTACAAATTTTGTATAAATTGTAAATTATTTTTTTTTCAAATTCTGCTCTCAATGTGATCATTCATTCTTTTAAATTACCTTAAATGAAACAATAGGCTTCACTCATTGGAGTAAACTTTACATAATTATTTCTTTTTTTTTTCTCCTATTATTATTATTATTATTATTATTATTATTTTTATTTCGATTCCTCTCGTTTGTGTTACAATAGCTTATAAGATTAAATTGTATCTTGATTGCTATTTTAATAAATAAATAAAAAAAATATCATTTTATCATTTCAAGAGTCAACCAAGGTTAATTACGATTTTTCTAAAGTATAGACAATTATAAATTTTTAAATCAACTATCGATACAAAATTTTGAGCGATCCAAAAGCATTTCAAAAGAGTATTCCAGGTTAATTAAGGTCATCAGGGTCATTTTCGCATTTTCCTAGCGTTAACTTTTTTTCAAAAAAAATTATCAAGTAGTAATGTGTCTCGGTACAAAATATTAAAAATTGTAAAAGCATGTCAAGAGAGTACTCATAGTCATTCAAGATCATTTTTCAAAAAAAAAAATCAAGTAATAATGTGCCTCAGTACTAAATATTAAGAATTTCAAGACAGTGCCCATTCAAGATCAGTTTTTCAAGAAATTTTTATATTAGATTAATGCGTCTCGATACAAAATTCTGGAAAATCCAAAAGTATTTCAAACGAATAGTCAAGGTCATTTTCGTTTCTTCTAAAGTGGAAAAGTTAGTAAATTTTTATATCGATAATGTGTGTCGATACCAGATTTTAAGCGATCCAAAAGCTTTTCAAGAGAGTATTCAAGATCAATATAGGTTATTAAAAGTGTAAAAGATAATAAATTTCTATATCAGAAACTAATGTGTCCAATACACAATTTTGAATTATTCAATTACAAACTATTACTCAAAGTGAATGAAGTTCATTTTTGGTTTTGCTCATGTGTAAAGGGTAGTAAATTTTTATATAAGGAAATAATGTGTGTCGATACAAGATTTTGAGCGATCCAAAAGCATTTCAAGAGAATATCTAAGATCAAACGAGATTAAATCAGATTTTTCTTAGTATTAAATTTTTGTATCAAGAACTAATGTGTCTTGATACAAAAGTTTGAGCGATCCAAAAGCATTTCAAAAGAGTATCCAAAGTCTACCAAAGTCATTTTAGCTTCTTTTATTTTGAATTTAGTTAGTAACAATTTTATATCAGAAAATAAAATTCCCCGATACAAAATTATGAATAAATTCAAAAGCATTTTTAGAGAGTACCCAAAGTCAATGAAAGTCAACTTCGTTTTTTCCATAAAGTACATATTGATAAAATTTTGTACTAAGTGCTAATGTGTCTCAATACAAAATATTGATATAATTCAGATTTTTGTAGAGAATAAGCGTTAATAAATTTTTATATCGAGAATTGATACTAAATTTTGAGCAATCCAAATGCATTTCAGGAAAGTATTCAAGGTCAATCAAGGTTATTTTCATTTCTTTAAAGTATAAACGTTAATAGATTTTTTTTATCAAGATCTTGATGTGTATCGATACAAATTTTTGAGCAATCCAAACTGCAAACATTTATAATGTTTTCGCCGAAAATAATTTGCAAATTTTTTTGATTTATTCAAGGTAAGTATTTTGCAGAAAGATATAATTTTACACAAAAGTTGTAAGTTTAGTTAATATTTTACAAAAAATGTAAATACTATACCAGAAGAACTGTATAACGGATTTTTATAACATTAATTGTTTATTAAAATATAAATCGTTTGTTTTACCAAAAATATATTCTTCTTAATGTTAGTTAAAACTTTAGTAGTTCAGACAAAAATTGCAAACATTACGCAAAAAAATTAGCTTCACAGATTTGTATGTATTTTTTTGCAATTTCTTTGGTATAGGTATATTACAATTAGTATTAAACTATGATCTAAAAATTGTTTATGTAAATTGATATAAGTTTATATATAAAATTATATATAAAATAATTCAAAGATGATTCTAGCCAAGCAAAACATGCTCTCTATTTCCATCTATCTATTTTTGATCTAATAAAAAAAATGGTGATAGATAAAAAGTGAACAGTCCAAGTTTTGTGCAAATTAGAAAAAAATCAAACAAAATATAAAAACCTTATATGATAAAAAAAAATCAAAAACATAAGCAATATAGTAAAAAAAAATATTATCGCAACTATTTTATAATTAAGGTAAATACTTTGTAAATTTGTTATATCAATTCTTATATTTATTTTTACTTATTTATTTTGAAGGTGTGGAAATGTAATGAACTTATTTGAAAAATGTGTAATGTTTGTACTATATAATTTAGATCAGTTTTTATAAATAATATTTCTTGGGAATTATACAAATTACTAACCTATTTCTATAAATTTAGATTTGTTTGTATAGGACTTGTGTATGAAGCAAATGATTTGATATAGTAATTTTATATATTACATATATTAAATATTGTGATTATTTATTATTATTAAAAAATACATTTATCAACATATCAATTTCATTATTAATCCAGTATTTCATAAACAAATTACTAGTAATTTTTTCTTCAGTACTTTTTCTTTCAGAAATGATTGAACGAAATCAACTAGCATTTTTTACTATTTTTCTCTCGAAACTAATTCGTCTACATTATTTTGAATTTTATTTCCCAAAAATCATTAGACTGTATATAAATCTCTAAAGTTTGTTGATTTTAAACATCAATAGCGACTGAAGGCGATTTTTCAATGTTTTGAAAACATCGAAGTGGATTGAACTCGCTTTTTGATGGATTCTGTAAACATTCTTTTTGTTTTGAAGTTTTAAGGTGAAGAATGGATTTGATTACTAGAAAATTAGTAAATAAAGGTCGTAATATGTGGAAAATTGAAAAACATATATATATATACATATACATATATATATATGTATATATATAAATTTTATCTCCACATATTCATCTCGGAAATTAATAATCGTAAGATTTACGACGTGTTTCGTTGAAGTCGCCTTAATTTCTCTCCTAATAAAATTCCCCACAATACATAAAATATATGTATATATATATATATATATATAAAAATATACATATAAATATATTTGTGTGTATCATTATATTATATATAATATGATGTCTATTAATAAGTCTTTGCAGTTCCGCATTTTGGCTGGGCATTAAATTTTATGTCCTGCCCATATTATACTGGACTAATTCCTTGATTTAATGGACACCATATGACGTACACATAATAATATACACACACCTACATATATATATATATATATATATATATATATATATATTAGGGTGGTCCTAAATATGGACATTTTCGAATTTCCTTGCTCCCAAGGGCTCAAATGCTTCCAAATTTATAAAAAACAATTTTCTGAAAGTTTTAGCTCTTAATATTAACTTTTAGATAGTGCGCAATTCAATCAAAGTTTTGAATTTTCGAAATAGCATGGAAATTTTTTTGAAAATTTAAAAAAAAAATTTTAGGTGTAACTTAGCGACAAATGATTTAAAAGTGAAAATTCGTTTTATTTTTATTGAAAATTCGACCTTCTGCACAATTTTTGAAAATTGTTTCATATGTTTAGATGTACTATATATTAAATAATATTAAAATTTACAAACGTTTTGACACAAAAGTTTGTCTTATCAAACTATATGACCAAATCAATAAATATAAATAATTTTAATTAAACGTGTTCAAGAAAACTAAAAACTGAAATCAGAATTCAGAAAAAACTGTATATCAGAAATTAATTTGTTTGCAAATCAAAAAACAGCTGTAAAAACATGATTGAAAAATTATAATAAACTATTTATGGCATTGTAATATATTAGTATTAGCACTTAAATTTATTGTATTTTTGTATATATTTGCACTAGATATTGTGATATATTTTAACATACAAATAAATAATGATTTTACAAAATATAAAAATATCATATATTTAGTTTTTAACGTTACTTTCTGTTTTTTTTTCAGAATTGTAGAACCAGAACTGATGATGACGTAGAATTTTACGTATGGAAAAATAAAGATGTTTTAAAAAAATCTTTATTTTTTATTTGATGTTACGCCCTCCAAGAAATTAAACATTTTAACATCTTCAACAAAAATATCATATATAAATATTTTACTATCAATATGAATATAATAAATTACCAGAAAATATAAGATTATTTTTATTATCAATGAAATATTTTATTGAAGTTATAGTAATGGGCCAAAAATTGAAAATAATTTTTTCTAGCATGTCTTCACGTTTCAGAGGTTTCTGAACATTTTGGCATGCCTAAGAAAAAATGAATGTGTTTGTATGTGTAGACACAATTTTTGTTCACGTTTTCGGGCGCACGGATCAACCGATTTAAATGGTTTAAAAAACATTCGATCCCTATTGATAGGGAGATGTGCTGATTAGTTTTTGGCAAAAGCAAGTCCAGGCGTTACGGAGATACGGAGCAAAGTGTGCAGAAATAGAAATCGAGTTTTTGAGAGAACGGAGCATCCGATTTGAAAGATTCAAAAAAAAAAAAATGATGCTGAAAGTTCCAGCAATTTGTCTTAAGGCACGATGCCATACACAACTAGTTTTATTCAGCAATGTTACTATCAATAAATTTTATTAACTCAAAAATCAAAATTGAGAAAACAAAATTTAATGAATGGATTTTCAGAATTTAATATAAATATTCGATGAATTTAAATGTATTTACTTATAAAGATAATATAAATGTAAATTTCCAGAATGAAGAATTTTTATATTATTTACATTATGTAATATTTGATTCAGTGATTTTAGCAACAAATATTTAAAAAAATAAATTTTAAGAATTCAGCAGCAAATATTAAGACAAAAATTCAAATAAATGGAATTGCTATGTTTTAAAATTCAATATTAATATTTAAATAAATGAAATGTGTGTACTTATAAAAATAGGATGAATATAAATTCTCGGCAAAAAGAAAGAGAAATTGGATTATTCATTTTATATTAATAAAATATTTTATCAGCAATATTAAGAAACATAAATTTTACGATTTCAGCACCAAATATAACAAAAAATTCAAATTAACGAGGTTGGCAATTTTCAGAGTTCATAAAATAGAGATATTACTTACAACGACAATATAAATATTTCCAATTTCCAGCAAAAGGAAAAAAATATATGTATAATTTTATATTATATCAGAAAGCTTTTATTTAGCAATGTTAGCAACAAAATATCGAAAAAAAATCATATAAATAAAATTGCTTTTCAGAATTTTGTAGAATATTTGTTGAATAGTTGAATAATTTTAAGCACTAACTGAATATCTGATATTTAAAATATATAATAAGTTTATAACTCAATTTATATTGCACTAAAAATAGTACTAGTAATAGTAGACAGTAAATATATGCATTAATATTAACTCGAATAAATTGTTTTAGTAAACTATTTATTTTACAACATATTTAACTTTATTTAATTATCAAACGAATAATTTTACCCTAATTTAATGCCCTAATTTTATTAAGTGTGAATTTCTATTTTATTTTTGTAATAATAATAATAGGTTTATAATTACTATGTACAAAATACAGAAATAATCTAATTTGTAGGTAACTTTTTTAAATTATCAACGAACAAGTTTTGATAAAATTATTTGACTTTCCTATATGAAAAAATGGTTTAAATATGAATTTATATTTAGCTGTGGCTCCATGAAAAAAATTGTTTAAAAAATATATTTTAAATACTAAAAACGGTTACAAATATAAAATATAAACTAGTTAAAATTTAGTATATGTAATAAAATATTCGAAATCCAGATTTATTCATTAAAGACGAAATTTTAGTACTCCACTTTAATGGTGGAGGATTAACTCGATTTAAGTTATTTTATTTTGAAGGTTTAATTATGTATATATATATATATATATATATATCAAGGGTTGTCCCTAATACTTTTTCTGAATAATTTGGAAAAAAATCGTATAAAATACGTATTATCTTAAATTTTTACCATCCCACCAAAATATTCTAATTTGCAATAGTTATTAGAAAAATGATTAAATTTTAAATACCTCACAGTTTATTTCCATTGAAATAAGACTAAAATTTTTCTACAAATTCAATTCATTTTTGTTAAGATATTACTAAAATTTTGTTACATATAAATATTGTTTTTTAGTCAAACATTTAGACAAGATAAAACTAATATTGTTTCTAATGTACCTAAATTAGATACTAAATTATTGTAAACCTTGTTATATATAACATTGTTATATTTGCAGTTACTAAAGTTAAAAAATATTTAAAAAAATTGAAAAATGTATGGATTTTAAAATGATAAAAAAATAAAACAAAAGTATTAATTATATTTATAACGTTATTTATTTTTAATACCGGTAATTTGGTTTCCCAACTATCCGATATCGAATTTAAATCGATTATACGTCACAAAATGCATGTCATTATCATTATTCGATTATCTAGACGACATTATCGATATAATCTATCACCCTTACAGCACAAATGTAATTTCAAGCCGTTTTTTGATTTATTGCAAATAAAATTACATAAGATGAAAATTAAATTTAACTTTAAGACTTAAACTACTGAAACAAAAAGAAAAAATAGTGTAATTTAATATTGATGTCTCTAATAATTTTTTTCATATAAAATTTTAGAAAAATGATGTTTTTAAGCAGGTGGAGACCCAAAAAATTATTTTGGTAAATGAATATTTATGATGAAAATTTTTTGTTCCAGTAGTTTAAGTCTTTGGTATAAATATAAATATTATTATATTTTATAAACATAAAATAGGATTTTTTTAAATATTTTTTATGGAATACTTCTACGCATACAATTAGAGAATTTTTTGGGTAAATATTTATACAAATGTTTCTCAACGATAAATAAATAAATTAATATATAAAAAATAAAATAAATATAAAAAATGTAATAAAAAAATATAATAAATAAAAATAAAAAAAATAAAAATGAAATAATAAAATAAATAAAAAAATAAGAATATAAAAAATAAAAAAATATAATAAATGAAAAAATACATATAAAAATAAATAATACCTCATGAAGAGCAAGTTATATATTATTAGTATACAAATAAGTCAGAAAATATAAGAATTATAAATAAAATCAAAAACTAAATTATGTAACTAATCTTGTGGTACTTAATTACAGTGTATATTTTTATTATTTTTAGTGTTTATAGTAAGTAAATATTAATTACAAATATGAACAAAAGAATGATTAAATACTCATGAAAATAAATACAAAAAATAAACTACATAAATAAATTTTTAATGAAAATGGTTAAGTAAAAAATCGAATCGTAAAATAAGTAAAATAAAATCATTTATAAATTAATGCTTAAGTAAAATAATAAAATAAAATTTCAATGAGAAACACCATAAATATTTTCCACATAAATTTGTTTTAAATAAGGACACATACATTCTCACAAACATTCAACATAAAAACATTAATAATTTAAAAAAAATAAAACAAAATGGAACTTTCGAAAAAGCACTTTCACATCAAAACACATTTAATAATATAAATACTACTAATAATTATTATTAATATTAATGAATAAAATCTACTTTCATACAATAACAGAAATAATTTCAAATTTTCACGACACGAATAAAAAAATAAATTTAGTTAATTTAAATACTTTAATTAATTTTGTATATAAATATTATTGTTTTGGTATGGAGCCGAGTTAAAAAATAATTTTCTTATATAATTTGGTTTAATTTTTTTCAACAATGAGTTCTAACTAATAAAATTAAATGTGCTTTTTATAGGACAGATATTTTATTTTCAAAAATATGAGACGAATTTAAGTAAATAATTGATATTTTTTACAGTTTATATTTTATACTGAATGTTTATTTATAAAATCTTAGATGCATATGAGTATTATTTTTAATTTATATTTCCAATAAAAAAAATTCTAGATGTCCAATTTTTTATTTTTAGTCAGGTTCACAGAAATAAGTATTGTTTAGTCATTTGTTAATTTTTTAAGATTTATTTTGCTTTTTTATTAACTCATGTATTTATATCCTGAAGATGATTAAAAAAAAGTCTCGAAAAGTATGCAAAAATAATTTTAATTTTGTTTTAAAATCTAGTGTAGGATTTTTACGTTTAGTATAAGTTAGATGGTTGCCTGAATAAGATTTTTCTGTTTAGTACTATTTTATTTAATTATTTTAATTTTTATTAAAAACTAGAATATGAATAAAAATGTATTCTTGATACAAAAATTTATAAAATAAAATAAATAAATTGAAGTTCTGGCTCGTTATTTATCAAAGAAAGGCACTAAAAGTTTTTTTTTAATCCTGCATTACAATTGCAATTAATATTTGATTAAAATTTCATTCAAAAATGAATAAGAAAAATTCCAATTCTCTAAGGTCAATTATTCTATATCATTTTTTATATTACATAAAATAAAAAAATGCTATGACAAGCTATACAAATACTTTATACATAAATATTCATTAAATTTTTTTAATGTTTTGTATTGTATAATAAAACGAATTTCTAATTTGTTACAAAAGTATATAAATTCATTTATAAAATATATAAAGTTAAAAATATAGAATGAATAATAGAATTATTAAAATTGTAAAAAATAAATCGTATTTTGAAATTGCGATTAGTAAGTACATTTTCACACTTAACAAAAAATTTAAAAAGAATATCATGAAATAAAGAAAAATATTATTTTAGTGGAAATACACTTTTTCACAATAATAACATTTTTATAAAAAATGCTATGTATGTAATTATGTATAAATATTATATTATGTATATTTTTTCAATGAATATTTATTTGTTAATAAATCAAATATAAATTCTGTATTCAATTCAAAATAAAAAAAAACACTTTGATAATCATTAAAAATTATTAGTGACTTAAACGCAAAAATGAATTCATTTATAAAAAAATTTAAATATATAAATTTTTCTAGATAAATAAATAAAAATGTTTAAAATCCAAGATTTTTGTTTCGAGTGCTCAAAATTGTACAAAAAAAAATGTGAAAAAATATTGAATCTTTTATCTTAAGCAATTACAATCTAAATAAAATAAATACTTGTACTATTTAATGTATTTTAAAATCGCAGAAAGCAATAAAAATTTATTTTACTAACTCGGCTCCTTACGACCAACCATAAAATTAAAAACAAAAAAATATTCAAAAATAAATGAAAAATTCAAAACTACTTATAAAGCCTCAGAAGTGTTTTTATAAAATGTACAAAAGTGCCCCTAGCTACCTAAGTAATTCAGCAATTCTACTATATGTCATATAATATGTTATATAATATAATATATGATATGAATTTAATTTACACACACGAAATTTATCTAAAATAATACTAGATGAAAATATATGATGAATCTAGTTATGATTTTATGATAAATTAGTAAAAATACTTTGTCTACTTTTTTAGATTTTAAATTAGTAAGCGAGGTGCACTACTATATATAAAATTACATTTATGTACATTTTTTTTGTAAATTTTATATTAATATAATGTATAATATATTTGTAATAATTTAAACTATTTTTAAAAAAAATTAAGCCTCTAATTTTTTTGTTAGTACTTGAGCAAGCACTACAAATTCTATAAATAAATTAGTAAAAATAATATATCAGACCTTAATTACAAAATACAAATTTTAATAATACTGCTATTTGTTAAAAAATTAAATTTGGATATAAAAATTCCGTATGATAATTTTTTTAGATTTTTGAGAGTTCTAAATTAAACAAGTTTTGAATTTGTCAAGCTTTTCATTTTTAATATTAATTATATTAAATTAATTAATTTCATTTCAAATACTTTTATATCAAGTGCTAATTTTAGAATTATTTCTGGAGATTGAAATTTATTTTTAATATTATATATGTTTAAGATATCAGCCTATTGCCCATACTTTTTTGAATCAACGAACTTATACCAAAAAAATTAATTTGCAAGGCAATTATTTTCTTAATTCCCATAAAAACTTTTCACAAAATTCATTTACCCTGATAATTTCCTTATTAATAAACTTTGTTTTTAAAATTTTCCGTCTGTTAAACTGTATATATATATATATATATATATATATATATATATATATATATATATATATGATTTAGTAATTTTTGCTTGTTCATTTATTTTGGTAGAATTAATCTTCGTTTTCTTTTACCGAACTTTTCCAATTATTCTGGAAAAGCATTTTCCAATACAAGAAGACGACTAAAGAAAGACTCTTGACTTTGAAGTCTTAGAAAGGCTCAATGTTCTAATTCTAAAAGATTCTTAATAATCTCAAGTAATTAGACCGGCTTGGGAAATTGTAATTGGCACTTTGGGAAAGATGGATATATATATATATATATATATATATATATATAGAATTATTTCTTGTAATTAACTGTTGAAAAAAAATTGAAGCCGATTTTTATGGAACTTTATATATATATATATATATATATATATATAAAGCGATATATATCATGGTCCTATAGAACTTACTGAAATATGACTGCCTTACGACAAGTAGTTCAATTTTAAAAATTCATAAAAGTTTGAGAAAATGAGTAGTTTCTTTGACGTTTGTTAAAATTAAAATTAGACGATTTACTTTGTATAACAATATAGTACTTGGTGTTAACGAACATACTAAACTATTAAAGTCCTAGGGAAACTAGTTCAAATATAAAAAATATTGATTTTTGAAAATTTGCTTTTAGAAAATTCGTTCGTTTGCAATGATGTGTAATAAATCCACTGGGAATACTTTTAACTACTCATAAATTAATATATTTTTTATTGATTAAGTCGATTATTTACACATATCGAAAAGTTCATGTAACTTGCCTTAAGGCAAAATACCAATACCAACTAGTATTTGAGGAATTTGTATATATGTATAATGTATCACTTGGCAATAAATATTTAAGTATAAATAAATTTTGCTAAACTTAATAAAATAAATGGTAAGATTAATTAAAAATGTGTGTTTTTGCTATAGCGTGTATTCCTAAATATAAAAAATAAAAATGTTTTAATATTTTTTTAAATTACGTTTAAGTGCTAAATAAACTGACATCTTAAAATTAAAACGTTCAAAAGAAATTCAAAGGTGCGATTTTATATTTACTATGATTTTTTTATGAATTATAAAAGACGCTTTTGAATTCATTGTTCTAGAATTTCTTATAATTTAATTTTATAGACCATTTTAGTGAAATATATATAATTTAAATATACTTTATAAGAGAAAGATTTAAAGATTTAAATATTTATCCAATCATGCAAAAAATTTAAAAATAAATATGAAAATTGTTATAGTTAATATTCAAATTGATAAAAATATGTTTAGGTGAATGAATTTAAAGTAAGAGTATGTATATATATAAAGTTTAAAGTTATAAAATTTATTTTAAATGCTGTAGGATTGATTGTGATATTTTTCATACAGAATCAGCAATTTGCATTTGTTTACTTTTGTAAGCATAAACAAAAAAACAATCATGTATTATTTATTTGTCTATTGTCTTAATTTATTTAAGAACGCATTTGAATCGCATAAAAATTTATTAAATGGAATATTTTCAAAGAAATGAATTAGTATAATTTAAAACAAACCTATACGAAGTGTTCATATACGAAAATTGTCATATAAGAGCAAAATAATTTAAGCTAACTAATTTATCGATTTTGCAAAAATATGTCAAGTCCCAAAAAACTATTAATATCAAACTAATTATATAGACATTCAGAATAAATTTTAAAGACAATTTTAAGTTCGGTCGAAATGCTTTTGGATCGCAAAAATAAAACGAAAGAAATTATTTTTTAAAGAGTTTTCAAGAACATATTTGTTCCTGAACAATTTCATCTAGTGCCATATATATATATATATATATATATATATATATATATATATAAATCCATATATATGTATATAAGATTCCATATAAAGTGACAAAAGTGAAGAAAAGTTGGAACAAAAATCATTTTCTAGTGCAAAGTGCAGCTTTTGCATAACGTGAGCGATATCTAAATAAATCATCTAAAAATTTCTACGAATTATCTTAAAACTACTATATACTACATTAAACATAGAGATTTAGAAAAACACATTGAAGATGCACCACAAACTAGCAAAAACATCAAAATCTAACTAGAATTCTAATAAAAACTAATCTAAAAGTGCAATATTGAAAAGATTTTTAGTGAAATGGTTGTGATGGCAAATTTTGACTACGTTAATATAATAGTAATATGAAAATACCTTGTCAAAAATTACAATTGAATATATAATTATCATTAGCAAAAATAAAAACATTATTAAAATATTAATGATAATAAAAAAATAATATGTTTAGAAGTTAATAGTATAAACACCGAAAATAAAGCATAAATAATTTATAAAAAGTAACTAAATAAAATAAAAAATAAATACCAAATTTATATTAAACAAATTAATGAAAATTAGAACAGAACAGAAATGTCAGAGAATTTATATAAATTGAATAAATAAAAGTAAATTTGAGGCACTAGAAATTAATATAAAGAAAAGCTTAGAAATATAATTTTTAAGCATTTCATAAATAAACAAAATGACTAATAGTTATAAAAAAACTAAGATATTAATAAAAGCAGTAATAATTAGTAACTCATATATAATACAAAAATAATGATAGTTTTATATATTCTAATAATGATAATAATAAAATAATTGCATAAACCCAAAATAAAGCCATTCAGGTACCAATTTGGAAAGATATTTGGTTTTTGGGGAAAATTGTTAAAAAAAATTATCATATTATTAGGCTAGAATTTTGATATAACATAAAATTTTCAAGCTTTGTGCAATGTTTGTAAATATAAAGATTGTATATAAATATAAATATTTGTAAATATAAATATATAAAGATTTAGTTTTAGTAGAAGATTTATACTTTTGCATTAGTGCATTAGTTTGACAATTTTTTTTAAATTACATTTATTAAGATTTGTAATAGTGAAATTTTTATTTAGATTTCACGAATCTTAACTATTTTAATAACAACGAATTTTCTTAAGAAAAATAAATAGTCAAAATTTGCCATTTTTCTTTAGGCGTATATGAAACAAAAAATATGTATTTGATCAATGTGAATATTTATATATATATATATATATATATATATATATATTAGTTCGTTTTTGTGAGAGTGAATTTCATGCAAAATTTCTAAAAATGTGTTTTAAATTTTGTAATATATACATATATGTGACAATTGGAGTCAGAAATGTTAAAACTTTAGAACTATTATTATTATTATTATTATTATTTTTATTATCATTAATTAGTATATAGTATAAAAACTCATTTGCTTCTAAAAATATGAATATTTTTCTGATTAAAAAAATTAAATAGTAGTAACATTTTTTATTCATTAATTATAGTTTAAAAATATTATGGGATTTTTTATATGTAAAATTTGGTTTCTACTCCAATCGAGGTATAAATGTGATAATTTTCATTTTAATAAAAAATTGTGGATAACTTTTTAAAATATTATAAAATCAGTACTTTCTATTTCTATTTTTGTATATTTGTTCGACGACAATTTATTATATTTGTATAAAATTTTTTGTAAATCGAAACGACAGTGACCCAAAAAATAATTGAAAATTTCTTAAAGTATTTATATTTGTTTAGGAAACTAAAAAATAAATCATCAGAACTTGTTTATAAAAGATAAATTACATTTTCATTAAAAAAATGAGAATTAAAATATCAAATAACTATTTAAAGTTAAAAAAGTTTCAGCGAAAAAATACTAATGTAAATTTTGTATGATACAACTTTAATAATATAAAATTTAAATTAAATATTATTAACAATTATTGCAAAATTAATAAAAATATATTATAATTATGTATATTTTACATACAATAAAATATTTGTAATAAAAACTATGAGTGTTGAAATATTAAAAATCGATTCTAAAGTTAAAAAAGTTTAAGCAAAAAAAATGAGTTAAATATTGTATAATACAACTTTGATGATATAACAATTTAAATTAAACATTATTAACAATTTTTGCAAAATTAATAAAAATTTACATGAATTATGTATATTTTATATCAATTAAAATTTGGAATAAAAATTTAGATTTTTTTTAGATTTCTTGAACAAATACAAATATTTCCAAAAAATTCCAATTACACCCCGAGTCACTTGTAAAACCTGTCAACCCTAACCTCAAAATTTTTGCTTTTACCGGCGCAACCAAAAACCCAAAGGAAAAACCGCAATATAAATTTAATATAAACAATATACGAGTATAAAAATATAAATATTTTTGAAAAAAAATTATCATCCTACCTTTCGCACTGCCTCAACGTCCAACTCGCAATTATCCACAAAGAAACCATGAACACTAGAAGAACAGTTCCTGGACAGATCGTCATGAGCGTTTTTAATACAAATCTAGTATTAAAATTTATCCTATTTAGGGCACCAATGCTCCTACTAGAAGCATCTGTGAATAATTTGCTGTGGAGCAGCATCACCCTGAAAAAAAATTATATATATATATATATATATATATATATATATATAAAACTTTATATGACACCAAACTGCTCCTAAACTGTTTATCTAAATTAGATAAAACTTGGTGTATACTAGGGTTTATACAAAAACCGACATTTCAGAAAACCGGTTTTCGAATTTTAATTTTACTAAAAAACCGGTTTCAACCGGTTTTCGAATTTTATATAGGAAATAAATTTTTGCTCAAATATTCTGTAATTTATCCGCGAATTTAGTGTAATTTAGAGCAGTATTTGACTGAATTTATTTATTGTTCAATTTTATAGATAGTAAACAAAATTATTTTAATTTTAATTAGTAGAACTAAAAAGTAATAGTTTATCTTGATTAAATAACTTTGAAAATAATTATTCGTTATTTATGCATCATTTTCACATATAAGAAGGAAAATATTTTTATGAAAGTGAAGAGAAAGTTTTCGAATAAATAAAATGATACATTTTTAAATAAAAAAACATTCATTAAATTAAAAAAAACGTAGATATATGTTGATATATACTTGTTAATATCAATTTTAGTTTTAAATAATTAAGCTAAACTGGGGTATTGCCTGTTCCGAGCAATTTTAATTAATCAATTTTAAACATTCTATTTTTTTTTTTTGTTTAATAAAATATGATTTCAAAAAACTGAGAATGCTACATAGATGTGTCCTTTGTTTCACTCACAAAATTTCCTGAAATAGAAAATACTCTCATATTGCGACCAAATTATGCTTGATTGTTTTTAAAGCCTGATATAATAATTCTAAGTTTTTTGTTCTTTAATTTGAAGCTTCTAGGGTTTAAAACTCTTTTTTTTTAAGTTTGAGTAGAGCAAGTTACTTCTTCAAGAAGAAGTCACACTGATTTAAATTAATATATACACTAGTATAAAAATCTAAATTATTATATACAAAACCTTTCTGGAACCATTGCAGACTGATAAGATATCAAATGCTATAGAAACGATATGATTTCAAGAATCAAAATTTCATCTATCTTTTATATTTGGCTATATTTGTCATTTTCCATTTATAGAGTAAAAACCGACTTTTTTCACAAAAAACCGGTTTTAGAATTCCATAAATTTCGCCGATTTTTTTTTTTTTTTTGAAAACCGACAAACCCTAATACCATCATGTTGACTTACGGGGCATAACTAGTGTGAAATTTTCAAAAAATCGAATTTACAATTTTTCATATTTCGATAGATTATACCTTTAAAAATAATATAACAAAATTTAAAATCGATATCTTGAAAAGTTTTTGAGTTACAACCATTTAAAGAGTATATATATATATATAGTATATAGCAGGGCTTCTTAAAGTGTGGGTCGCGACCCCCAGGGGTTTATTATGCCGATTATTTTCACGATAATTTATGGCTTCTCTCAAGCTATGCTATTTGACCAATATTTTTGATAAAATCAATGATATGAATTTATCAATGCAGGGAGTCTGCATTAATATGTTTATGTGAAAAAATAAACTTGAGGCCTTTGTTAAAATGATTTTTATATGGAAAACTTAAATGGAGTGGAAAGTGGGTCGCTCAAAATGTTTCCATTTACTGACGAGTATATAATCAGTAACAATATTTCAAAAAAGATACTCCTATAACAAAAATTATAGTTAATCATTTGACGGTATAGAATTTTACATGCATAGGTATTTTTCTAATGATATCGATACACAACAATGGATTTGCAATCCATTTTCATTTGAAATGGAGGAAATTAATTTTTTAAACTTAAAAGCACAAGAAGAATTTGCCGAATTATACCTTGCGACTCAGATTTTCTCAAGTGCCTGTGCATGAATTTTGGATAGAAATCAAATCAGAATATCCCCTACTATCGGAAATAGCAATGAACAAATTACTGCCATTTCGAGCAACATATTTATGTGAATCAGCCTTTTCCACATTAACTTACATTAAATCAAAGTATCGTGTTCAACTTTAATAAACGTTGAAAATTTATTACAATCTGCACTAACTCAAATTGAGATTGATATAATTATTTGTGTAAAAATAAACAATTACATCCGGTACATTAATATTGTTTAGTGTTAATAATATGTTTTTATTAAAAAAAATGTTACAAAAGTTTATTTTTTCTATTTAATATACAGATATAGTTTTATGTTTTCTTATAAATTGTTACAAAAGTTTATTTTTTCTATTGAATAAATATATATGTATAGTTTTATGTCAACGTTTCCAATTATATATATGTGACATGAATGAGCACATATTCTTTTACCCTTATTTTAATTACACTGTAAAATAGTGCGATATTACATCTACTAGATGTAGATGTTAATATATATTTCATTATAAGGAAATCGTTTAAAATTTTCTAAGCTTGAAGGGGGTCGCTATATAAAAAAGTTTAAGAAGCCCTGGTATATAGTATAACGATCATTTTATCTTTAAACGCGTTTGTCTCGAAACAGCATTTTCCGAATTTGCTGCAGTGATTACTCAAAAACGAATGATCCGATCACTAGCAATTTTTTTTTACATGTTCTATATTATAGTTCTCCGTAAAATGAACTATCGATTTTTTTATTGGATCAAAAATCGAATTTTGGCAGTCCAAAACCGACCAAAATTTTGGGTAAAATTCGACTTTTTTTAAAAAAACGCCGTCATTTTGTCAATTTTTGATTTGTTTCTTTATCGTAGTTCATTTCACAGACAATATAATCTAGTTTAACGAGAATTTTTTTTTTAATTTCATCCACGTAGAAGGCCGGAATCACTGCTGCAGTGAAGGGCCTTTTTTGTCGCGCCGTTGGAGATCGACGATAACTTAAAGAATATTTAATTATTATTTTTTAAATTTTACTATGTATTCATGAAACATGTATAAATATAGTCCTAAAATTTTGAAATGATTGATGAAGTAGTTCTTTTAATATAAATTCCCAAAAATCACCGTTTTTTACTCGGTTACACTAGTTGTGCCCCTTAAGGAAGGTTTTAGTATACCCATATATCCATTACCATTTACCTGCATATAAGATAGAGTCGCAAAAACATGGGTAGAGATAGTGTGACGTCATAAGGCACCAATTCGGTGCCAATAATTCCGCCCTTGTTCGCCAATTTGGTCGTCCAATGAAAATAGTATTGTCCTGGTATAGGATGAACTGCACAAATGCACAATTCGATGGATATTTGGGAAATTCTTTGCCAGGTCATCGCTATTCGCCAGTCGTCTGCACAGTTGTCGATCATGAACAACTAGAAGGTAAAAATAAATGAGGTTTAAGAGGTTACTAAAAGGGTTTCTAGATGGAACTGGAGTTATGGATAGAGAAAGTATTTTTTTTTTTGAAGTAGAACTTCTTTAGGCGCGACATGGGTGTAAATCCGTACAAATGCAACGGAAATTGTTACGCCAAGCTGAGATGACTTGCGCTTACGACGCTACTTAGCGCAGCTATCGCAATTATTCGATCTAGTCTGCGAGTAAAACAAAAAATACATCAAATGTCAAATCATATGTCAAAAACAATCAAAAAAATGTGTCGACTTTCACTTGAGTTTTGTATTTCGCTCGTAGTCTGGCTATATGCTTTGTGTGTGATCGACTTTGGTTTCAAGTTGACTTAAAAATATCAAATGATGCTCAAAAACAAATTTTTAATAATGGTTTTCTGAATATTGATTCAAATAATCAGGTTGGATGTCAAACTTGTCGAAAGGCATTAAATTCGAGTAAAATTCCCACTTTGTGTAAATTTAACGGGTTTGTATTAGGTTGTCAAATATCTCCCTTCCGCCTTTTTGTATTACAAACCAATAGCAAAAAAGCGGAAGGGAGATATTTGACAACCTAATATTTCCACCTATACCAAATTATCTACCTAAACTAGATACTGTATCTAAAAGGTTAATTTCACCTAGGTTGTGTTTCATGAAAATTAGACGATTGCGACATGCAAATGGACAATTTGGAATATTTTGCCAAATTATAAATGTGCCTGTTGACATTAATAATATGGTTAATTTATTACCTCGTAATATTGATGATGATCATTGCGTTAACGTTTACATAGAAAAGAAAATGATTCATAGATCAAGCTATGTGCAGGACTTGATGAATAAAACAAATATAAAAGTATGGCTTCAATTTTTCAGGCAAGACAGATATTACAGCTGTTCAAAGAATGAGATTATATCACCAGCGAAAAAGTAAAAAAAATACAATCAGTAAATTAATGTATGTTAATTTTAATTACATGAAGTTTTCAAACACCATTGTTACAGGATGAGTTAATTTGCAAAAACAATATTTGTTTAGGCGTTGTTTAACATAATCCACTGTGTGAACGAATATTATAGAATTTATTAATCAGCAATTACTTTGAACCGATCATGTCATATTTCAAGTATGACCTTGATTACATTACTGCTTGTAAATATTATACATATTTTTAATGCAATCATAAATATATAATTTATAATTTTAATCATTATATAAATGTGTATAATGATTGACGACACTAATAAATGTGTGCATCACGAGTGTTACCATATTACTATGTAATAAACATTATTCAAAATTGTTATATGATGTATTTATTTTTACTTAACTTAAATTTGCTACTTTGTACAGTAGCAAATAAGTTTTACTTCAATCGCGTGTGATCCTTACGCGCACTCTTTTTTTTAATTGTAATGTTTATTACAAATAGTTAACATCTAGCAATATTGATAAATAAAAACATAAATTTAAATAAATAAGAGAGCAAAGAATAGAATTTACATGAAAATAATATCCGTAGTATGATGATTTAATCTTATATATAGAAATTGCCGGGAAAACCCTAAAAACAGCCTTTTCTTTTTCTCATACAAGCGTTTTCTAACCAAAACGTAGAATCAATTTGAGCTTTATTGCAATTAAATAAAGTTCATATTAAATTACAAGCACTCACTGTATACTCCTCCTAAACGATTATGCGAATTTTGATAAATCTTTCTGAAGTTTGTTAAGGAAATTTTCTAGGATGTATGTGACTATAAAGTACTGGGATGTATGTGCAATATTGCAGAAATAAATGGAAAAAAATGCAAAAAACGACATGTCCTTGTTTGCATTGAAAACAACTGAGAACTATCATCTGCCAAAAATTTCATTTTACTTTTGAACCCAAACAATATTAGAATATGTATAATAAATTTATGATTATGAATAAGAACAATGAAATGTCTACATTATTATATGCCAAAAAGCAGCTGAGATGTGTCAGAAATTAAAATAATATAAAATACAGTGTATGTATGGCAGATTGAATGATACAAATATGAACATGATATGACAAATTGATTCACTTAAAATATTACGTAAAATACCTTAATAAATTAATTAATTTTACGTAAAATACCTTAATAAATTAGGTATTCGGATGCATGCGAAAAATAGGAGCGCACGTTTTAGGAGGCGCCAACACAAGATTCAAATATTAATTTTTCAATATAGTTTTTTTCTCGATATATAATTTTTTTGCATCTTTCACTAATCTTTCCTTAATATTTTCAAAATTCGTAAAAATTTCACTATATGACAACAAATGGGAAAGTAGAGATGAGTACATGCAATTCGGCCCTTATGATATCGATTAGGGAAAGTTTAAAATACAATTTTGGATATCTTAAATAACTAAAAAATAATTTAATTTAATCCAACATGAAGTACCAGTGTTATGTTATGGTTATGGTTATATTATAACGTTTAAAAGACTTTAATTTCCTATATAGTGTGGGAATTGAGACTCATCATTTTATCTAAAGCAGTTCTCCATTTAACATCGCTCATATTATAAATGTATATGCATTTTGGCGTAAAGAGTAATTTAAAAAACAATAATTATTATTTTTAAGTAAACGGTAAATATTAGTATATTATATTAAAAAATTGTAGACATGAGCACAGAACAACGTCTGTCGAGTCATCTAGTATAAAATAAAAGCAAACAATAACAAAAATAAAATTAATAAATAATATAAATAATGATAAGGTAAAATGGATCAATAAAGTAGATTGAACATATGTTTACAACAAAGTATCAGTAGGTAAATTAGATTATTATGCTGGTGATAAAAAGAACATAAAATGGATGGACAAATTGGATAATTATTTTTACTACAAAAAAGTGTGGCTAAAAGTGCACCTGACAAAAAATTAGCAGGGTCAATAAAAGTAAATCTTTGACATAATGAAAAAAATTGAAGACTATCACTAACAATGCAGATATTGAAGTTTGTTAATTAAAAAATAAAGTATTAGTTATTGAAGAAGAAGGTAGTTGGAGTTAGCAAATAGTTTTGATTGTTGATTTAAGTAAATTATTATTATAAAAGTGTGTTTTTAAAATCCCGTAGGGTAGTTATAGTAATGGGCTGAAAATCGAAAATGAAAATTTTTGCATTTCTCGACGTTTTGAAGGTTTCTGAACATTTTTAAGAGGCATACCTCAGAAAAAATAGATGTGTGTGTGTGTGTGTTTTGTATGTCCGCAACCGATTTGAATGGTTCAGAAAACATTAAATTCTTATTAATAAGGAGATGTGCTGATTAGTTTTTGGCAATGGCAGGTCCAGCCGTTATGGAGATACGGAGCAAAGAGTGCAGAAAATAGAAATCGAGTTTTTGAGAGAACGGATCATCCGATTTATATGATCCAAAAAAACATTCAGTTCGTAATGACGGAGAAAAGTGATTATTAGTTTTTGGCAAAGGTAGGCCCAGCGGTTTTGGAGATACAGAGCTAAATGTTAAAAAAATGGCAGTTTTTGAGAGAACTAAGCTTCCGATTTAAATGATTCAAAGAACTTTCTGCTTGTTTCAACAAAATAATTGCTTTCGGCAAAAAATTGTAATTTTTTTTTCAAAAAACATTTTTGTAATTTTGGATTAAAAATTCAAAAAATTATCCAGGTTAAGCACAGTCTAAGCTTCACTCCGGTACAAATGCGTTACCCAAGTGCATTCAGACTGTTTATGTCCTGGAGCACTTTTCCAATTTTGTGAAAACTCTTGAAAAATGTGAAAATGCCGCCAAGCTGAGCACAGTATAAGTGAAAATGCCGAAAAGAATTATTTGCAAATACGTTTAGACTGTGACTATACGGGAGCACTTTTTCAATTTTGTGCAAATTAGGCAACCATTTTTTTTTTAATTGAATTCGAAATGAAATGACGATTGTTAATGTGTTCTGTAGAGAAATTGATTTATGATTTATGATTTACATTCGATTTGGTCAGATATAATAATAAGATAGCAAAAATAATGAAAGTTACAGTATTTGTAATAATCTATTTAAAATTTCTCGAATATTTCATTACGGCACGGGAGCAATTTGCCTTAAGGCACGATGCCATACACCACCAGTTTTATTTTTTTTCTTACCTGAACTTCTAAAGCGTGGTATGCTACAATTAATCCAAGTAATATCACAGTTGAAACGGAGATCAAAGTTTTCAGAGCCATCGAATAGAATGAAGCCTGAAATAAGAAAAAATATATATGAAAAATACATTTCAATTGAAAAAAAATAATGCTTGCAAATTTTTTTACTTAAGTGTATTTTTAGTAAAACTTTTTTATATATATTATGTATATATACTAGCTGGTCCTGCAATGTTTTTTTACTTTAATTTTTTTTATTTTCCAGCAGCGATGTAACTTTGATCTTTTGAAAATCTGATGAAGGTTCTGTGGAATTGATGATCACTCGATTATTTTAACCTGGTAGTAGATTAAAAAATTGTACTCCTAGACTAGTAATTCCCAACGTGTGGCGCTCGCCCTACAGAAGAATCCATGTTTAAATTCAGAGGGGGGAGGCAAATTAAAAAATTACACGACTTCAACCCACTTGCTTTGGGTGATTTGAATATAATTTGTAAATACTGTTAAAAAATTGTTAAACATATTATATTATGATCATTGTTTAGTCTAAGTAAGCACAGGATGCATGTGCAAATCATATAATTTTTCCATATATATTTCCATAGCTTAGGTCTAAACATCCCTTTTTAGGTCTAATGCAAACTTTCTGAATATTAGGGATTATAGAAAAATTCCAAATTCTGTATACGTATATTATTAACTTCCCGTAGGGTAAGTTATTGTAATGGGCCGAAAATCGGAATTGAAAATGTTTACATTTCTCGACGTTTTGAAGGTTTCTGAACGTTTTGGCATACTTCAGAAAAAACGGATATGTGTGTGTGTGTGTGTGTGTGTGTATGTATGTATGGATACAAATTTTCGCCCACGTTTTCGGGCGTACGGATCAACCGATTTGAATGGTTCAAAAAACATTCGATTCCTATTGATAGGGAAAAGAGCTGATTAGTTTTTGGCAAAGGCAGGTCCAGCCGTTTCGGAGATACGGAGCAAAGAGTGCAGAAAATAGAAATCGAATTCTTGAGAGAGCGGAGTATCCGATTGGAATGATCTAAAAAACATTCAATTAGTAATGATTGGGAGAAGTGTTTATTAGTTTTTGGCAGAGGCAGGCCCAGCCATTTTGAAGATACGGGGCTAAATATGTAAAAAATGGCAGGTTTTGAGAGAACTAAGCGTCCGATTTAAATGATTCAAAAAACTTTCTGCTTGTCTTAACAAAATAATTGATTTTGGAAAAAAAATTGTTCAAATGTTTTTTTTTTTTTTTTTTTTTAGTTTTTTGTATATCGTAAATATTTCAGATTTTATTTTTAATTCTGACTATAGTTCTAATATACTTTACAAATAATTTCAATTCTGCAATTCAGTTTATATAATTCTTATAAATATTGCGCAATGTTACAATATTTATAATAATCTATTTGAAAACATTCAGTATTCCTCGAACATTTCGTTACGGTACGGGAAGTTCCAGCAATTTGCTTTAAGGCACGATGCCACAATTGCCTCAAGACAGAATTCCACTTACAGCTAGTTAGTCTGTATATTTATAAATTGCCATACCTCCCAAACAGCGGTATAATAATTTTTATATTATATTTTTAAATTTAGAATTTTTAGAATTCAGTAAGTTGCGAGACTAAGAACACCTTAAGGGCGTATTCCTACTGTAGAAGCATGAATTTTGGCCGGTTTTTGAAGCGCTGTATAAAGGAAACAAATTATATTTTTACTATCGATTTTTTATGATTTGTTTATTGATATTTTATTATTACATAAAAAAATTATTAAAAAAAAAATAATTAAAATTCACAAAGTTATGAGCAGTCAAAGTGGGGGTTCCCAAAAAAAGAGGGTGTCCTGGCGTACATGATTCCAACCCTCCTGGTGATTTGAAACATAAAAAATAGATGGATTCTTAATTATTATAGATGCCGCTATCGTATGAACCTTGGATAAGTTAAAAAAAAAATTTTTGTTTGAATGGCGACAGTTTGAAAAAAAAATTTTTTCATGTTTTTTTTAACAATTCCGAATTTTTTAAAAATACTAAAAGAAAAGTTATAGTTTTGGGAAAGGTCCATGCGATAAAGCGATGTATGGAGAAGATCCTCTCCAAATTTGAAGTAAATCGGTTCATTAGAACTCGAGATATCCTTACCGCCAGCTCGAAAAAAGTAGTTCCGAGAAAAACGCATTCAAAGTTTTGAGACTCGGACGGACCCAAACCGAGGCCACGTCACTTAAACGGCTATAACTAAGGAAATAATAGTGATTTTGAAAAATCCTTTCAATGACATATTTCTGAATAACTAAACTTTGAAAATATGAAAAAAAAATTTTTCGATTTTTTTCAAAATTCTACAGTAGAATACCCCCTTAAGAAATTCAGCTCGCAAAAGTTACTCAAACATTTAATAAAATTTATAGTTCTATGTCTATTGTCGCATAGTGCACACACATTCGTTTAAAAGTGCAGTAATTAATTTTTTATGAAGTGATAACGGCAAAGGCAGCAGTAAGGTGTAATCGACGCCTTAACGGATATTTTAGATATTTAATACCGAGATAAAATTTCTTATAGAAAAAATAATATTTATAAATTAAATCTTATATCTTATCTTATAAGTCTTATCTCATCTTATCTTATAATCTTATAAAATTCGCATTTCTTATACACTAACACCTACATCATAGGTTCCTATTCGTGTATTTCTATAGCCTTACGTGCATTCTATACTACATGCCTTACATCTATACCATGCGCTATATTTCATCACATACTCTCAAATCCCTACATTGTATACCGAATACACCTAACCTATATCTACTATATATCCTATTACCTATATTTTTTTTACACGCTACATTAACCCTACCGAGAATCGAACCCGGGTCCGCCGCGTGGAACGCGACGACCTTAACCACTACACCACCGTAACCCCTACGATCAATCGTCTTTCGAAGCGTCTCGTCGCGCCACCTTAGTATTAATTACCCAATTAATTAGAAAATGAACCGCGGTAACAACAGTGCAGTCCTAATAATATTATTAGTGGGGGTAGCCGATAGAGTAGTGGTTAAGGTGCGCGACTTCCACGCGGAGGTCCCGGGTTCAATTCCCGGTATAGACAATAGATAATATATATAATAGGTAGAGATAATACATAGGGCGTAAGGTAAACCTATATAATATAGGTGAATATATAAATTAGACAGTAGTATTTATAAGAAGTAAAAGGTATGTAAGTATATAATAAGTTAATGGTATCTCACGGTATGATAGATAATAGATATCTATCTATGATATACAATAATATAGTATAGTATGATAGGTAATAGGTTATCATATTATTAGGTTAAGTCTTATAAAGAATTGTAATAAATCTTGAGTACGTTTATATCATAATAAATACATGTAGGTATTAATGAATACAAATAATACCAGAATAAATATAATTAATGTCATTGAAGAATATAAATTATGTACTCAATGATTCCCTCATACTTGTACAATTTAATGTATAGACTAGCTGTATATAATAGAGTTAATTATATAATAAGTCAATATATTACATTTGTGAGGTCTTATCGAACTAGTTGGTTTGGTATTTAGCCTTGAGGCAAGTTACATGAACTTCCCGATATGTGCAAATAATCGACTTAATCAAAAAAAAAATGTGTAAATAATATACTTCATCAATCCTACTTTAAAAAAAAACGATAATAATTTTAGCAAAGTTTGACGAATTTTTGAAATTAAACTACTTGTCGTAAGGCCGTAATATTACAGTAAGTAAAAAAAGTTCCATGAAAATAGGCTTAAATTTTTTTTCAACAGTTAATTACAAGAAAACGGCTCGGTAGATTTTCACCTAAAATTAATCAGTATCATTCCCAAATGATATCTTTCGAACAGTTTTTGATTTTTTAAAATCGGTTCGGTAGGATGAGCTTAAATGTGGACGAAAAGTTTAACACTTTTTTTTTGAATTACAAAGAAACGGCTTGTCAGATCGTTGCACAAAACTGACAAACAATAGTCCTCACCGAAATACATCAAGTGGCTTTTAAATTTCTAAAATCGGTTCAGGCGTTTTTGAGAAAACGTCGATCAAAAGTCTAATTTTGACAAATGCCAAAAAGACCATACTGATTTTTGCAAACTTTGACAAATTTTTAAAGATGAACCAGTTGTCGTAGGGCCGTAATATTTTAGTATGATCTAGAAGACTATGGTATCTATCGTCAAAAAAATAATCATAAGAATCGTCGAAATTTTTTTTTTTAAAACTTTATTACAAGAAAACGGCCCGGCCGATCTGTGCCAAAAACTAATCAGCACGATTCCCAACCAATATCTTTCGAACGGTTTTTGAATTTTCAAAATCGATTCAGAATTGCGGGCTAAAACGTAGACGAAAAATTTTTCACTTTTCTGCCATTTATAAAGAAACGGATTGGCCGATCGTCGCACAAAACTGACAAACAATAGTTCTCGTCGAGATACATCGAATGGCTTTTAAATTTTTGAAATCGACCCAGCCGTTTTCGAGAAAACGTCGATTTACGGCAAAAAATCTGTTCACATACACACACACACACATAATTAAATTATATATATATATATATATATATATATATATATAATTTATTTTATGTATATATTTGTTTATTCTTGTATCCAATATCATTGAAAGCAAACGTAAGTTCAAGTAAGTATTAAATATATGTATT
>NW_020537324.1:77438064-77467785 GCF_003426905.1 Ctenocephalides felis | reverse complement strand
TTTTTTACTCGCAGACTAGATCGAATAATTGCGATAGCTGCGCTAAGTAGCGTCGTAAGCGCAAGTCATCTCAGCTTGGCGTAACAATTTCCGTTGCATTTGTACGGATTTACACCCATGTAGCGCCTAAAAAAGTTCTACTTCAAAAAAAAAATACTTTCTCTATCCATAACTCCAGTTCCATCTAGAAACCCTTTTAGTAACCTCTTAAACCTCATTTATTTTTTACCTTCTAGTTGTTCATGATCGACAACTGTGCAGACGACTGGCGAATAGCGATGACCTGGCAAAGAATTTCCCAAATATCCATCGAATTGTGCATTTGTGCAGTTCATCCTATACCAGGGCAATACTATTTTCATTGGACGACCAAATTGGCCAACAAGGGCGGAATTATTGGCACCGAATTGGTACCCTATGACGTCACACTATCTTTACCCATGTTTTTGCGACTCTATCTTATATGCAGGTAAATGGTAATAGATATATGGGTATACAAAAACCTTAAGGGGCACAACTAGTGTAACCGCCTAAAAAAAGGTGATTTTTGGGAATTAATATTAAAAAACTACTTAATCAATCATTTCAAAAATTTAAGAATATATTTATACATGTTTGAAGAATACATAGTATACATTTTTGAAGAAAAAAATCGAATATTTTTTAAGTTATCGTCGATCTCCAACGGCGCGACAAAAAAAGGCCCTTCACTGCTGCAGTGATTCCGGCCTTCTACGTGGATGAAATTAAAAAAAAAATTCTCGTTAAACTAGATTATATTGTCTGTGAAATGAACTACGATAAAGAAACAAATCAAAAATTGACAAAATGACGGCGTTTTTTTAAAAAAAGTCGAATTTTACCCAAAATTTTGGTCGGTTTTGGACTGCCAAAATTCGATTTTTGATCCAATAAAAAAATCGATAGTTCATTTTACGGAGAACTATAATATAGAACATGTAAAAAAAAATTGCTAGTGATCGGATCATTCGTTTTTGAGTAATCACTGCAGCAAATTCGGAAAATGCTGTTTCGAGACAAACGCGTTTAAAGATAAAATGATCGTTATACTATATACCAGGGCTTCTTAAACTTTTTTATATAGCGACCCCCTTCAAGCTTAGAAAATTTTAAACGATTTCCTTATAATGAAATATATATTAACATCTACATCTAGTAGATGTAATATCGCACTATTTTACAGTGTAATTAAAATAAGGGTAAAAGAATATGTGCTCATTCATGTCACATATATATAATTGGAAACGTTGACATAAAACTATACATATATATTTATTCAATAGAAAAAATAAACTTTTGTAACAATTTATAAGAAAACATAAAACTATATCTGTATATTCAATAGAAAAAATAAACTTTTGTAACATTTTTTTAATAAAACATATTATTAACACTAAACAATATTAATGTACCGGATGTATTGTTTATTTTTACACAAATAATTATATCAATCTCAATTTGAGTTAGTGCAGATTGTAATAAATTTTCAACGTTTATTAAAGTTGAACACGATACTTTGATTTAATGTAAGTTAATGTGGAAAAGGCTGATTCACATAAATATGTTGCTCGAAATGGCAGTAATTTGTTCATTGCTATTTCCGATAGTAGGGGATATTCTGATTTGATTTCTATCCAAAATTCATGCACAGGCACTTGAGAAAATCTGAGTCGCAAGGTATAATTCGGCAAATTCTTCTTGTGCTTTTAAGTTTAAAAAATTAATTTCCTCCATTTCAAATGAAAATGGATTGCAAATCCATTGTTGTGTATCGATATCATTAGAAAAATACCTATGCATGTAAAATTCTATACCGTCAAATGATTAACTATAATTTTTGTTATAGGAGTATCTTTTTTTGAAATATTGTTACTGATTATATACTCGTCAGTAAATGGAAACATTTTGAGCGACCCACTTTCCACTCCATTTAAGTTTTTCCATATAAAAATCATTTTAACAAAGGCCTCAAGTTTATTTTTTCACATAAACATATTAATGCAGACTCCCTGCATTGATAAATTCATATCATTGATTTTATCAAAAATATTGGTCAAATAGCATAGCTTGAGAGAAGCCATAAATTATCGTGAAAATAATCGGCATAATAAACCCCTGGGGGTCGCGACCCACACTTTAAGAAGCCCTGCTATATACTATATATATATATATACTCTTTAAATGGTTGTAACTCAAAAACTTTTCAAGATATCGATTTTAAATTTTGTTATATTATTTTTAAAGGTATAATCTATCGAAATATGAAAAAATTGTAAATTCGATTTTTTGAAAATTTCACACTAGTTATGCCCCGTAAGTCAACATGATGGTATTAGGGTTTGTCGGTTTTCAAAAAAAAAAAAAAAATCGGCGAAATTTATGGAATTCTAAAACCGGTTTTTTTGTGAAAAAAGTCGGTTTTTACTCTATAAATGGAAAATGACAAATATAGCCAAATATAAAAGATAGATGAAAGCGTTTTGATACTTGGAAATCATATCGTTTCAATAGCATTTGATATCTTATCAATCTGCAATGGTTTCCAGAAAGGTTTTGTATATAATAATTTAGATTTTTATACTAGTGTATATATTAATTTAAATCAGTGTGACTTCTTCTTGAAGAAGTAACTTCCTCCACTCGAACTTAAAAAAAAAAGAGTTTTAAACCCTAGAAGCCACAAATTAAAGAACAAAAAACTTAGAATTATTATATCAGGCTTTAAAAGCAATTAAGCATAATTTGGTCGCAAGTATGAGAGTATTTTCTATTTCAGGAAATTTTGTGAGTAAACAAAGGACACGTCTAAGCAGCAATTCGATAGACGTTCTCAATTTTTTGAAATCATATTTTATTAAACAAAAAACAATTAGAATGTTTAAAATTAATTAATTAAAATTACTCGGAACAGGCAATACCCCAGTTTAGCTTAATTGTTTTTAAAACTAAAATTGATATTAACAAGTATGTATCAACATATATCTAATTTTTTTTTTAATTTAATGCATTTTTTTATTTAAAAATGTATTATTTTTATTTATTCGAAAACTTTCCTTTCACTTTCATAAAAATATTTTCATTCTTAATGTGAAAATGATGCATGAATAACGAATAACTACTTTCAAAGTTATTTAATCAAGATAAACTAATATTTTTCAGTTCTACTAAATAAAATTAAGATAATTTTGTTTACTATTTATAAAATTGAACAATAAATAAATACAGTCAAATACTGCTCTAAATCACACTAAATTTGCGGATAAATTACAGAATGTTCGAGCAAAAATTTATTTTCTAGATAAAATTCGAAAACCGGTTGAAACCTGTTTTTTAGTAAAATTAAAATTCGAAAACCGGTTTTCTGAAATGTCGGTCTTTGTATAAACCCTAATACCAAGTTTTACTGAACTAGTTCTAACAGTTTAGGAGCAGTTTGGTGTCATATAAAGTTTTATATATAATTTTTTTTTTAGGGTTATGCTGCTCCACAGCAAGTTGTTCACAGATGCTTCTAGTAGGAGCATTGGTGCCCTAAATAGGATAAATTTTAATACTAGATTTGTATTAAAAACGCTCATGACGATCTGTCCAGGAACTGTTCTTCTGGTGTTCATGGTTTCTTTGTGGATTATTGCGAGTTGGACGTTGAGGCAGTGCGAAAGGTAGGATAATAAATTATATTTTTTGAAAATATTTATTTGTATATCGTTTATATTAAATTTATATTGCGAAAATTCCTTTGGGTTTTTGGTCGACGCGTTGAAAGCAAAAATTTTGAGGTTAGGGTTGACAGGTTTCACAAGTGACTCGGGGAATAATTGGAATTTTTGGAAATATTTGTATTTGTTCATGAAATTTGAAAAAAATCTAATTTCTTATTCCAAATTTTTTATTGATATAAAATATACATAATTGCAGTATATTTTTATTAATTTTGCAAAAATTGTTAATAATACTTAATTTAAATTTATATATTATTAAAGTTGTATTATACAAAATTTAATTATTTTTTTTGCTTAAACTTTTTTAACTTTGGAGTCGATTTTTATTATTTCAACACTCATAGTTTTTTTTACAAATATTTTATTGTATGTAAAATATACATAATTATAATATATTTTTATTAATTTTGCAATAATTGTTAATAATATTTAATTTAAATTTTATATTATTAAAGTTGTATCATACAAAATTTACATTAGTAATTTTTCGCTGAAACTTTTTTAACTTTAAATAGTTATTTGATATTTTAGTTCTCATTTTTTTAATGAAAATGTAATTTACTTTTTATAAACAAGTTTTGATGATTTAATTTTTTAGTTTCCTAAACAAATATAAATACTTTAAGAGGATTTTCAATTATTTTTTGGGTCACTATCGTTTCGATTTACATAAAATTTTATACAAATATAATAAATTGTCGCCGAACAAATATACAAAACTAGAAATAGAAAGTACTGATTTTATAATATTTTAAAAATTTATCCACATTTTTTTATTAAAATGAAAAATATCACATTTATACACCACTTGGAGTAGATCAATATCAATCTTCAATATAATATAAAAAATCCCATAAAATTATTAAAAATTGAAATTGTACGAAATTCTTTTACTAGTATTTAATTTTTTTATTCACAAAAATACTCAAATTTTTAGAATCAAATTAGATCTTTATACTATATATATTAATTAATAATATTCATTAAGTTTTAACATTTCTGACTCCAATTGTCACATATATGTATATATTATAAAATTTAAAACACATTTATAGAAATTTTGCATGAAATTCACCTTCACAAATACGAACTAATTATATATATATATATATATATATATTTATATATATATCCACATAAATACATAATTTTTGTTCATTATTCGTGCAAAGAAAAATGGCAAATTTTGACTACTTATTTTTCTAAAAGAAATTTGTTGTTATTAAAATAGTTAAGATTCTCGAAATCTAAATAAAAGTGCGGGCATTTAAATTTTACTATTACAGAACTTAATATATATAATTAAAAAAAATGACAAACTATTATTGTTTTTGGCACTAATGCAAAATTATAAATCTTCTACTACAACTAAATCTTTATATTTAGTGCAAAAATTGCACAAAGCTTGAAAATTTTATGTTATATAAAAATTCTAGCCTAATAATATGATAATATTCAATTGTTTTTTACATTTTTCCTCAAAAACGAAATATCTTTCCTAATTTGTACTTGAAAGACTTTATTTTGGGTTTATGTAATTATTTTATTATTATCATTATTAGTATATATAAAACTATTATTATTATAGTAATATATATGAGTTACTAATAATTACTGCTTGTATTAATATCTTAATTTTTTTTATAAATTTTAGTCATTTTGTTTATTTATGAATAGCTTAAAAATTATTTTTTAAAAATTCAATTTTAGTTTTACAAGTTTTAGTTCATAATTATTTTTAGTGCTATGTTTTATTTTTATTTATTCAATTTAAATAAATTATGCTTCTTTTTTATTTATATAAATTAATAACTTTATATAATTTTTCTATGTTTTATTCTTATCATCATCAATTTAGTTTATATAAATTTCGCATATTTTTCAGTTAATTCATTTTATTTGTTAATTTTATTTTTTATGTTTATTTCATTAACTTCTAAACAATTTGTTTTTTTATTATAATTAATATTTTAATAATGTTTTATTTTTGCTAATGATAATTATATATTCAATTGTAATTTTTGACAAGGTATTTTCATATTACTATTATATTAACGTAGTCAAAATTTGCCATCACAACCATTTCACTAAAAATCTTTTCAATATTGCACTTTTAGATTAGTTTTTATTAGAATTCTAGTTAGATTTTGATGTTTTTGCTAGTTTGTGGTGCATCTTCAATGTGTTTTTCTAAATCTCTATGTTTAATGTAGTATATAGTAGTTTTAAGATAATTCGTAGAAATTTTTAGATGATTTATTTAGATATCGCTCACGTTATGCAAAAGCTGCACTTTGCACTAGAAAATGATTTTTGTTCCAACTTTTCTTCACTTTTGTCACTTTATATGGAATCTTATATACATATATATGGATTTATATATATATATATATATATATATATATATATATATATGGCACTAGATGAAATTGTTCAGGAACAAATATGTTCTTGAAAACTCTTTAAAAAATAATTTCTTTCGTTTTATTTTTGCGATCCAAAAGCATTTCGACCGAACTTAAAATTGTCTTTAAAATTTATTCTGAATGTCTATATAATTAGTTTGATATTAATAGTTTTTTGGGACTTGACATATTTTTGCAAAATCGATAAATTAGTTAGCTTAAATTATTTTGCTCTTATATGACAATTTTCGTATATGAACACTTCGTATAGGTTTGTTTTAAATTATACTAATTCATTTCTTTGAAAATATTCCATTTAATAAATTTTTATGCGATTCAAATGCGTTCTTAAATAAATTAAGACAATAGACAAATAAATAATACATGATTGTTTTTTTGTTTATGCTTACAAAAGTAAACAAATGCAAATTGCTGATTCTGTATGAAAAATATCACAATCAATCCTACAGCATTTAAAATAAATTTTATAACTTTAAACTTTATATATATACATACTCTTACTTTAAATTCATTCACCTAAACATATTTTTATCAATTTGAATATTAACTATAACAATTTTCATATTTATTTTTAAATTTTTTGCATGATTGGATAAATATTTAAATCTTTAAATCTTTCTCTTATAAAGTATATTTAAATTATATATTTCACTAAAATGGTCTATAAAATTAAATTATAAGAAATTCTAGAACAATGAATTCAAAAGCGTCTTTTATAATTCATAAAAAAATCATAGTAAATATAAAATTGCACCTTTGAATTTCTTTTGAACGTTTTAATTTTAAGATGTCAGTTTATTTAGCACTTAAACGTAATTTAAAAAAATATTAAAACATTTTTATTTTTTATATTTAGGAATACACGCTATAGCAAAAACACACATTTTTAATTAATCTTACCATTTATTTTATTAAGTTTAGCAAAATTTATTTATACTTAAATATTTATTGCCAAGTGATACATTATACATATATACAAATTCCTCAAATACTAGTTGGTATTGGTATTTTGCCTTAAGGCAAGTTACATGAACTTTTCGATATGTGTAAATAATCGACTTAATCAATAAAAAATATATTAATTTATGAGTAGTTAAAAGTATTCCCAGTGGATTTATTACACATCATTGCAAACGAACGAATTTTCTAAAAGCAAATTTTCAAAAATCAATATTTTTTATATTTGAACTAGTTTCCCTAGGACTTTAATAGTTTAGTATGTTCGTTAACACCAAGTACTATATTGTTATACAAAGTAAATCGTCTAATTTTAATTTTAACAAACGTCAAAGAAACTACTCATTTTCTCAAACTTTTATGAATTTTTAAAATTGAACTACTTGTCGTAAGGCCGTAATATTTCAGTAAGTTCTATAGGACCATGATATATATCGCTTTATATATATATATATATATATATATATATATATATATATATATATATATATAAAAGTTCCATAAAAATCGGCTTCAATTTTTTTTCAACAGTTAATTACAAGAAATAATTCTATATATATATATATATATATATATATATATATCCATCTTTCCCAAAGTGCCAATTACAATTTCCCAAGCCGGTCTAATTACTTGAGATTATTAAGAATCTTTTAGAATTAGAACATTGAGCCTTTCTAAGACTTCAAAGTCAAGAGTCTTTCTTTAGTCGTCTTCTTGTATTGGAAAATGCTTTTCCAGAATAATTGGAAAAGTTCGGTAAAAGAAAACGAAGATTAATTCTACCAAAATAAATGAACAAGCAAAAATTACTAAATCATATATATATATATATAATTATATATATATATATATATATATATATACAGTTTAACAGACGGAAAATTTTAAAAACAAAGTTTATTAATAAGGAAATTATCAGGGTAAATGAATTTTGTGAAAAGTTTTTATGGGAATTAAGAAAATAATTGCCTTGCAAATTAATTTTTTTGGTATAAGTTCGTTGATTCAAAAAAGTATGGGCAATAGGCTGATATCTTAAACATATATAATATTAAAAATAAATTTCAATCTCCAGAAATAATTCTAAAATTAGCACTTGATATAAAAAGTATTTGAAATGAAATTAATTAATTTAATATAATTAATATTAAAAATGAAAAGCTTGACAAATTCAAAACTTGTTTAATTTAGAACTCTCAAAAATCTAAAAAAATTATCATACGGAATTTTTATATCCAAATTTAATTTTTTAACAAATAGCAGTATTATTAAAATTTGTATTTTGTAATTAAGGTCTGATATATTATTTTTACTAATTTATTTATAGAATTTGTAGTGCTTGCTCAAGTACTAACAAAAAAATTAGAGGCTTAATTTTTTTTAAAAATAGTTTAAATTATTACAAATATATTATACATTATATTAATATAAAATTTACAAAAAAAATGTACATAAATGTAATTTTATATTAGTAGTGCACCTCGCTTACTAATTTAAAATCTAAAAAAAGTAGACAAAGTATTTTTACTAATTTATCATAAAATCATAACTAGATTCATCATATATTTTCATCTAGTATTATTTTAGATAAATTTCGTGTGTGTAAATTAAATTCATATCATAATATTATATTATATAACATATTATATGACATATAGTAGAATTTGCTGAATTACTTAGGTAGCTAGGGGCACTTTTGTACATTTTATAAAAACACTTCTGAGGCTTTATAAGTAGTTTTTGAATTTTTCATTTATTTTTGAATATTTTTTTGTTTTTAATTTTATGGTTGGTCGTAAGGAGCCGAGTTAGTAAAATAAATTTTTATTGCTTTCTGCGATTTTAAAATACATTAAATAGTACAAGTATTTATTTTATTTAGATTGTAATTGCTTAAGATAAAAGATTCAATATTTTTTCACATTTTTTTTTGTACAATTTTGAGCACTCGAAACAAAAATCTTGGATTTTAAACATTTTTATTTATTTATCTAGAAAAATTTATATATTTAAATTTTTTTTATAAATGAATTCATTTTTGCGTTTAAGTCACTAATAATTTTTAATGATTATCAAAGTGTTTTTTTTTATTTTGAATTGAATACAGAATTTATATTTGATTTATTAACAAATAATATATTCATTGAAAAAATATACATAATATAAATATTTATACATAATTACATACATAGCATTTTTTTATAAAAATGTTATTATTGTGAAAAAGTGTATTTCCACTAAAATAATATTTTTCTTTATTTCATGATATTTCTTTTTAAATTTTTTTGTTAAGTGTGAAAATGTACTTACTAATCGCAATTTCAAAATACGATTTATTTTTTACAATTTTAATAATTCTATTATTCATTCTATATTTTTAACTTTATATATTTTATAAATGAATTTATATACTTTTGTAACAAATTAGAAATTCGTTTTATTATACAATACAAAACATTAAAAAAATTTAATGAATATTTATGTATAAAGTATTTGTATAGCTTGTCATAGCATTTTTTTATTTTATGTAATATAAAAAATGATATAGAATAATTGACCTTAGAGAATTGGAATTTTTCTTATTCATTTTTGAATGAAATTTTAATCAAATATTAATTGCAATTGTAATGCAGGATTAAAAAAAAACTTTTAGTGCCTTTCTTTGATAAATAACGAGCCAGAACTTCAATTTATTTTATTTTATTTTATAAATTTTTGTATCAAGAATACATTTTTATTCATATTCTAGTTTTTAATAAAAATTAAAATAATTAAATAAAATAGTACTAAACAGAAAAATCTTATTCAGGCAACCATCTAACTTATACTAAACGTAAAAATCCTACACTAGATTTTAAAACAAAATTAAAATTATTTTTGCATACTTTTCGAGACTTTTTTTTAATCATCTTCAGGATATAAATACATGAGTTAATAAAAAAGCAAAATAAATCTTAAAAAATTAACAAATGACTAAACAATACTTATTTCTGTGAACCTGACTAAAAATAAAAAATTGGACATCTAGAATTTTTTTTATTGGAAATATAAATTAAAAATAATACTCATATGCATCTAAGATTTTATAAATAAACATTCAGTATAAAATATAAACTGTAAAAAATATCAATTATTTACTTAAATTCGTCTCATATTTTTGAAAATAAAATATCTGTCCTATAAAAAGCACATTTAATTTTTATTAGTTAGAACTCATTGTTGAAAAAAATTAAACCAAATTATATAAGAAAATTATTTTTTAACTCGGCTCCATACCAAAACAATAATATTTATATACAAAATTAATTAAAGTATTTAAATTAACTAAATTTATTTTTTTATTCGTGTCGTGAAAATTTGAAATTATTTCTGTTATTGTATGAAAGTAGATTTTATTCATTAATATTAATAATAATTATTAGTAGTATTTATATTATTAAATGTGTTTTGATGTGAAAGTGCTTTTTCGAAAGTTCCATTTTGTTTTATTTTTTTTAAATTATTAATGTTTTTATGTTGAATGTTTGTGAGAATGTATGTGTCCTTATTTAAAACAAATTTATGTGGAAAATATTTATGGTGTTTCTCATTGAAAATTTTATTATTGTTTACTTAAGCATTAATTTATAAATGATTTTATTTTACTTATTTTACGATTCGATTTTTTTACTTAACCATTTTCATTAAAAATTTATTTATGTAGTTTATTTTTTGTATTTATTTTCATGAGTATTTAATCATTCTTTTGTTCATATTTGTAATTAATTATTTACTTACTATAAACACTAAAAATAATAAAAATATACACTGTAATTAAGTACCACAAGATTAGTTACATAATTTAGTTTTTGATTTTATTTATAATTCTTATATATTTTCTGACTTATTTGTATACTAATAATATATAACTTGCTCTTCATGAGGTATTATTTATTTTTATATGTATTTTTTCATTTATTATATTTTTTTTATTTTTTATATTCTTATTTTTTTATTTATTTTATTATTTCATTTTTTATATTTTTTTATTTTTATTTATTATATTTTTTTATTACATTTTTTATATTTATTTTATTTTTTATATATTAATTTATTTATTTATCGTTGAGAAACATTTGTATAAATATTTACCCAAAAAATTCTCTAATTGTATGCGTAGAAGTATTCCATAAAAAATATTTAAAAAAATCCTATTTAATAATATTTATATTTATACCAAAGACTTAAACTACTGGAACAAAAAATTTTCATCATAAATATTCATTTACCAAAAATAATTTTTTTGGGTCTCCACCTGCTTAAAAACATCATTTTTTCTAAAATTTTATATGAAAAAAAATTATTAGAGATATCAATATAAAATTACACTATTTTTTCTCTTTGTTCCAGTAGTTTAAGTCTTAAAGTTAAATTTAATTTTCATCTTATGTAATTTTAATTGCAATAAATCAAAAAACGGCTTGAAATTACATTTGTGCTGTAAGGGTGATAGATTATATCGATAATGTCGTCTAGATAATCGAATAATGATAATGACATGCATTTTGTGACGTATAATCGATTTAAATTCGATATCGGATAGTTGGGAAACCAAATTACCGGTATTAAAAATAAATAACGTTATAAATATAATTGATACATTTGTTTTATTTTTTTTATCATTTTAAAATCCATACATTTTTCAATTTTTTTAAATATTTTTTAACTTTAGTAACTGCAAATATAACAATGTTATATATAACAAGGTTTACAATAATTTAGTATCTAATTTAGGTACATTAGAAACAATATTAGTTTTATCTTGTCTAAATGTTTGACTAAAAAACAATATTTATATGTAACAAAATTTTAGTAATATCTTAACAAAAATGAATTGAATTTGTAGAAAAATTTTAGTCTTATTTCAATGGAAATAAACTGTGAGGTATTTAAAATTTAATCATTTTTCTAATAACTATTGCAAATTAGAATATTTTGGTGGGATTGTAAAAATTTAAGATAATACGTATTTTATACGATTTTTTTCCAAATTATTCAGAAAAAGTATTAGGGACAACCCTTGATATATATATATATATATATATATATACATAATTAAACCTTCAAAATAAAATAACTTAAATCGAGTTAATCCTCCACCATTAAAGTGGAGTACTAAAATTTCGTCTTTAATGAATAAATCTGGATTTCGAATATTTTATTACATATACTAAATTTTAACTAGTTTATATTTTATATTTGTAACCGTTTTTAGTATTTAAAATATATTTTTTAAACAATTTTTTTCATGGAGCCACAGCTAAATATAAATTCATATTTAAACCATTTTTTCATATAGGAAAGTCAAATAATTTTATCAAAACTTGTTCGTTGATAATTTAAAAAGTTACCTACAAATTAGATTATTTCTGTATTTTGTACATAGTAATTATAAACCTATTATTATTATTACAAAAATAAAATAGAAATTCACACTTAATAAAATTAGGGCATTAAATTAGGGTAAAATTATTCGTTTGATAATTAAATAAAGTTAAATATGTTGTAAAATAAATAGTTTACTAAAACAATTTATTCGAGTTAATATTAATGCATATATTTACTGTCTACTATTACTAGTACTATTTTTAGTGCAATATAAATTGAGTTATAAACTTATTATATATTTTAAATATCAGATATTCAGTTAGTGCTTAAAATTATTCAACTATTCAACAAATATTCTACAAAATTCTGAAAAGCAATTTTATTTATATGATTTTTTTTCGATATTTTGTTGCTAACATTGCTAAATAAAGCTTTCTGATATAATATAAAATTATACATATATTTTTTTCCTTTTGCTGGAAATTGGAAATATTTATATTGTCGTTGTAAGTAATATCTCTATTTTATGAACTCTGAAAATTGCCAACCTCGTTAATTTGAATTTTTTGTTATATTTGGTGCTGAAATCGTAAAATTTATGTTTCTTAATATTGCTGATAAAATATTTTATTAATATAAAATGAATAATCCAATTTCTCTTTCTTTTTGCCGAGAATTTATATTCATCCTATTTTTATAAGTACACACATTTCATTTATTTAAATATTAATATTGAATTTTAAAACATAGCAATTCCATTTATTTGAATTTTTGTCTTAATATTTGCTGCTGAATTCTTAAAATTTATTTTTTTAAATATTTGTTGCTAAAATCACTGAATCAAATATTACATAATGTAAATAATATAAAAATTCTTCATTCTGGAAATTTACATTTATATTATCTTTATAAGTAAATACATTTAAATTCATCGAATATTTATATTAAATTCTGAAAATCCATTCATTAAATTTTGTTTTCTCAATTTTGATTTTTGAGTTAATAAAATTTATTGATAGTAACATTGCTGAATAAAACTAGTTGTGTATGGCATCGTGCCTTAAGACAAATTGCTGGAACTTTCAGCATCATTTTTTTTTTTTTGAATCTTTCAAATCGGATGCTCCGTTCTCTCAAAAACTCGATTTCTATTTTCTGCACACTTTGCTCCGTATCTCCGTAACGCCTGGACTTGCTTTTGCCAAAAACTAATCAGCACATCTCCCTATCAATAGGGATCGAATGTTTTTTAAACCATTTAAATCGGTTGATCCGTGCGCCCGAAAACGTGAACAAAAATTGTGTCTACACATACAAACACATTCATTTTTTCTTAGGCATGCCAAAATGTTCAGAAACCTCTGAAACGTGAAGACATGCTAGAAAAAATTATTTTCAATTTTTGGCCCATTACTATAACTTCAATAAAATATTTCATTGATAATAAAAATAATCTTATATTTTCTGGTAATTTATTATATTCATATTGATAGTAAAATATTTATATATGATATTTTTGTTGAAGATGTTAAAATGTTTAATTTCTTGGAGGGCGTAACATCAAATAAAAAATAAAGATTTTTTTAAAACATCTTTATTTTTCCATACGTAAAATTCTACGTCATCATCAGTTCTGGTTCTACAATTCTGAAAAAAAAACAGAAAGTAACGTTAAAAACTAAATATATGATATTTTTATATTTTGTAAAATCATTATTTATTTGTATGTTAAAATATATCACAATATCTAGTGCAAATATATACAAAAATACAATAAATTTAAGTGCTAATACTAATATATTACAATGCCATAAATAGTTTATTATAATTTTTCAATCATGTTTTTACAGCTGTTTTTTGATTTGCAAACAAATTAATTTCTGATATACAGTTTTTTCTGAATTCTGATTTCAGTTTTTAGTTTTCTTGAACACGTTTAATTAAAATTATTTATATTTATTGATTTGGTCATATAGTTTGATAAGACAAACTTTTGTGTCAAAACGTTTGTAAATTTTAATATTATTTAATATATAGTACATCTAAACATATGAAACAATTTTCAAAAATTGTGCAGAAGGTCGAATTTTCAATAAAAATAAAACGAATTTTCACTTTTAAATCATTTGTCGCTAAGTTACACCTAAAATTTTTTTTTTAAATTTTCAAAAAAATTTCCATGCTATTTCGAAAATTCAAAACTTTGATTGAATTGCGCACTATCTAAAAGTTAATATTAAGAGCTAAAACTTTCAGAAAATTGTTTTTTATAAATTTGGAAGCATTTGAGCCCTTGGGAGCAAGGAAATTCGAAAATGTCCATATTTAGGACCACCCTAATATATATATATATATATATATATATATATATGTAGGTGTGTGTATATTATTATGTGTACGTCATATGGTGTCTATTAAATCAAGGAATTAGTCCAGTATAATATGGGCAGGACATAAAATTTAATGCCCATCGAAAATGCGGAACTGCAAAGACTTATTAATAGACATATTATATATAATATAATAATATATACACACATATATGTATATATATACATATATATATACATATATATGTTTTATGTATTGTGGGGAATTTTATTAGGAGAGAAATTAAGGCGACTTCAACGAAACACGTCGTAAATCTTACGATTATTAATTTCCCAGATGAATATGTGGAGATAAAATTTATATATATATATATATATATATATATATATATATATATATGTATATATATATATATATGTATATATATATATGTATATATGTTTTTCAATTTTCCACATATTACGACCTTTATTTACTAATTTGCTAGTAATCAAAGCAATTCTACACCTTAAAACTTCAAAACAAAAAGAATGTTTACAAAATCCATCAAAAAGCGAGTTCAATCCACTTCGATGTTTTCAAAACATTGAAAAATCGCCTTCAGTCGCTATTGATGTTTAAAATCAACAAACTTTAGAGATTTATATACAGTCTAATGATTTTTAGGAAATTAAATTTGAAATAATGTAGACGAATTATTTTTGAGGCGAAAATCGCAGAAAAAACTAGTTAATAAAAAATTACTAGTACTATTACGTAATGTTTCTCGGGCACTGGATTGTTGATCAAATTTATATTGATAAATTTACTTTTTTTTAATAATAATAAATAATCACAATATTTAATATATGTAATATATAAAATTACTACTTTTAATCATTTGGTTCATACAAGTCCTATACTAACCAATATAAATTTATAAATAAAAATAGGTGTGTAGTATGCATAATTTCTAAAAAATATTATTTATAAAGACTTCTCTGAATTACACAGTACAAACATTACACATTTTTCAAATAAGTTCTTTACATTTCTATACCTTCAAAATAAATAAGTAAAAATAAATATAAGAATTGATATAACCAATTTACAAAGCATTTACTTCAATTATTAAATACTTGTGATAATATTTTTTTTACTATATTGCTTATGTTTTTGAATTTTTTTTTATCATATAAGGTTTTTATATTTTGTTTGATTTTTTTCTAATTTGCACAAAACTTGGACTGTTCACTTTTTATCTATCACCAATTTTTTTCTTAGAACAAAATAGATAGATGGAAATAGAGAGCATGTTTTGCTTGGCTAGAATCATCTTTGAATCATATTTTATTTGCTAATAAGATTTGACATCATAAACAATTTTTTTATATATAACATTTGATAAAATATATAAATATTTTATAGTTCCATATCTAACAAACTAAAGTTTTTGGTTTATTACTATTTGGTATTATTGAAAAAAAATACAATTTGCAAGTATCATTCAAAAAATTCTTCTAATGCAATTTAATTTCATTGAAAATAAGAACTATCTAACTAATATAAGAATTAATTGGAAACAAAAAATTAGGTGTGAATAAAAATTGAATATTCTTCAGTTCAATTTGGTTTATAGTATTTTGAGGAAACACTTTATTCAAATATTTCCATGTATTTACTCAAAATTTTTCTAAATATTATATATTTTTTTAATTTATAACAACTATATCATTATTTCCATGCTAAATATATATCTTAGATAATTTTTCAAATGAAAGCTTTAAGAATTCATTTTTGCATTACCTTATGAAGAAACTCATAAATATTTCTATCTTACCATTTAAGGGGGAAAAACACGAAAATTGTTTTAAAGTATGTATTTAAAAATTCGACCTTGAATGACCTTGAGTATTCTTTCAAAATGCTTTTGGATCGTGAAAAGTGTCAAAATATATTTTTTTAATGTTTACTTTTTAGTAGAAGATGAATTTCTTGTGTCATTAATGACAATATGTCTGTATGCCTACTTTTGACCTTCAATGGCCTTGGGTAGTCCTTAAAAATGCTTTTGGATTTCGCAAAAAGTCTTACGGAATCAGAAGAATTTGAGAAATATTTTATACAATTAATGAATCTTATTTCATTTAACAAATGGAGTATTTGAATATTATAAAACTTGACCTTGAATGACCTTTAATACTTTTTCTAAATGATTTTGAATCTCTCAGAAAATCTTAACAAATTAGTAATAGTGGTGGATTATTTTAAAAATATAATAAAACTTAAATATTACAACTATTCATTTAATTGTTTTATTATTTATCGATAAGATCATCTCTATCACTAATAGTAGGTACGTTGGACAAGTATATTTTGATTTATATTTGAAGTAGGTTTAAGTGGCATTTTGCGTTAAGGCAAGTTGCATGATCTTCCATATATGAGTCAATAATTTACTTAATCAATAAATAATATGCTTAATTTTTGATAATTAAACAATTTTCCGCTGGACTATAATATTTTAAGATGTTTGGTTAAGCCTTCAACTTTACCACTATGCAAAGTTTTATTAAAATCGTCAAAACAAAATTTCTATAATTAATTATGAAGAAACGGCTCGACTGATCTTCACCAAAAACTAATCAGCACTATTCCCAAATAATATCTTTTAAATATTTTTTTGAATTTTCAAAACCGGTTCAGGATTTTTGGTGTAAACTTTGACGAAAAATTTTGTACCAATCTGCTTATTATAAAAATACTGACCTTGGTCGGCCTTGAACGACCTTGAGTACTCTTTCGAAATGCTTTTGGATGTGTAAAATGCAAAAATGTGAAAATTCATTTAGTAAACAAAAATTTGTTTCCATATTATCAAATTAAAATAGTCAAATATCTTTTAAATAAAAAAAATCGGTGCAGACGTCGTTAATAAAATTAGTTAATAATAAATTATCCCTATTTAACAATGTATGTATATTTACTTTATCAAATGTATAAATTATCTTTTGCCTAATGGCAGCTTTCAATATATTCCATTAGCATAAATTTATTACAATAAATTGTTATTTTAACAGAGTTTGCGATATTATAATTAATGAGAGCCATTAACATAACAAATAATGCAGTTGATTTGCATTTGATGAGTTTTCGATTCGTCCTAAAATGCAATTATTATTTGCTTTGGGATATTTTATGGGATTAAATTGTGTTATAAATGGAGAATCATTAAGCAATAGTTATATATATATATATATATATATATATATATATATATATATAATTAAATTTAATTAAACCAATCAATGAAAACAAAATCAAAAGTTTGTCTTTATGAACAAAACTGTTCGTAACTAACTCAATTCGTGTAAAAATAAATTTATAAAAAATATTAGTTTTTTTTTGTGCTATCTTATAATTACTAACAAAACTTAAATGAGTACTAAAAAAACGATGAAATCAAATAAATTTAATCTTATATCTTATTAGTAATTACAAAAGTTATTTGACAAAATTTATGGGAAGTGGGTCTTTCTATGTATTATTATATTCAAATATCATTTTGAACATGAGAGAAACTTTATTCTGAAGAAATATATGACTCATTAGTTTACAAAACCACTAAATTATGTTATTAAATATTAATATTACTGTGTATCAGTAATATTATAATTTTTTTTTAACATTTCTTAAGCCGTTTAGTCACCTGAATTCTGTAAATTTAAGGGAAGTGGGTCATTCTGTGTCTTATTATATTCAAAAATTATTTTTAACATAATAGAAACTTTCTTCCAAACAAATTTTTGAATACAAAATTTACTGATACTTTGTAGTATGTTATTAAATAATAATATTACTGTGTATCAGTAATATTATATTTTTTTTTAATATTTTTATCAAGCCGTTTAGTCACCCGAATTCCACAAATGTAATTTCAAAGCCGTTAGTGTAATGGACGAGCGTTGACGTATTAAAAAGATGCAGTTTTTATTAAAAAAAAAATTTAAAAAAATATTTATGAATGAATTATATACTTTCATATCAAGTATAAGTGTATAATGAATATATTTATAAACCAAAATTATGTTTTTAAGTTTTGTATATATTAAAAACTTATTATTTTTAGACCTGAAAAAATTATTCTTTGTTTACATTATATATACATATAAATATTTTTACTTCGTTATTAAATCACATAATTAATTCGGACTTTCGTTTGATATATTTTTTTTATTAAATTTTATTAATATATTTAGAATTTTTATTTGCATTCTATCAAAATTATTATTGTTTTTTGTTAAATTTGTTTATTCGCGATTTTTTCGATATAACAAACGTTTACTTCAGGTTATTAAATTTTAGCTAGAAATTCATGTTAAAATATTTTTTGTAGTTTGTATATATGTTATTAGTACTTTTTATGTTTAGCAAATTGTTTTGCTTAAAATAATTTAATTTAACCGGTTTTTGTAAATGGATATAACGACAAATCATTTCCTAAAAATCTAAATTATTAATCATATCATATTTTTAATCAATTTTTAAATCATTTAATTAAAGTTACATAACATTACTCATATTTTACAATTCTCAATTATTATTTATCGCAAATAAATTAATCAGCAAAAATAAAATAATATAACAAATTAATTATTTTTGTTGTAACTGAAATGACTAAAAACAAATTATATATATATATATACATATATATATATATATATATATTTATTTATTTATTTCATACTTTCATGTCAAAATTTCATATTAACCAGATTTTTGTAAAAATTTAGCCCGAAAGTTTTCTGATATAATTAAAACATTTTCTTATTTTTTTAATATTTTTGCGTTAAAATTTCAGAATTTTATTAAAAAAATCATATTCAGACTTTAATTATAAACATTAATTTTAACAGTTTTTTTGAACATTATTATAACACACAAATATATTTTAATTATTAACTTTTAATAGTACATTTTAATATTATTCCAACTTTTTTACATTAAATTTAAATGATTTACTATTCTATTATTTTACCATTTTGATATTTTTCATTTTTAAATTCAATCTTCATAAAATATCAATATTTTTCCAGTTTAATAAATTTGTTTCAATATTTTTCATTTTAATATTATTTTTTGGATTTTTGGATTTTATATTTTAATATTTTGTTATTTTATTTGCATCGTTATCATTTTATTTCTTCAATATACTATTAAATATTATTAAATTATAAAATCATTATCTTAATTTTTATATTACTTTATTTGAATTCTTTAGTATTCCAATAATTTTGATTTTAAATTTTGTTCAACAATTTTAATGTTATTTTACTTAGTAAACAATTTAATAATTTTTTAATTAATTTAATTGTATTTTTCAATATTTCAATCATTCAACAATTTATAATTTAACACTACATATTTTCAATTGTTTTAAACTTTATTCAATAATTTTAATATTTGTAATAATAATAATTTAATATTTTATTAGTTTTAAAATTTGAATATTTGTTTTTTTCAATTTTTAATTTTTTTATGATTTTATCAGTTAATTTTTTTATATACTTTAAAATAATTTATTAAACTAATAATTTCGTAATTATAATATTTCTTCTTAATTTAATTTTTATAATATTTATATTTGTAATGAACAAATCACTTAATATTCTCTATCTTTTTTAATATTTTTACATACTTCATAATTTTGTTCAATAATTTCAATAACTTTAATAAATTTGAATATAATAATAATTTACTATTTTATTAATTCTGAAATATCAGTATTTGGGTGTTTTTAATTTTTTTTTCAATTATGTTTATTAGGATTTCAACAGTTATTTTTTTTATTTCAATTTTAAATACTCATAACTAATAATTTTGTAATTTTAATATTTTTTCATAATATAATTTTATAACATTTATATTTGTAATAAACAAATTACTTAACATTTTCTATATTTTCTTATATTTTTATAATTTTATATTTTTGTTCAATAATTTATTCAATAATAATTTTTATAATTTCAATTATAATTAAATATTTTATTAGTTTTGAAATATTAAAGTATTTTGGTGTTATTAATTTAAAATATTTTATTATAATTTTTAGAATTTTTACACTTAAATTTTTATTTAATTTTAAATACTCAGAACTAATAATTCCGTAATTTTAATATCATTTTATAATATTTTCATTAAAATATTATTTATATTTGTTAAAGAACAAATTACTTAATATTCTCTTATTACCATTTATTTTATATTTTGTTTAATAATTTTAATAAAAATGAAATTTAATAAAACGTTAATAATTTGATAACTACATACTTATAATTCAATTCATAAGTTTATAATTATTATTATTAATTTTTTAATAATTATTATATATTCATAATTCATGATTTATTTAAAAAAAAAATAATAGTTTGATATTTCAATTTTAAATATTCTAATAACTTAATATTTTCAAACAATAATATAATTTTATAATTAATTTTGTTTAAAATAATTTTATTGACAATTTTGTCTTTTGATATTTCAACATATAATTATTAGTATAAAAGTGATCATTTTTATTTTGTATATATATTAGGGTGGTCCTTAATATGGATTTTTTTTTGCTTCCAGGGGCTCAAATGCTTTCAAAATGATAAAACAAAATTCTCTGAAAGTTTTAGCTCTTAATATTAACTTTTAGATAGTCCGCAATTCAATCAAAGTTTCTTATGAAAATAACATGGGTAAAATTCAATTTTTATTTAGAATTTTGATAACTTAGCGGCAAGTGAATCAAATTTTTGAGAATAACGTTGTTTTTGCTTATTTTGGTCACAAATTAAAAAATTACAAGAGAAATTTAATACATTTTATTAAGTAAGTATTCACTTAGATCGAAGAACCAAGAAATTTTTGTTTAATTGCGGACTATCCTAAAGTTAATATTTAAAGCTGAAACTTTCAGAGAACTTTGTTTTATCAATTTGGAAGCTTTTGAGCCCCTGGGAGCTAACTTATGTATATTTACATCACATCTACATTCATTTTATTTACAAAATCACCATCGCCAGCTCTCTGTCTACCATCAAACTTCGTGCATAACTCACAAAACAAAATTATCGTTATATCCATTAACCAAACATTTACCAACTAAAACTTTTATTAACTGCATCTTTTACTACGTCAAAAGTCGTCCGTTTAGTACGGTGGAGACATCTCCACCGTATCTCGTCGAATAGATTCTGCAATCGCAAAGACACTAACGCATTTTTTTCTCTTTTTTTTATCGCCTTTGTCCATTCGATCGAATACCGAAAATCTTCAAAGATTCCATGATGAAGAGCATGCAAATTTGTTGAATTCGATGTGGCTAACGGCCATCACTTTCCTTTGCGTCGGATATGGCGACATTGTGCCCAACACGTACTGCGGAAGGGGCATCACGCTTACGTGCGGCATGGTGGTAAGTCATAAGATAAATGACTCATTAATGATAGATTTTTGTTATGTTTGTAGTAACGTCCGGAATAGGCGCCTAAAGTACTGGACCGATTTTGAATTTTTTTGGCTCAAAGTGTGTGTTCAAGTTGAACTTAGGTTATAGGCTGTATTAAAAATCTCAGTGCATACTGGAAATATTAGAATTTTAGAAAATTCTATCAATTTTTAGTTACGAATTTGTTACTGTTTGTAACACAAACTTGTTACGATGTTTGATCACGATAGGCTTCTAAACTTTTGAACCGATTTTGATTTTTTTTGGCTCATTGTATGCATTTAGATGCAACTTAGGTTATAGGTTATAATAAAAATCCAAGTTCATACTGCAAATATTAAAATTTTACAAATTTCTATTAATTTTGACACATGAATTTTAAGAAAGTACTGTGAAATGACATGAAATGTTTTTGAAAACTTTGAAACAATTTGATTTGTGATTTACATTACAAGAAATTTGTTTAAAGCATTCAGTGTAAGATTGTCACGTGTCACGATGTTTGTCCGCAATGTACTCCTAAACTACTGAACCGATTTTATTTTTTTTGGCTCATTGTATGCATTTACATGCAACTTAGGTTATAGGCTATATTAAAAATCTAAGTTCAATTTCGAAATATTAAAATTTTAGATATTTCAATTAATTTTGACAGTTACGAATTTTAAAAAGTATGTGAAACCGTAATAAATTGATTTGTAATTTACTAGAAGGTCTCAGATATGTTACAAATCACAATTTAAGGTCGAAAATTGATAAATAACTCATTTAAATAATATGACAATTGGAAGATGGTTATATGTGCAAGAAATTTGATTAAAATTAATTTACTGTAAGTTTATGTCACGAGTTACGATGTTTGACCGCGATGTACTCCTAAACTACTGAACGGATTTTGATTTTTTTAGCTCATTGTATGCATTTAAATGCAACTTAGGTTATAGGCTATATTAAAAATCCAAGTTCATATTCGGCATATCAAAATTTCAGTAATTTCAATTAATTTTGACAGTTATGGTTTTCAAAAACAGTATGAAATGACACTTGTCAATGTTTATATTGTTGTATGTGCAGAAAATTTGATTAAATTTCATTTACTGGAAGTTTGTGTCACGAGTTACGATGTTTGACCGCGATGTACTCCTGAACTACTAAACCGATTTTGAATTTTATAGACTCATTGTAAGCGTTTACATGTAACTTAGGTTATAGGCTATAACAAAAATCCAAGTTCATACTGGAAATATTGAAATTTTTAAAATTTCCATTTATTTTGACAGTTTTGAATTTAAAAACAATATGAAATAACAGTTGTCAATACTTTTAGAAACTTTGAGACAAATTGATTTGTGATTTACATTTTGATTTTATTCAGACACGACAAAGCATCAGATATATTACAAATCATAATGTAAAATCGACTGTAAAAAAATTGTTAAATGATTCATATGTTTTCTAATGGGCATCACGCTTACGTGCGGCATGGTGGTAAGTCATAAGATAAATGACTCATTAATCATAGATTTTTTTATGTTTGTAGTAACGTCCGCAATGTACTCCTGAACTACTGAACCGATTTTGAATTTTTTTGTGTCAATGTGTGTATTTGGATGCAACTTAGGTTATAGGCTGTGATAAAAATCTCAGTTCATACTGGAAATGTTAGAATTTTAAAAATTCTAATAATTTTGACAGTTATAAATTTCAAGAAAACAAAGCACTGAATTGTCAGTCAATGTGTCATAAATTTTAAAAAATATATGGGTGATAGTTGTCAATGTTTCTGGAAACTTCGAGACAAATTAATTTGTGATTTACATTTTGATTTCATTCAGATACAACAAAGTCTCATATATTTTAGAAATTACAATGTAAAATCGACTGTAAAAAAATTGATAAATAACTCAAGTTTTCTAAGAGTTGCATGTGTAAGAAATTTGTTTAAATTCAATTTACTGTAAGTTTGTGTCACGAGTTACGATGTTTGACTGCGATAGGCTCCTAAACTACTGAACTGATTTTGATTTTTTTTGGCTCATTTTATGCATTCAAGTCCAACTTAGGTTATAGGCTATAATAAAATTTCAAGTTCGTACTGGAAATATGAAATTTTTAAAAATTTCAGTTAATTTTGACGCTTGAAGAAGTATGTAAAATGGCAGTTGCCAATGTTTCTGTTGTTTTATATGCAAGAAATTTGATTTAATGTAAGTTTGTGTCACGTGTCACGATGTATGTCCGCGATGGACTCCTAAACTACTAAACCGATTTTGAATTTTTTTGGCTCAACGTATGAATTCAAGTCGAACTTAGGTTATAGGCTATAATGAAAATCCATGATCATCGTGAAAAATGTAAAAATTTTAAAATTTCAATTAATTTTGACAGTTCTGAATTTCAAAAAGTATGTGAAATGACAGTTGTCAATGCTTATATTGTTGTATGTGCAAAAAATTTGATTAAATTTCATTTAGTACAAGTTTGTATCACGTGTTAAGATGTGAATTTTTATGGCTCAATATATGCATTCAAGTCCAACTTAGGTTATAGGCGATGTTTGTCCGCAATGTACTCCTAAACTACTGAACCGATTTTAATTTTTTTTGGCTCAGTATATGCACTCAAGTGCAACTTAGGTTATAGGCTATATTAAAAATCTCAGTTCATATTCGAAATATTAGATTTTTGAAAATTATCATTAATTTTGACAGTTATAAATTTTGAAAAGTAGGTGAAATGACAGTTATTGTTTCTGAAAACTTCAAAACAAATTGATTTGTGATTTTCCAGAAGTTCCCAGAGATATTACAAATCACAATGTTTTCTCAAAAGCGGCTGCACCGATTTTAGAAGTTTTAAAAATGATCGGTACATTTCTATAAGAACTCGCACAACTAATATATTGACTTCTTATTAATTAACTATATTATATACAGCTAGTGTATGTATTGAATTATACAAGTATAAAGGAGGGGGGTTTCTAAATTAAAAAAATACACTATTAAGCCACTCCCTTTGGGTGATTTGAATGTAATTTGTAGATATTGTTAAGAATTCGTTAAATATATTATGATCATTATTTAGTTTAAGTGAGCACAGGATGCACGGGAAAATCATATAAATTTTCCATATATATATATATATATATATATATATATATATATATTTCCATAGCTAAGGTAAATACGCATATCTTTTTAGGTCTAATGCAAACTTTCTCAATATTAATAGTATATTTAAAAATAAATATTGTGTGGAGACAAAACAAATTTGAACTCTTTACAGAATCTTGTTTCATTCAACTACATTTTTTATTCACAAACTTCAATTGATGTCAATTCTTGTCGTAAAATTCAAAATTTAGTTAAACGAATTAAACAGAATTATCTATTTGTGTTCTATAATATACATTACATTATATATATATACATTAAAAAATGAAAATTGTAGAGACAAAAATCAAAATATTTGCTGAATTTTGATTCATTGAATTACATTCTTTATTTCTAAAAAATTTAACAAAACTCAATATAATAATTTATTTTAATATTTATTTTTGCAATATGTTGTTATATAGTGAATTTAAAAATAGATATTGTACAGAGACGAAACAAATTTGAACTTTTTGCAGAGTTTTGTTTCATTCAACAGTATTCATTTTATTTACAAAATTTAACCGAAGTCAATTTGTGTCGTAAAATTTAATCAAATAACTATTTTATTTAAAATATAACATTTATTACGTTTTTTTTCATTCAGATTATCATCGACAAAGTAATTTTGCAGTTTTGCATTATAGAAAAATCCCAAATTCTACATGTAGTAGTCTATCTATATTTGTAAACTGCCATCCTTCTAGACAGTGTTATAATAATTTTTATATTATTTTTTAAATTTAGAATTTATCTATACATTACATTGAGTACATAATTTATATCCATTAATAACCATAATTATATTTATTCTGGTATTAATTGTATTCATTAACACCTACAGATATTTATTATCATATAAAAGTATTCGAGATTTATTACAATACGTTCATAATCATATTATTATATGATAATATATATGTATATAATCATATATTTATATATATATATATATATATATATACATATATATATATATATATATATATATATATGTGTGTGTAAAAAAATTCTATTGAATTGCGGACTATCTAAATGTTAATATTAAAAGCTAAAACTGTTACAGGATATATATATATATATATATATATATATTAACGAATAAATGTACGAAATTTCTAAAAACATCTGAATCATTTTTTTTCTTCTGAACAAAAGTTTTGCAGCCTCTATTTTTATTTTCTAAAATAGTATATTTAAGTAACATTTTTTAATTGTTTTTTTTTTAGTTTTTACTATTTTATAGAGAATTGTTTTTAGTTAGAGTTTAGTTTACACAGCAGTTTATTTTATTTATTACTAAAAACAACTTTTAAAATACACAAGCACAATATTCATTCCAGGTTGTTCTTTTTGTAAATTATCATATAAAAGTATTCGAGATTTATTACAATACGTTCATAATCATATTATTATATGATAATATATATGTATATAATCATATATATATATATATATATATATATATATATATACATATATATATATATATATATGTGTGTAAAAAAATTCTATTGAATTGCGGACTATCTAAATGTTAATATTAAAAGCTAAAACTTTTACAGGATATATATATATATATATATATATATATATATATATTAACGAATAAATGTACGAAATTTCTAAAAACATCTGAATCATTTTTTTTCTTCTGAACAAAAGTTTTGCAGCCTCTATTTTTATTTTCTAAAATAGTATATTTAAGTAACATTTTTTAATTGTTTTTTTTTTAGTTTTTACTATTTTATAGAGAATTGTTTTTAGTTAGAGTTTAGTTTACACAGCAGTTTATTTTATTTATTACTAAAAACAACTTTTAAAATACACAAGCACAATATTCATTCCAGGTTGTTCTTTTTGTAAATTATCATATAAAAGTATTCGAGATTTATTACAATACGTTCATAATCATATTATTATATGATAATATATATGTATATAATCATATATATATATATATATATATATATATATATATACATATATATATATATATATATGTGTGTAAAAAAATTCTATTGAATTGCGGACTATCTAAATGTTAATATTAAAAGCTAAAACTTTTACAGGATATATATATATATATATATATATATATATATTAACGAATAAATGTACGAAATTTCTAAAAACATCTGAATCATTTTTTTTCTTCTGAACAAAAGTTTTGCAGCCTCTATTTTTATTTTCTAAAATAGTATATTTAAGTAACATTTTTTAATTGTTTTTTTTTTAGTTTTTACTATTTTATAGAGAATTGTTTTTAGTTAGAGTTTAGTTTACACAGCAGTTTATTTTATTTATTACTAAAAACAACTTTTAAAATACACAAGCACAATATTCATTCCAGGTTGTTCTTTTTGTAAATTATCATATAAAACGTTCATAATCATATTATTATATGATAATATATATGTATATAATCATATATTTATATATATATATATATATATATATATATGATTATATACGTATCATATTATTATATGATATATATGTATATAATATGTATGTATATTATATTATACTATATATTATATCTATTATCTATCATACCGTGAGATAAATATACTACTATTAACTTATTATATACCCATATAAGTTTTACTCTTTATAAATCTTAATTTCTATTACTTATTATATTTCCCTATATTATTATCTCTACCTATCTATTGTCTATACCGGGATTTGAACCCGGGACCTCCGCGTGGCAGTCGCGCACCTTAACCACTACCCTATCGGCTACCCCCACTAATAATATTATTAGGACTGCACTGTTGTTACCGCGGTTCATTTTCTAATTAATTGGCTAATTAATACTAAAGCGGCACGACGAGACGCTTCGAAAGACGATTGATCGTAGGGGTTACGGTGGCGTAGTGGTTAAGGTCGTTGGCTGCCACGCGGCAGACCCGGGTTCGAATCCCGGTAGGGTACGGAAAAATTAGCGTTTAAGAAACATAGGTGTAAGGTTAGAAATAAGATTGGGCGTGTTATGTATATAGGGTTGTAGGCGTAGTATTAGGCGTATTAAGCTATATTAGGCGTACTATATAGGTAATTAAAAGGCGTACAATATAGAATTTAAGGTTTAGGCAAGGTTTAGTGTATATGATATAGGTGAGATACCTATAATACAAGAAATACGTGTTATATGATAATCGTTAGCAGAATTTTAATACGGGTACTGTATAGAATGCATTTTTATTGTTATAACAACTCTTTAAATATTGTTTTATTTTTCACGACAAATAAAAGAAGTACGTGGCATACCTCAACATTTGGTTTTTGCAGTTTATTAAATAATTAACTTCCCGTAGGGTAGTTATAGTAATGGGCCGAAAATCAAAAATGAAAATTCCAAAACGACATTTTGATGGTTTCTGAACATTTTGGCATACCTCAGAAACAATGGATGTGTGTGTGTGTTTTGTATGTCCGCATTTTTTCGTCCACGTTTTCGGGCGCACGGATCAACCGATTTGAATGGTTTATAAAACATTCGATCCCTATTGATAGGGAGATGTGCAGATTAGTTTTTGGCAAAGGCAGGTCCAGCAGTTATGGAGATAAAGAGCAAAGAGTGCAGAAAATAGAAATCGAGTTTTTGAAAGAACTGAGTATCGGATTGAAATGATCTAAAAACATTTAATTTGTAATAATTGGGAGAAGAGGTGATTAGTTTTTGGCAAAGACAGGTCCCGCCGTTTCGAAGATTCAGAGCTGAATGTGCAAAAAATGGCAGTTTTTGAGAAAACTAAGCGTCCGATTTGAATGATCTAAAAAACTTTCGGCCTGTATTGACAAAAAACAATTACTTTTGAGGATAAAAAATTTGACATCTTTTTTTTTTTCCATAACATATTTTTGTAATTTTGGATCAAAAATTCAAAAAATTTAAAAAATTACCAAGACTAAGCACAGTCTAAGCGCCACTCTGGTACAAATGTTTACCCAAGTGCGTTTAGACTGTTTATGTAAAGGAGTATTTTTTCAATTTTGTGAAAAAAACTATTGAAAAATGTGAAAATGCCGCCAAGCTAAGCACAGTATAAGTGAAAATGTCGCACAGAATTATTTGCAAATGCGTTTAGACTGTGACTATGGGGAGCACTTTTTCAGTTTTGTGTAAATTTGGCAACTATTTTTTTTTTGGAAATGTGATTCGAAATAAATGTCGATTGTTAATGTTCTGGAGATAAATTGATTTAATTATAATTTACATTTGATTTGCCAGATATAACAAGATTGCAAAATTAATGAAA
>NW_020537324.1:77425069-77437064 GCF_003426905.1 Ctenocephalides felis | reverse complement strand
TGTGACTATAAAGTACTGGGATGTATATGCAATATTGTACAATAAATGGATTTTTTTTAAAAAACGACATGTCATTGTTTGCATTGAAAACAAATGAAAACTATCATCTGCCAAAAATTTCAATTTACTTATGAACCTAGACAATATTAGAATATGTATAATAAATTTATGATTATGAATAAGAAAAATTAAATGTTTACATTATTATTGGCCAAAAAGCAGCTGAGATGTGCCAGAAATTCAAGAATATAAAATACAGTGTATGTATGGCAGATTGAATGATACACATATGAACATGATATGACAAATTGATTCACTCAAAATATGAAATTAAGTATTAATCAGGCCAGTTAGTAGAAAAATTTAAAAATTTAGTAGAAAAATACGCGCGCACGTCTTAGGGGACGCCAACACAAGATTCGGATATTAAATTTTCAATAAAGTTTTTTTTTAATATATAATTTCTTTGCATCTTTTACTAATCTTTCCTTAATATTTACAAAATTCGTAAAAATTTCACTTTATAACAACAAATGGGAAAGTAGAGATGAATACATAAAATTCGGCCCTTATGATATCGATTAGGGAAAGTTTAAAATACAATTTTAGATATCTTAAATAATTAAAAAATAATTTAATTTAATCTGACATGAAGTACCAGTGTTATGTTATGGTTATGGTTATATTATAACGTTTAAAAGACTTTAATTTCCTATATAGTGTGGGAATTGAGACTCACCATTTTATTTAAAGCAGTTCTACATTTAACATCGCTCATATTATAAATGTATATGCATTTTGGCGTTAAGAGTAATTTAAAAAACAATAATAATTATTATTAATAATAATAATTGGCAGTGTCAAATCTCCGACAAAATAGAAAAAAATTGAAGACTATCACTAATAATGCAGATATTGAAGTTCGTTAATTAAAAAATAAAGCATTAGTTATTAAGGAAGAAGATAGTTGGAGTTAGAAAATAGTTTTGGTTGTTGGTTTAAGTATTATTTCAAAAGTGTAAATTTATTTTTTTTTTCTTACCTGAACTTCTAAAGCGTGGTATGCTACAATTAATCCAAGTAATATCACAGTTGAAACGGAGATCAAAGTTTTCAGAGCCATCGAATAGAATGAAGCCTGAAACAAAAAAATATATATGAAAATAATTTTTTTACTTATGTGATATATACTACTGGCTGGCCTGGCTTTTTATTAATTCAGGTGAACATCAATCAGCAATGCAAACGAGCAACGGAGGTCCCAAATTTCATTTCAGACTAAGTTTTCTACCAATTTTATTAATACAACAACTAAGATGAAACCATTGAATTTCAGAAACATTCTTTACAACAAAAAAACTAGTGATAAATTTGTATATAAGTTTAAAAAAAATTACTAATAATCCCCGACGACAATGCATATAATAATAAAACGATGGTAAATAAAAAAATCGTTTTAAAAAAATCAATTTAAAAACAGAATTTTGATAAAATATCATGTGTACGAGTATATAATAATTTTAGATTGTTGGATATGTTCATTAAGTATTAAGGTAAGTTTAATAATTATAAATTATTATAATCAAGTGTATAATACGTAATGTAATTTATTCGAAAATGAAGTGGTTGATATGGTAAAAACGGATCCCTTTTCAGGTCTAATGCAACTTTCTCAACATTACGGATTATAGAAAAATTCCAATTCTGTATATATTAGTCTGTATATTTATAAATTGCCATACCTCCCAAACAGCGGTATAATAATTTTTATATTATATTTTTAAATTTAGAATTTTTAGAATTCAGTAAGTTGCGAGACTAAGAACACCTTAAGGGCGTATTCCTACTGTAGAAGCATGAGTTTTGGCCGGTTTTGAAGCGCTGTATAAAGGAAACAAATTATATTTTTACTATCGATTTTTTTATGATTTGTTTTTGATATTTTATTATTACATAAAAAAATTATTAAAAAAAAAATAATTAAAATTCACAAAGTTATGAGCAGTCAAAGTGGGGGTTCCCAAAAAAGAGGGTGTCCTGGCGTACATGATTCCAACCCTCCTGGTGATTTGAAACATAAAAAATAGATGGATTCTTAATTATTATAGATGCCGCTATCGTATGAACCTTGGATAAGTTAAAAAAAAATTTTTGTTTGAAATGGCGACAGTTTGAAAAAAAAATTTTTTTCATGTTTTTTTTTAACAATTCCGAATTTTTTAAAATACTAAATGAAAGTTATAGTTTTGGGAAAGGTCCATGCGATAAAGCGATGTATGGAGAAGATCCTCTCCAAATTTGAAGTAAATCGGTTCATTAGAACTCGAGATATCCTTACCGCCAGCTCGAAAAAAGTAGTTCCGAGAAAAACGCGTTCAAAGTTTTGAGACTCGGTCGGACCCGAACCGAGGCTACGTCACTAAAACGGCTATAACTCAGGAAATAATAGTGATTTTAAAACATCCTTTCAATGACATATTTCTGAATAACTAAACTTTGAAAATATGAAAAAAAAATTTTTCGATTTTTTCAAAATTCTACAGTAGAATACCCCCTTAAGAAATTCAGCTCGCAAAAGTTACTCAAACATTTAATAAAATTTATAGTTCTATGTCTATTGTCGCATAGTGCACACACACATTCGTTTAAAAGTGCAGTAATTAATTTTTTATGAAGTGATAACGGCAAAGGCAGCAGTAAGGTGTAATCGACGCCTTAACGGATATTTTAGATATTTAATACCGAGATAAATTTCTTATAGAAAAAAATAATATTTATAAATTAAATCTTATATATAAGTCTTATCTCATCTTATCTTATAATCTTATATAAATTCGCATTTCTTATACACTAACACCTACATCATAGGTTCCTATTCGTGTATTTCTATAGCCTTACGTATGCATTCTTCTATACTACATGCCTTACATCTATACCATGCGCTATATTTCATCACATACTCTCAATCCCTACATTGTATACCGAATACACCTAACCTATATCTACTATATATCCTATTACCTATATTTTTTTTACACGCTACATTAACCCTACCGAGAATCGAACCCGGGTCCGCCGCGTGGAACGCGACGACCTTAACCACTACACCACCGTACCCCTACGATCAATCGTTTTTCTTCGCGCCTCGTCGCGACGCCTTAGTAATTACCTTACCCAATTAATTTAAAATGAACGCGGAAACAACAGTGCAGTCCTAATAATATTATTAGTGGGGGTAGCCGATAGAGTAGTGGTTAAGGTGCGCGACTTCCACGCGGAGGTCCCGGTTTCAATTCCCGGTATAGACAATAGATAATATATATAATAGGTAGAGATAATACATAGGGCGTAAGGTAAACCTATATAATATAGGTGAATATATAAATTAGACAGTAGTATTTATAAGAAGTAAAAGGTATGTAGGTATATAATAAGTTAATGACGGTATAGATATCTCACGGTATGATAGATAATAGATATCTATCTATGATATAAAATAATATAATATAGTATGATAGGTAATAGGTTATCATATTATTAGGTTAAGTCTTATAAAGTATTGTAATAAATCTTGAGTACGTTTATATCATAATAAATACATGTAGGTATTAATGAATACAAATAATACCAGAATAAATATAATTAATGTCATTGAAGAATATAAATTATGTACTCAATGATTCCCTCATACTTGTACAATTTAATGTATAGACTAGCTGTATATAATAGAGTTAATTATATAATAAGTCAATATATTACATTTGTGAGGTCTTATCGAAATATATCAAATTTTTTGAACCGGATTTTAAATTTTAGCGTTCCGGCAAAAAAAATATTAGCACACAACCACTGTAGTATATATATATATAATATATATATATATATATAGCTAAAAACAATTTCTCTGAAAGTTTCAGCGCTTAATATTAACGTTTAGATAGAGCGCAATTCAATCAAACTTTGTATGGAAAGAGCATGGAAAAATTTTTGAAAATTAAAAAAAATGTTTTAGGTGTAACTTAGCGATAAATGAATGAGTTTTATTCATTCAATTGTTCACTAAATTACATCTAAAAAACATTCTTAAAATTTTTGAAAATTTTTTCATGCTACTTCCATACAAACACTTGATTGAATTGCGCTCTATCTAAACGTTAATATTAAGAGCTAAAACTTTCAGAGAATTATTTTTTATCTATTTTGGAAACATTTGAGCCCCTGGGAGCAAGGAAATTCGAAAATGACCATTTTAAGGACCACCCTAATATATATATATATATATATATATTATATTTATCATTTATATGTATATATTTGTTTATTCTTGTATCCAATATCATTGAAAGCAAACGTAAGTTCAAGTAAGTATTAATATATTTATTTCATATAAATTGTACTGATTTATTTACCAAAAAAAGAAAAAGTGAAAAAGTTTATATCTGCATTTTTTTTAAAAATGCCGATTCCAAGATTTTATCAAAACATCTAATATTTGTTGCGAATTTGCTACAAATTAATTAATATTTACTGATTTTTTTATAAAAGCAAAAATAAAACTTTATAAAATTATCTCCCCAATGAATAAACAAATATAGAAGTGTATCTTAAATTTTTTGGCTTCAGTTATTTCTTTTTTATTCATATATCATAAAAAAAATCTGACAAAATTTTAATTGAAAATTTATTAATTGAAACATCAATCATCTCCAGATGTGATTTTAGGTAAGTATTGATTAAATCAAAACGATCTATAAAATTATATCGGTGCCAAATCATGTTATATAATTTCTGAAATTATAATTATTTATAGATAGTAAATTATTTTTTGTGAAGTGTATTTGGGAAATCTTACATGAAGGATTTTGGATAAATTACAAATACATAGAGGTGATAAAATATGGTAAAAAAAAATTTCAAATTGATATAAATATTTCTATAAATCGTAACGTTGCAATAAATTCAAAATTACTGTATTGATGGTAAAAATCGATTTTTTAAATTGTAAGTATATTTGGCAAAAAGCAAATGCACCAGAAGTTGTAACTTAAAATGAAAATAAAATGTAATAAAAATATGTTTAGTATAAAAATAACTAACTAGTTACAAATGTAAAGTATCAAATCATAAATCTGTATAAAAGAATTCATATATAGGATATACACTATTCTATTAATTTATTTCTCCACCGTCAATCAGTCCACAATTCATCATCGATGTTGATTCAATATCGAAATTACTATTTTAATCAGTTGTTGTTTTTTTTTCGAACGACTCTCGATCGCACTTAATCGCACAAATAAACTCGAGCAATAAATTGAGTAAATCATTTGGAATGAAAACATCTGTTGACTAACGATGGATTTTATGCGAGGCATAATAAAAGTGGGAAGGGCAATTAATTTCTTGCAAGTTGTAAATTAAATCTGTGCGGAAATAGACACAGTTAGAAATGTCGTTTATTAATAATTTATTAACAAATTTGATTCATGCAACGATAAAATTTTACTTGTATTTTGTATTTTTGGTGGCAGCGGTTGGATCTATTATCTTATATATAAAAATGAATCGCAAAATGTGTTGATAAGCACATAACTCAACAACGCCTGGACCGATTTGGCCAATTATTTTTTTAAAATGTTCGTTCAAGTTCAAGGATAGTTAGTAGTAGAGAAAAAATCGAATAATTGCCGGAAAAACCCTAAAAACAGCCCTTTTCTTTTTCTCATACAAACGTTTGCGAACTAAAACGTAGAATCAATTTGAGCTTTATTGCTATTATATAAAGTTCATATTAAATTACAAGCATTCACTGTATACTCCTTCTAAACAATTATTCGAATTTTGATAAATCCTTCTGAAATTTGTTAAGAAAATTTTCTAGGATGTATGTGATTATAAAGTACTGGGATGTATGTGCAATATTGTTGAAATAAATGGAAAAAATTGCAAAAAACGATATGTCATTGTTTGCATTGAAAATAAATGAAAACTATCACCTGCCAAAAATTTCAATTTACCTATGAACCTAGACAATATTAGAATATGCATAATAAATTTATGATTATGGATAAGAAAAATGAAATGTCTACATTATTAATGCCAAAAAGCAGCTGAGATGTGCCAAAAATTAAAATAATATAAAATACAGTATATGTATGGCAGATTGAATTATACACATATGAAAAAATACGATAAATTTATTCACTTAAAATATGAAATTAAGTATTAATCAGACGTTTAAAACGATGCATGCGAAAAATACGAGCGCACGCCTTAGGGGGCGCCAACACAAGATTTGGATATTAAATTTTCAATATAGTTTTTTTTCAATATATAATTTCTTTGCATCTTTTACTGATCTTTCCACAATATTTTTAAAATTCACAAAAATTTTACTTTAGAACAACAAATGGGAAAGTAGAGATGAATACATACAATTCGGTCCTCACGATATCGATTAGAAGAAGTTTAAGATGCAATTTTGGATATCTTAAATGATAAAAAATTAAATTAATTTAATCCAACAAGAAGTACAAGTGTTTTGTTATGGTTGTGGTTATGTTATAACCGTTTAAAAGACTTTAATTTCCAATACAGTGTGAGAATTGAGACTCATCATTTGATTTAAAGCAGTTCTACATTTAACATCGCTCATATTATAAATGTATAGGCATTTTGGCGTGAAGAGTAATTTAAAAAACAATAATTATTATTTTTAGGTAAACAATAAATATTAGTATATTATATTAAAAAAATTGTAGACATGGGTACAGGACAACGTCTGTCGGGTCATCTAGTTATATAATATTTTTCCCAACATTTTCTCAGTTTTCCGAGCTTTTCCTTTATCGCAGTGCGACAATAATAATAATAATACCCGACTCGGCGCCCTACTGTCGCCAATTTCGTTAAAAAGCCGCAAACAATTTGCATAATTGCTAAATGAGAGCTATAGCTGCAACTGTTTCCACACTATTTTTCTGATAACAGACTAAGACCGAGGAAAGTTTATATTAATTTAGGAAAATAAATAAATCATTCTGAAGAAATGGTAAAGAGATTAAATGGGCGTTGGGAGAGTATGAGAATTCTGATAAAATGTAAAAAATAATTCATTATAAATTAAGAATATTTAAATGATTTAACAAATTAACTGTGTCGTTTCAGCGCGATTAAAAAATGCAAGAAACAAAATTATGTCAGTCATATGTGTCTGGTATATTCATTCTATTAATTTTATATATATATACTAGCTGACCCGGCAAACGTTGTTTTGCTAAGTAAGGTATATTCTAAACAATTTCTAGAGAATCAAAAATATTAATACTTCAAGTGTATAAGGATGTGCCGTTTGAATGCTATATACAATGAGGTATTATAAAAAACAATAAACCCCATTAGTTTGTCTATATTTTGTCAATACAAACAAACTGGAAGTTTAATACACTTTCTATTGAAAACATGGAATCATCCAATCCAAGTCTTTTTTTTGGTATTTCGACTTATTGATTACGTTTCAAGTTTTTCAAATTCTTTTTGGATTCTGGATTTTGTGTATAATTGTAAATAATACTACTCAGCCTAAACAAAATTTTAAAATTTTTGCGAGAAGAGATAGCAAATAAATTAAGTATTTCTTCTTTGACCTGCTTTTTGAAAAGTTTCAAGTAATATTTAATGAATTAAAGTAAATTTAATAAAAACTATTTATGTAGAGCAGGGCGAGGCACGAAGGTCTAATTTGAGCAAATATAAACTATATTGTGAAAACCATAACAATTATATTACAACAAATAACACATATCAAACGAACAATTATCTGACTACGTTCAGTAAAACTGCCAGCTACTTCATCATTGTAAAAATGTGCTTTTTTAATGTCTTTCAAAAATTTGTTATCTAGACTTTTTAACCCTATAGACGGCGTAACTTGAAACGGGCAGGTGGCAAAAAGGTTTAAAACATTATTATAATTTTAAAGGTATTTTACAAAATTATTACATTTTTAACTAATGCTAAAAAACTACCAACGGAAGAAAATACTTTTATTGTGTATTTTCAAAGATTACCGTCTATATCCCAATAGCAAAGTCATGAGAATCAAGGTTATAGCTGGTTATACATCTTTTTCCCTCTACTTTCAAATATTGTTGTTAAACAATGCTTAACTTTACTCATTTTTGGCACATCGGTTGTGGACCTTTTTAACCTCGGACCTTCATATATTACTATCTATTCTTCGATAAATTCTGGGAAATTATAACTGGAAAAATGTTATTCGACAAAATGTCCATTTGATCGATACCAAATTCAGGCTCTGAATTTAAATAACATAAATAAAAAATAATATAGCCTAGAAAATGTTTTATAAATATCAATGAGTTAATAATTATACAAATGAGATCTTTCAGAGCACCGTGTTTGAGAAAAATATGCTAAAAAGTGAATTTTTATATTAACATTTCAAAAAAGTTGATATTGTTGAGTTTGTAGTGACACGTGCGGCCCTATTACATGATTTTACTGAATTGCAAATTTATAGCTGTTTTGTATGAAATATGTGTGATTTCATATTTTTATAATTTAGTACACGTATTAAGAAATAACATACTCAAATTTTGTAGCCCTAGTAAAACGTTTTATATTTCTAAATATTTTTCAAAATACTCATCAAACCGTGGACTTGCAACTATTGGAAACTAGATACGCAAGAGTGCATTTGTTTACAAAATTGCACATTTATAGCTTTTTTTGTTAGAAACATATGTGATTTTATATTTTTATAATTGAGTACATATATTAGATAATAACATACTAAAATTGTATAGCTCTAGTATAATATTGTATATTTTTAAAACATTTTTCAAAAGGGCTTCTCATATCATATCCAATCGTCGTTTCGCAACTAATAAAAATAGAGTATGCAAGTGTGTATTGCATTCTTTTAGTTTCTCCTGTTAGAAACATATTTGATTTTATATTTTTATAATTCTTCTTTACTAACGTTTTGGTGTATAAATATAACTACAAACAAAACTACTTATACATCTAATCCACAAATTTAAACTAGGGGTGGGTGGCATCGTGCCTTAAGGCAAAAATGCTGGAACTTCCCGTACCGTACGAAACGTTCGAGGAAATTGAATGTTTTCAAATAGATTATATAAATATTGTATATTGTCTAATATTTATAATAATTATATTAAACTGAATTGCAGAGTTGAAAATTATTTGTTTAAAGTATATTAGAACTATAGTCAGGGAAAAAAAACAAATCTGAATTATTTTCGATATACAAAAAATTAAAAAAAAAAAAAAAAAAAAAAAAAAAAATGGTTCAAAATTTTTTTTCCAAATTCAATTATTTTGTTGAAGACAAGCAGAAAGTTCTTTGAATCAATGAATCGGACGCTTAGTTCTCTCAAAAACTGCCATTTTTTTTACATTTAGCTCTGTATCTCCGAAATGGCTGGGCCTGCCTTTGCGAAAAACTAATTACCCCTTCCCAATCATTACTAATGGAATGTTTTTTAGATCATTCAAATCGGATGCTCCGTTTCTCTCAAAAATCGATTTCTATTCTGCACTCTTTGCTCCTTATCTCCGTAACTGCTGGACCTGTCTTTGCCAAAAACTAATCAGCTCTTCTCCTTATTAATAGGAATCAAATTTTTTTAAACCATTCAAATCCATACATACATACACACACACACACACACACACACACACACACACATCCACATACAATTTTCTTCAAAAGTATGCAAACGTTAAGAACCTTCAAAACGTCGAGAAATGTAAAAATTTTCAATTCCGATTTTCGGCTCATTACAATAACTTACCCTACGGGAAGTAATATATTCACTTAAAAACATCTATCAAACGTAATTGAACATCATCTGTTAAAAACGTTTGACGTATTAGCCACCGTCCCATGTTTTATTCAAATTACGCTTCTACAAAAATGTTCAAATTAAAAATGTAAAGTTTCTACACGATTTTGAAATAATATCTCACCTTTGCGACAACCTACTGATTAGCACAAATATTTCAAGATTAAGACTGGCCAAATCGGTTTAGCGGTTTTCGAGTTTTAGCGGATCATTTGATCGAGAGCTCCATTTTGATATATAAGATATATATATATATATATATATATATATATATATATATACACACATAAATCCTTTACCATCCCTTACCTTATTGTATACCCCCGCGCTGGACAGCTCGTTCTCGATGACCATGACTATGATGCCGAACATGCCCATGACGAGGGCGTAGTCGCTGATCCTCTTCCTCTTCTCGAAGAGGGCTTTCCTTCGGCCGAGGCGATAGCCGACGTTGGGCTTGTGCCTGCTGCCGGCGCTCGAGGGCGCTGTGCCGGGGCCCTTGAGGGCGCCGCCGCCGAGGCCGCGCTCCTCCATGAAGCGCGGGTACTCGCTATGAACACCTGGGAAAAAGATAAAGACGAATGATAGATATGTTATTGGTATTTTTCACTAATTTAATTGAACAGTTTTTTTAGACCCATGGTTATAGTATAATAATAATAATAATAAATGGTAGTCTGCCCGAAGGCAGGTTCATGGTGTGAGAGCCACCACATGATTTCCTTGCCCTTCATCCCATAACCTATTTATTTATTTGGTTAATTTTAAATGGTTATAGAAGTGAATATTATTTTGTAAAAGCACAACAAGTAAAAAAAACTAGTTTGTTTAGTATTTAGCCTTGAGGCAAGTTACATGAACTTCCCGATATGTTTAAATAATCGGCTTAATCAATAAAAAATAAATTAATTTATGAGTCATTAAAAATATTCCGAGTGGATTTATTGCACATTATTGCAAACGAACGAACACAATAATCGAAGTATTTTTTGAAAGCAAATTTTCAAAAATCAATAATTTTTTAATTGAACCAGTTTCCAATGATTTATTACGTTTATTAAGACCAAGTACTTTATCGTTATAGCAAGTAAATCGTCTAATTTTAATTTTAGCTACTATGAACACCTGCAAAAAAGATAAAGACACATGATAGATATGTTATTTGTGTTTTTTACTAATTTATTTCAAGAGTCATTGCCCGTTATTTGTATCTATGGTTATAAAAGTGAGAAATATTTTGTAAATGAACAAAAAGCAACAAACGCAAAATTAATATATATATATATAATACATTCGCTATTAATGTATAGGTAAAATTTTGAATGTTAAAATGATCTTCGTTAAATTCCCATGGTGAATCGTTTTCATGCAATTAAGGGGGTCTTCCTATGTGACGGCCTGTTTTTTAGGGATATTTTAGAATTTTTTTTCTACGACCAGTAAATAGTTAGAGCTTCAAGTTTTTTATCATTTATTAATACATATTTGGACAGTATAAATATAAAATTTCAGCTAAAAAAATTTAGTCCAACTAGAGTTACAGCGCTCTAAACACCCCCCCCTCAAAAAAAAGAGCTCCCACTGTCTCCACGATTCCGGCTGATCGGCTTATCTGACCAAAAAAAAATAAAACGGCGTTTTAATTTGTAGGCTTAAAAGCACGGAATGATCTAGAATCAAATGAATACAAAAAAAATTGGATGTTTTATAGACATTTGAAATAAAAGTTGCAAATTAGGCGTTTTTTTTTTTAGTTTTTTTGCTATAAAAAATCGAAGTTTTGAAATTTTTGATTGATAATAGGTCATTCCATGCGTTTAAATATATTGAATGTGCCCTGTAAATTTCAAGTAATTCGGTCTAGCCGTTTCTGAGATACAATGGAGACAAGTTTGAAAAACACAGTTTTGAGAAAAACGCGTTTAAAAGATAAAATGATCGTTGTACTATATACTATATGTATACTTTTTAAATGACTGTAACTCAAAAACTATTTGAGATATCGATTGAAATTTTAATATGTTATTTTTAAAGGTATAATCTACTGAAATATGAAATAAAAAAAAATTCAAATTTTTCAACTCATCATAGGAAGACCCCCT
>NW_020537324.1:77393172-77424069 GCF_003426905.1 Ctenocephalides felis | reverse complement strand
ATTTACTTATGAACCTAGACAATATTAGAATATGTATAATAAATTTATGATTATGAATAAGAAAAATTAAATGTTTACATTATTATTGCCAAAAAGCAGCTGAGATGTGCCAGAAATTAAAATAATATAAAATACAGTGTATGTATGGCAGATTGAATGATACACATATGAACATGATATGACAAATTGATTCACTCAAAATATGAAATTAAGTATTAATCAGGGCCAGTTAGTAGAAAAATTTAAAAATTTAGTAGAAAAATACGCGCGCACGTCTTAGGGGACGCCAACACAAGATTCGGATATTAAATTTTCAATAAAGTTTTTTTTTAATATATAATTTCTTTGCATCTTTTACTAATCTTTCCTTAATATTTACAAAATTCGTAAAAATTTCACTTTATAACAACCAAATGGGAAAGTAGAGATGAATACATAAAATTCGGCCCTTATGATATCGATTAGGAAAGTTTAAAAAAAAAAAATATCAATTTTAGATATTTAATAATTAAAAATAATTTAATTAATCTGACATGAAGTACCAGTGTTATGTTATGGTTATGGTTATATTATAACGTTTTAAAGACTTTAATTTCCTATATAGTGTGGGAATTGAGACTCACCATTTTTTTAAAGCAGTTCTACATTTAACAATCGCTCATATTATAAATGTATATGCATTTTGGCGTTAAGAGTAATTTAAAACAATAATAATTATTATTAATAATAATAATTGGCAGTGTCAAATCTCCGACAAAATAGAAAAAAATTGAAGACTATCACTAATATGCAGATATTGAGTTCGTTATTAAAAAATAAATCATTAGTTATTAAGGAAGAAGATAGTTGGAGTTAGAAAATAGTTTTGGTTGTTGGTTTAAGTATTATTTCAAAAGTGTAAATTTATTTTTTTTTTCTTACCTGAACTTCTAAAGCGTGGTATGCTACAATTAATCCAAGTAATATCACAGTTGAAACGGAGATCAAAGTTTTCAGAGCCATCGAATAGAATGAAGCCTGAAACAAAAAAAATATATATGAAAAATAATTTTTTTACTTATGTGATATATACTAGCTGGCCCTGGCTTTTTATTATATTCAGGTGAACATCAATCAGCAATGCAAACGAGCAACGGAGGTCCCAAAATTTCATTTACCAGACTAAGTTTTCTACCAATTTTATTAATACAACAACTAAGATGAAACCATTGAATTTCAGAAACATTCTTTACAACAAAAAAAACTAGTGATAAATTTGTATATAAGTTTTAAAATAAATTACTAATAATCCCCGACGACAATGCATATAATAATAAAACGATGGTAAATAAAAAAATCGTTTTAAAAAAATCAATTTAAAAACAGAATTTTGATAAAATATCATGTGTACGAGTATATAATAATTTTAGATTGTTGGATATGTTCATTAAGTATTAAGGTAAGTTTAATAATTATAAATTATTATAATCAAGTGTATAAATACGTAAATGTAATTTATTCGAAAATGAAGTGGTTGATATGGTAAAAACGGATCCCTTTTCAGGTCTAATGCAAACTTTCTCAACATTACGGATTATAGAAAAATTCCAAATTCTGTATATATTAGTCTGTATATTTATAAATTGCCATACCTCCCAAACAGCGGTATAATAATTTTTATATTATATTTTTAAATTTAGAATTTTTAGAATTCAGTAAGTTGCGAGACTAAGAACACCAAGGGCGTATTCCTACTGTAGAAGCATGAGTTTTGGCCGGTTTTTGAAGCGCTGTATAAAGGAAACAAATTATATTTTTACTATCGATTTTTTATGATTTGTTTATTGATATTTTATTATTACATAAAAAAATTATTAAAAAAAAAATAATTAAAATTCACAAAGTTATGAGCAGTCAAAGTGGGGGTTCCCAAAAAAAGAGGGTGTCCTGGCGTACATGATTCCAACCCTCCTGGTGATTTGAAACATAAAAAATAGATGGATTCTTAATTATTATAGATGCCGCTATCGTATGAACCTTGGATAAGTTAAAAAAAAAATTTTTGTTTGAATGGCGACAGTTTGAAAAAAAAATTTTTTTCATGTTTTTTTTAACAATTCCGAATTTTTTAAAAATACTAAATGAAAAGTTATAGTTTTGGGAAAGGTCCATGCGATAAAGCGATGTATGGAGAAGATCCTCTCCAAATTTGAAGTAAATCGGTTCATTAGAACTCGAGATATCCTTACCGCCAGCTCGAAAAAAGTAGTTCCGAGAAAAACGCGTTCAAAGTTTTGAGACTCGGTCGGACCCGAACCGAGGCTACGTCACTAAAACGGCTATAACTCAGGAAATAATAGTGATTTTGAAACATCCTTTCAATGACATATTTCTGAATAACTAAACTTTGAAAATATGAAAAAAAAAATTTTTCGATTTTTTCAAAATTCTACAGTAGAATACCCCCTTAAGAAATTCAGCTCGCAAAAGTTACTCAAACATTTAATAAAATTTATAGTTCTATGTCTATTGTCGCATAGTGCACACAATCGTTTAAAAGTGCAGTAATTAATTTTTTATGAAGTGATAACGGCAAAGGCAGCAGTAAGGTGTAATCGACGCCTTAACGGATATTTTAGATATTTAATACCGAGATAAAATTTCTTATAGAAAAAATAATATTTATAAATTAAATCTTATATCTTATCTTATAAGTCTTATCTCATCTTATCTTATAATCTTATATAAATTCGCATTTCTTATACACTAACACCTACATCATAGGTTCCTATTCGTGTATTTCTATAGCCTTACGTTGCATTCTATACTACATGCCTTACATCTATACCATGCGCTATATTTCATCACATACTCTCAAATCCCTACATTGTATACCGAATACACCTAACCTATATCTACTATATATCCTATTACCTATATTTTTTTTACACGCTACATTAACCCTACCGAGAATCGAACCCGGGTCCGCCGCGTGGAACGCGACGACCTTAACCACTACACCACCGTAACCCCTACGATCAATCGTTTTTCTTCGCGCCTCGTCGCGACGCCTTAGTATTAATTACCCAATTAATTAGAAAATGAACCGCGGAAACAACAGTGCAGTCCTAATAATATTATTAGTGGGGGTAGCCGATAGAGTAGTGGTTAAGGTGCGCGACTTCCACGCGGAGGTCCCGGGTTCAATTCCCGGTATAGACAATAGATAATATATATAATAGGTAGAGATAATACATAGGGCGTAAGGTAAACCTATATAATATAGGTGAATATATAAATTAGACAGTAGTATTTATAAGAAGTAAAAGGTATGTAGGTATATAATAAGTTAATGACGGTATAGATATCTCACGGTATGATAGATAATAGATATCTATCTATGATATAAAATAATATAATATAGTATGATAGGTAATAGGTTATCATATTATTAGGTTAAGTCTTATAAAGTATTGTAATAAATCTTGAGTACGTTTATATCATAATAAATACATGTAGGTATTAATGAATACAAATAATACCAGAATAAATATAATTAATGTCATTGAAGAATATAAATTATGTACTCAATGATTCCCTCATACTTGTACAATTTAATGTATAGACTAGCTGTATATAATAGAGTTAATTATATAATAAGTCAATATATTACATTTGTGAGGTCTTATCGAAATATATCAAATTTTTTGAACCGGATTTTAAATTTTAGCGTTCCGGCAAAAAAAATATTAGCACAACACCACTGTATATATATATATATATATATATATATATATAGCTAAAAAACAATTTCTCTGAAAGTTTCAGCGCTTAATATTAACGTTTAGATAGAGCGCAATTCAATCAAACTTTGTATGGAAAGAGCATGGAAAAATTTTTGAAAATTAAAAAAAAAATGTTTTAGGTGTAACTTAGCGATAAATGAATGAGTTTTATTCATTCAATTGTTCACTAAATTACATCTAAAAAACATTCTTAAAATTTTTGAAAATTTTTTCATGCTACTTCCATACAAAACTTTGATTGAATTGCGCTCTATCTAAACGTTAATATTAAGAGCTAAAACTTTCAGAGAATTATTTTTTATCTATTTGGAACCATTTGAGCCCCTGGGAGCAAGGAAATTCGAAAATGACCATTTTAAGGACCACCCTAATATATATATATATATATATAATTTATTTCATGTATATATTTGTTTATTCTTGTATCCAATATCATTGAAAGCAAACGTAAGTTCAAGTAAGTATTAAATATATGTATTTCATATAAATTGTACTGATTTATTTACCAAAGAAAAAAGTGAAAAAGTTTATATCTGCATTTTTTTTAAAAAAATGCCGATTCTAAGATTTTATCAAAACATCTGATATTCGTTGCAAATTTGCTACAAATTAATTAATATATATTACAGAAGCAAAAATAAAACTTTATAAAATTATCTCCCCAATGAATAAACAAATATAGAAGTGTATCTTAAATTTTTTGGCTTCAGTTATTTCTTTTTTATTCATATATCATAAAAAAAATCTGACAAAATTTTAATTGAAAATTTATTAATTGAAACATCAATCATCTCCAGATGTGATTTTAGGTAAGTATTGATTAAATCAAAACGATCTATAAAATTATATCGGTGCCAAATCATGTTATATAATTTCTGAAATTATAATTATTTATAGATAGTAAATTATTTTTTGTGAAGTGTATTTGGGAAATCTTACATGAAGGATTTTGGATAAATTTACAAATACATAGAGGTGATAAAATATGGTAAAAAAAATTTCAAATTGATATAAATATTTCTATAAATCGCTAACGTTGCAATAAATTCAAATTACTGTATTGATGGTAAAATATCGATTTTTTTAAATTTTAAGTATATTTGGCAAAAAGCAAATGCACCAGAAGTTTGTAAATTAATGAAAATAAAATGTAATAAAAATATGTTTAGTATAAAAATAACTAACTAGTTACAAATGTAAAGTATCAAATCATAAATCTGTATAAAAGAATTTCATATATAGGATATACACTATTCTATTAATTTATTTCTCCACCGTCAATCAGTCCACAATTCATCATCGATGTTGATTCAATATCGAAATTACTATTTTAATCAGTTGTTGTTTTTGTTTCGAACGACTCTCGATTCGCACTTAATCGCACAAATAAACTCGAGCAATAAATTTGAGTAAATCATTTGGAATGAAAAACATCTGTTGACTAACGATGGATTTTATGTCCGAGGCATAATAAAAGTGGGAAGGGCAATTAATTTCTTGCAAGTTGTAAATTAAATCTGTGCGGAAATAGACACAGTTAGAAATGTCGTTTATTTAATAATTTATTAACAAATTTGATTCATGCAACGATAAAATTTTTACTTGTATTTTGTATTTTTGGTGGCAGCGGTTGGATCTATTATCTTATATATAAAAATGAATCGCAAAATGTGTTGATAAGCACATAACTCAACAACGCCTGGACCGATTTGGCCAATTATTTTTTAAAATGTTCGTTGAAGTCCAAGGATGGTTCTTACGGCGAGAAAAAATCGAATAATTGCCGGGGAAAACCCTAAAAACAGCCCTTTTTCTTTTTCTCATACAAACGTTTGCGAACTAAAACGTAGAATCAATTTGAGCTTTATTGCTATTATATAAAGTTCATATTAAATTACAAGCATTCACTGTATACTCCTTCTAAACAATTATTCGAATTTTGATAAATCCTTCTGAAATTTGTTAAGAAAATTTTCTAGGATGTATGTGATTATAAAGTACTGGGATGTATGTGCAATATTGTTGAAATAAATGGAAAAAATTGCAAAAAACGATATGTCATTGTTTGCATTGAAAATAAATGAAAACTATCACCTGCCAAAAATTTCAATTTACCCATGAACCTAGACAATGTTAGAATATGTATAATAAATTTGATTATGAATAGGAAAAATAAAATGTCTGCATTATTATTGCCAAAAAGCAGCTGAGATGTGCCAGAAATTAAAATATAAAATACAGTATATGTATGGCAGATTGAATTATACACATATGAAAAAATACGATAAATTTATTCACTTAAAATATGAAATTAAGTATTAATCAGACGTTTAAAACGATGCATGCGAAAAATACGAGCGCACGCCTTAGGGGGCGCCAACACAAGATTTCGATATTAAATTTTCAATATAGTTTTTTTTCAATATATAATTTCTTTGCATCTTTTACTGATCTTTCCACAATATTTTTAAAATTCACAAAAATTTTACTTTAGAACAACAAATGGGAAAGTAGAGATGAATACATACAATTCGGTCCTCACGATATCGATTAGAAGAAGTTTAAGATGCAATTTTGGATATCTTAAATAATAAAAAATTCAATTATTTAATCCAACATGAAGTAAAAGTGTTATGTTATGGTTATGGTTATGTTATACCGTTTAAAAGACATCAATTTTCAATATAGTGTGGAAATTGAGATTCATCATTTTATTTAAAGCAGTTCTACATTTAACATCGCTCATATTATAAATGTATATGCATTTTGGCATGAAGAGTAATTTAAAAAACAATAATTATTATTTTTAGGTAAACGGTGAATATTAGTACATTATATTAAAAAATTGTAGACATGGGTACAGGACAACGTCTCTCGGGTCATCTGCTTATATAATATTTTTCTTTACATTTTCTCAGTTTTCCGAGCTTTTCCTTTATCGCAGTGCGACAATAATAATAATAATACCCGACTCGGCGCCCTACTGTCGCCAATTTCGTTAAAAAGCCGCAAACAATTTGCATAATTGCTAAATGAGAGCTATAGCTGCAACTGTTTCCACACTATTTTTCTGATAACAGACTAAGACCGAGGAAAGTTTATATTAATTTAGGAAAATAAATAAATCATTCTGAAGAAATGGTAAAGAGATTAAATGGGCGTTGGGAGAGTATGAGAATTCTGATAAAATGTAAAAAATAATTCATTATAAATTAAGAATATTTAAATGATTTAACAATTGAAGCAAAACAGTGCACTCAAAAAATGCAAAAAAAAAATGTCAGTCATATGTGTCTGACGCTAAAATCACTGACGTGTTTCATTTATATATATACATATATATATATATATATATATATATATATATATATATATACTAGCTGACCCGGCAAACGTTGTTCTGCCAAGTGAGGTATATTCTAAACAATTTCTAGAGACTCAAAAATATTAATAATTTAAGTGAATAAGGCTGTGTCGTTTGAATGCTATATACAATGAGGTATTATATAAAACAATAAACCCTATTAGTTTGTCTACATTTTGTCAATACAATCAAACTGGAAGATTTATACACTTTCTATAAGAAACAGTATATTCCATCCAAGTCTTTTCTGGTCTTTCGACTTATTGATTACGTTTCAAGTTTTTCAGATTCTTTTTGGATTCTGGATTGTATAATTGTGAATAATACTAATGAGCTTATATAAAATTTTCAAATTTCTGCGAGGATAGATAGAAAATGAATTAAATGTTTTTTCTTTGACCTGCTTTTTGAAAAGTTTCAAGTAAAATTCGATGAATTAAAGTAAATTTAATAAAAAGTATATATATATGTAGAGCAGGGCGAGGCACAATGGTCCAATTTGACTTTGAGCAAATATATAAACTATATTGTGAAAACCAAACCAATTATATCACAACAAATAACACATTTCAAACGAACAATTATCTGACTATTTTCAGTAAAACTGTCAGCTACTTCATCATTGTAGAAATGTGCTTTTTGATGTCTTTCAAAAAATTGTAATCTAAACCTTTTTACCCCATAGACGGGGTAACTTGAAGAGGCTAGGTGGCAAACAGGATTAATGTCTCATTTTAATTTTAAAGGTATTTTACAAAATAATTACATTTTTAACTAATGCTAAAAAACTGCCAATGGAAAAAAATACTTTTATTATGGATTTTCAAAGATTACCGTTTTCAAATCAAGGTTATAGCTGGATATACATTTTTTCCCTTTACTTTCAAATATTGTTGTTAAACAATGCCTAACTTTACTGATTTTTGACACATCGGTGGTGGACCTTTTTAACCCCGGACCTTCATATATTACTATCTATTCTTCGATAAATTCTGAGAAATTATAACTGGGAAAATGATAATCGACAAAATGTCCATTTGATCGATACCAAATTTAGGTTCTGAATTTAAATAACATAAATAAAAAATAATATAGCCTAGAAAATGTTTTATAAATATCAATGAGTTAATAATTATACAAATGAGATCTTTCAGAGCACCGTGTTTGAGAAAAATATGCTAAAAAGTGAATTTTTATATTAACATTTCAAAAAAGTTGATATTGTTGAGTTTGTAGTGACACGTGCGGCCCTATTACATGATTTTACTGAATTGCAAATTTATAGCTGTTTTGTATGAAATATGTGTGATTTCATATTTTTATAATTTAGTACACGTATTAAGAAATAACATACTCGTAGCCCTAGTATAACGTTTTATATTTCTAAATATTTTTCAAAATACTCATCAAACCGTGTACTTGCAACTATTGGAAACTAGATGCGCAAGAGTGCATTTGTTCACAAAATTGCACGTTTATAGCTTTTTTTGTTAGAAACATATGTGGTTTTATATTTTTATAATTGAGTACATATATTAGATAATAACATACTAAAATTTTATAGCTCTAGTATAATATTGTATATTTTTAAAACATTTTTCAAAAGTGCTTCTCATATCATATCCAACCGTCGTTTCGCAACTAATAAAAATAGAGTATGCAAGTGTGTATTGCATTTTTTTAGAAAATCTTCTGTTAGAAACATATTTGATTTTATATTTTTATAATTCTTCTTTACTAACGTTTTTGTGTATAAATATAACTACAAACAAAACTACTTACTACAATCTAATCAAAATTAAACTAGTGGGGTGGGTGGCATCGTGCCTTAAGGCAAATTGCTGGAACTTCCCGTACCGTAACGAAACGTTCGAGGAATATTGAATGTTTTCAAATAGATTATTATAAATATTGTATTATTGTCTAATATTTATAATAATTATATAAACTGAATTGCAGAGTTGAAATTATTTGTTTAAAGTATATTAGAACTATAGTCAGAAATAAAAATAAAATCTGAATTATTTTCGATATACAAAAAATTAAAAAAAAAAAAAAAAAAAAAAAAAAAATGGTTCAAAATTTTTTTTCCAAAATCAATTATTTTGTTAAGACAAGCAAAAAGTTCTTTGAATCAATTGAATCGGACGCTTAGTTCTCTCAAAAACTGCCATTTTTTGTACATTTAGCTCTGTATCTCCGAAATGACTGGGCCTGCCTTTGCGAAAAACTAATTACCCCTTTTCCCAATCATTACTAATGGAATGTTTTTTAGATCATTCAAATCGGATGCTCCGTTCTCTCAAAAACTCGATTTCTATTTTCTGCACTCTTTGCTCCTTATCTCCGTAACTGCTGGACCTGTCTTTGCCAAAAACTAATCAGCTCTTCTCCTTATTAATAGGAATCAAATGTTTTTTAAACCATTCAAATCCATACATACATACACACACACACACACACACACACACACATCCATTTTTTCTGAGGTATGCCAAAACGTTCAGAAACCTTCAAAACGTCGAGAAATGTAAAAATTTTCAATTCCGATTTTCGGCTCATTACAATAACTTACCCTACGGGAAGTTAATAATATTCACTTAAAACATCCTATCAAACGTAATTGAACATCATCTGTTAAAAACGTTTGACGTATTAGCCACCGTCCATTGTTTTATTCAAATTACGCTTCTACAAAAATGTTCAAATTGAAAATGTAAAGTTTGTACGCGATTTCGAAATAATATCTCACCTTTCCGACAACCTACTGATTAGCACGAATTTTTCAAGACTAGGACTGGCCAAATCGGTTTAGCCGTTTTCGAGTTTTAGCGGATCATTTGATCGAGAGCTCCATTTATATATATAAGATATATATATATATATATATATATATATACACACATAAATCCTTTACCATCCCTTACCTTATTGTATACCCCCGCGCTGGACAGCTCGTTCTCGATGACCATGACGATGATGCCGAACATGCCCATGACGAGGGCGTAGTCGCTGATCCTCTTCCTCTTCTCGAAGAGGGCTTTCCTTCGGCCGAGGCGATAGCCGACGTTGGGCTTGTGCCTGCTGCCGGCGCTCGAGGGCGCTGTGCCGGGGCCCTTGAGGGCGCCGCCGCCGAGGCCGCGCTCCTCCATGAAGCGCGGGTACTCGCTATGAACACCTGAAAGAAAAAGATAGATGGTAATTGTATAGGTATGTATATATATATATATATATATATATATATACTAGCTGACCCGACAGACGTTGTTCTGTACCCACGTCTACAATTTTACAATATTTTATACTAATATTTACTGCTTAGTTAATAATAATAATTACTGTTTTTTGAATTACTATTTACACCAATATATGAGTTGAATGTAGAACTGTTTCAAACAAAATGATTGTTCTCAATTCCCACAGTTAACACTTTAATTATTCATTTAACAAATATTAAAAAATGTTCAATAAAATTGTATATTAAAAATTTTACACTGCGATATATAGAACAAATTTCCAATAGCTCAATTTATTTTATTGCATTCAAGGGTTATATAGTATTTTTAGTCATACCTGTAGATGTGGATGTATAAATAAATGATTTTTTGTTTATTCACGACTAAAACATCGATTTTCCAAATTTATCACACTAAAAATGATCGTCTGCCTTTGTGATTTATGTCACAGCATAAGATACACGTGTTGAAAATTGAAATCTTTTAAAAAGTACAACAAATTCAGAAAGAATTAATATATAGCATTCGCGGCAAAGGTGCAATATCACCTTTTATTTTTTTACCCAAAATATATGCTTCAATAATGTTGCCTATAATTTTTATAATTTCGTACCATATTTTAACTGTCTTTTAGTAATTTTAATATCTAAATTACATTTTTTTCTCCAATAAATAAATATACATTATTGCTTAAGTTTATATTTGAAGTGAATTAATTTGTCAAATCCTGTTCACATGTGCTCTATTCAACTTACAATCAACAAAATTATTGCTCTGTGATTTTTTTTACTGTGCTCCAATTTACTTGATATTTTGGAAATAGGCTAATCTTTATCTTAATTTCAATGTTTTTAACAATTTGCACTCCGTCACCATCCACAGCATTAATTGGATTATAACTCTTTTAATTCTGATTTTATCAGAACTTGTAATACACTATTTTAAAGGTGATTAAATGAGCTACAACTTTCTCTATCATTAATTTTACCGTAACTTCTCTTATTGTAAAACGGCGATGGGTTAAAGGGCTCGAAAGACCTCTGGTTGGACAGCTCCATAATTAATCATACATCTATCAATATTTGTGTAACGAAAAAATAATAAACAATAATAATTAGTCAGAAAAATACCTCGAATTTTCTTATATATATACTTTTATACGTATTCTTTCAGAGGTATTATGATGAGAAATTGGTTGTTTTTTTTTAAATGTTTTTTTTTTTCATGAAATCATGAGTTTTTTGAGAATCATTTGTACTAAAGTTGTGGTATTTTCTAGAATCCATCAAGATCTCTTAAACCAAGTTAATTCTAGATGGAATACGATTATTTTTAAATTTGGTGGAAATGGCACTGAAAAACTATTTGATTTAAATGAAAAAACATTGTATGCGTCCTTTATCTGCATGATAGCTTACTCATTTTACACGCAGAAGTACTCATTTTCAAGCTTATTTTGAGCACTATAAAAACCCATTTTCATATCTAGCCTAATAATGTTCCTAAAACACTATAAAATAACGATTTATTAAGATTTTAATTAATATAATTCTGTTCATTACATGATTTTCGTTAAAATGTATATTTTTGAAGGTGTTAGCAAAAAATGATGAAAAACGCAAAAAAGAAACAAATATTCAGTAGCCAGTAACTTGAAAAGTATTTCCTTTTTTGAAAAACATTATTAAATATTTTTCTCGTGTAATTAGTTCTTTTATCGATACCCAACGTTATTTTGAAGAAAAGAAAAAAGAAATGTCATCCACCCGAGAAGTGGTAAAGGAGTCTAAATTGTTTTCACTTCTGAAGAGTAAGATGAACCTAGTTCCAAAATTCCAAACAAATTGGAAAATAGTAAAAACTTCAGACCCAAAGCGCTCCATTGGGTAAATATTCCGTACCCAATGACAAACATATGCATTTTTGACACAATGAAACTTCTAAATAATTTTTTTGTATTGTGACTTAGTATAGTAAGGCAAAACGACTGCAAATTGAATATGTTTGAGCGCAATCACTTATGGCTCGCTCCTTTGCGCGAATTCGTACGGCGAATCTGTTCGCAAAGTGCGCAAATAAAATTATTGCAAGCAAAAGCAAACACACGCGCACGTCAGACGCATGCGCAGACTGCATCACTTGTCAAATGCTTGTTATATTATTTGCATCTTATATTAATTTAATTTTTGGCACATCTCAGCTGCTTTTCGGCATTAATAATGTAGACATTACATTCTCCTTATTCATAATTATGAATTTATTATATTCTAATATGGCCTTAGCCTATAAGTGAATAGAAATGTTTGGCAAATGACAGTCTTCAATTGTTTTTAATGTCAAACTAAGCTTCAAATATTTTCAAGGGCAAACAATGATAAGCGGTTTTTTGTAATTTTTTCTATTTATTTCTACAATTTAACTATACTTCTATGAATCAAAACATTCTAAAAAATTTCCCGAACAAACTTCAGGAAGATTCATGAAAATCCGAATTATAGTTTAGGAGGAAATATGAAACTTACATTGTTACAGAAGAATTTTATATATAAGATATATAATATGCTATTCTTCATATTCTTAGTACTAACTTCACTAAATAGTGGTAAAGTCACAAACGTGACTTGGGTCAGTTTCAATTTTGTTAGATACTATTATGATAAAAATTAAAATCTTATTTGCTGGAGTTATTTTTTTGCTACTGTGGGATCATAGTAGACTGCAGATCAAATCGAAACAAAAGCAAAAATGACATGTCATAATATTTATTTTTGTAAACAAATATTTTATAATAATTTTTTTTATAGATCAATTAATCGTTTTTACACGCTGCATTAAGTGTTACATCAAAAAAGAACTAAAATACTTATTTCAATATTTTCAACAATGTTTGATCGATTCTTTGAAATGATGCAAAAATTTGACAATTTCAAACAAGGTTCAAGCATTCGATTTGTTTTGTTTTTAAAAAAAGTTGGGTGTTGTGAAAAAAATTTATTGCTTCAAAATAATTCGATACTTAGATAAAAAGTTCGATGTCGGTGCTTCCAATGGATGACAGTGCTTTCTATTAAGTTCGATATTTTAAAAAAAGTTCAGCGCAAAAATATTTATTTTTGGTGTTCCATGGTTTTGAGAATGTTTATTGCTTCCAAAGAAATTTAGAAGTTTAGAGTTTCTAAAGAAGTTTAAGTTTCCAACGAAATTTTGTACATTCAAACAGTGCATTCAAAAAAGTTTACTGTGACCAAAAAAGTTCGGTGATTTCAACAAAGTCGACGGCTTTCAAATAGAAACAATGATTTCAATGAAGTGAAGTGCTTTTAAGAAGGTTTAGTACTTTCAAATAAAAACAGTGCTATCAATGAAGTATAGTGCTTTCAGAGAAGTGCATTGATCTCAGAAATGCACAATATTGCAGTGCTTTTAAAGAAGTACAGTTTTTAAAGAAGAAAAGTGTAGTGCTTTCACCAATATACAGTGCTTTCAAAAAAAGAGTGTGCTTTCAAAATATATACAGTGCTTTTTATAGAGTGCAGTTTTTCCTATAAAGTGCAATTCTTTCTAAAGAGTGCAGTTCTTTCTAGAGAGTACAGTTCTTTCTAAAGAGTGAAGTTCTGGTTAAAAAGTGCAGGGCCTTGCTTTATAAAATTGCAGTGCTTTGGAAGAAGTGCAGTGCTTTGGAAAAAGTGCAGTGCTTTGCTTTATAAAATTGCAGTCCTTTATTTAAAAAAAAAATGTATAATGCAATCAAATGCATTGCAATGCATTTTCAGAATTGCGGTGCATTCTCAAAAATAGCCCTTTCTGAAAAATAGAGTGCGTTCTCAAAAATACAGTGCTTCATCAAAAATACAGTGCTTTCTTAAAATACAGTGCTTCCTAAAAAATATAAAATTTTGAAAAGTGCAAAAATTTAAGAAGTTTCCTTAAAATACAGGATCTTAAAAAAAGTCCAGTGCTTTAAAAAAAATGCTTTTCTTTCAAAAATGTATAGTACATTTAAAGACGTGCAGTGCTTTAAAACTAGTGGGGCGCATGGCATCGTGCCTTAAGGCAAATTGCTGGTACTTCCTGTACCAAAATTTTTTTTTTAAAGATTAAAATTTTTGAAAAACATTTGCTCTGAAAAATTAGATTTTTTAAAAAACTATAAATTTTCGACAAAAATTTACATTTTTTTGTAAAAAAGACTTGTATTTTGAAATATTTTGGAAATTTTGAACTTATTTTCAAAGCAATCGTACTGCTTTAACTGCATAGTCGCCGTCTAACGGATAAGCATTGGTACGGAACCCATAGGAATGAAAACAAAATTTATACTTATTGTTAAAATCTCTGTAAAATATCTGAAAATTTGATGTGCATATGCCTAATGATCATTTTTTGGTAGCAAAATAGCATTTTTTTTTACTTTTTTCATTAGATCTCCGAAACCGCTAGACCTGCCTTTATGAAAATTTGATCAATTCTTTATCTTGTCAATGCAAGTAAAATGTTTTTTGAATTATTAAAATTGGACGCTCCGTTCTCTTAAAAACCGTGTTACTATTTTTGGAACTTTTTGCCCCGTATCTTCGGAACGGCTAGACCTGCCTTCGCCAAAAACTAATCAGCCCGTCTCCTTATCAATACGAATCGAATGCTTTTGAATTATTCAAATTGCTTCGTCCGTGTTCCCGAAATCGTCGACGAAAATTTGTATCCGCACATACATACACACACGCACACACACACACACACACACACATACATCCATTTTTTCTAAGGTATGCCAAAATATTCAGAAACCTTTGAAACGTCGAGAAATGCAAAAAATTTTATTTTCGATTTTTTGCGATTACTATAACTTACCTTACGGGAAGTTAAAAATTTAGTCGAATGAAGAAATGATACAAGTCAAAGTACAAATCGTAATACAAAAATATAGTTTTGAAAAGTTCGAAATTCGCTATAATACGTATATGGTCCTCGAAGACAACTATATCGAATAAAAAAAAAAGAAATTTGTCAAAAAACGTGTTTTTCTCAGATAGCCTTAGAACTTTTCATCCGAAGTGTTAAGTTTAGAATTTTAATTTCTAGATATAATTTTCAATATTGGCAAATGGCAAATATTTTTCCTTCGCTCACCTACTAACGCTACGCCGGCCTCGTCCTGCAGCGCGTTGCCTGCCGCTGCCGCCGCCTGAGCTGCCGCCGCCGCCGCCGCTGTGTTTCCGTACAGCAGTGCCGTCGTCGCGGTCGAATTATTATTGTTGGCATTCGATGCGTTGTTGTTCTGGCCGGACCCATCTCGCAGGCAGCCCGATGCTCTCATAGCACCAGGTATCGAGAGCGTTGACACGGGCTTGCGGAGCTGGAAAATAATAGATAATGGAAATATTATAATAGATTATATGATATATAATATATATAATAGTAAAACTTCTTTAGACGCGACTAGGGTGTAAGTCCCTACAAATGCAACGAAAATAGCGTTACGCCCGTACTGTACTGTACGTCATTCTGATATGTGCCGACACTCTTATCTATTTACCGTCACATTTATGCCTCTATGTGCATACTACCACATTTATTACTCTATGGACTCTACATCTCTTGAGTTCCACTCTACATTTTATGGACTCTATATTTCCGGCTGGACAGAGAACCTCTACAATTATCAGAAGGGCACACTCTCTCTCTGGACGTCAAAAAGAACACTTAACCTTATAATAATCTTTAATGAAGTTCTGTATAATAATATCTGTACTCTGTAATAAATCTATAAAACTTGTGTTGTGTTTTAAAATACCAAAAATTACCTTCATCGCTGAAGGCAAATCCTTAACAATTCGCTCTCGATGATATTATTTCTATACGGGTCGATTGTGATCAGTCGTCGCATATGTGAATAGAGATCTGTCGTTGTATGCGTACCGATATCAACAAGGAAATCGGCATAGATAAGTAAACATTTTAAAGTTACATCGTAGTACAAATCTTGTTTCAATGAAAAATGCCTGAATCAGAAGAGTATTTTACCCTGTTCCTTGAAAATAATAAAACAAACTAGTGGTGTATAGCATCGTACCTTAAGGCAAATTTTTGGAATTTCCCATATAAAAACTAGTTGGTTTGGTATTTAGCCTTGAGACAAGTTACATGAACTTCCCGATATGTTTAGATAATCGACTTAATCAATAAAAAATAAATTCATTTATGAGTGATTAAAAGTATTCCGAGTGGATTTATCACACATAATTGAAAACGAACGAACACGTTAACTCGGAGTATTTTCTAAAAGCAAATTTTCACAAATAAATAATTGTTATAATTGAACCAGTTTCCGTATGACATTAATGGTTTAGTATGTTCATTAAGACCGAGTACTCTATCGTTATAGCAAGTAAATCGTCTAACTTTAATTTTAACAAATGTCTAAAAAACTACTCATTTTCTCAAACTTTGATGAATTTTTAAAATTAAACTACTTGTCGTAAGGCCGTAATATTTCAGTAAGTTCTATAAGACAATAATATATATCGCCAAAAAAAAATTTCATAAAAATCTACTTAATTTTTTTTCAACAGTTAATTACAAGAAAACGGCTCGGTAGATTTTCACCTAAAACTAATCAGAATCAGTCCCAACCAATATCTTTCGAATAGTTTTTGATTTTTTAAAATCGATTCAGTAGGATGAGCTTAAATGTAGACAAAAAGTTTATTTTTCTTTTAAATTTATCGTCATAATTGGTCATCTTAATATCGTTTGGCAATTCGTTATATATTTTGCTAGCACTCCATATGACATTTTCTCTCAAATTCTTTTTTCTATTGCGTTCAATGTGAAAATTGTTGTGTTGTCTAGTGTAGTGTTCATGTATATCTTGATTTATGTCTATTGTTGCGCTTGTTTTAATTCGGTTAAATTTCATTTTGTGTATTAGTTTGCATTTCTCTATTTTAATTACAGTATTCAAAGTCTAACACACTTTTCCAAATTACAAAGAAATGACTCGGCCGATCGTCGCACAAAACTGACAAACAATAGTCCTCATCGAAATACATCAAATGGTTACCAATTTTTGCAAACTTTGACGAATATTTATAGCTAAACTAGTTGTCGTAGGGCGGAAATATTTTAATATGATCTAGAAAACTATAGTATCTACCGTCCAAAAAATAATAATAATAACTGTCGAATTTTTTTTAAACTTTATTACAAGAAAACGGCCCGGCCGATCTCTACCAAAAACTAATCAGCACGATTCCCAATCAATATCTTTCGAACGGTTTTTAAATTTTCAAAATCGATTCAGATTTGCGGGCTAAAACGAGGATTGAAGAAAGTAATAATTTTTTTTTAAATTTTCTGCGATTTATAAAGAAACGACTCGGCCGATCGTTGCACAACAGAAACGCTAGTTCTCATCAAAATACATCGAATGGCTTTTAAATTTTTGAAATCGATCCAGCCATTTTTGAAAAAAACGCCGATTTACGGCAAAAAATCTGTTCATACACACGCACACACACACATACTTTTTCCAAAGTTTGTCTCATTCGATTCAAAATGGCTTGAAACGTCGAAAAAACATAAAATTAGCGAATCGGGTTTTCTGATGAAAACATAAACTTCTCCTTCGGGAAGTTAAAAAAACATTTTGCTTGAGTGAACGGTGTGCAAAAAATGCTTCTACAGAAAATTTCGTAATTTTGAAAATTTTCAAATAAAAAATTCAAGATTTTCGAAATTTTTCATCATTTTCAAGAAAAACCTAAATTTTGAAAAATTTAAAAAAATATCAAAATTAAAAAAAAAAGATTTCTTACAAAAATTAATATTCCAAAATTAAAAAAAAAAACGAATGATTTCAAGTTCTCAAAAAATTTAAAACAAATTCCAAAAAATTTCATACTTCTAAAGAAAACTTCAAAATTTTGAAAAAAAATCTAAATTATCAAAAAAAATCCAATTAAAAAAAAAGAAAAAAATTCTTATAATAGTTGTTTGTAGAATACGCTCGTCGCCTAGTTTAAAAACCACTTATAATTTTACAGTATGTTTTTATAATTTTTTTTTTATAATAAATTATTGATTATTTTCATTTCTCGAAATGTTTAATTACGGTACGAGAAGTTCCAGCAATTTGCCTTAAGGCACGATGCCATGCGCCCCACTGGTTTCTATATTATTTGTAGTTTCTATGAATCTTTGAAGTTATTAAAATGGAAAATATTTTTTAGGCAAGACAGATATTACAGCTGTTCAAAGAATGAGATTATATCGCTAGCAAAATAGTAAAAAAAAATACAAGCAGTCAATAAATGTATATTAATTTTAATTACATGAAGTTCTTAAATATTTTCTTAGGCATTGTTTAATATAATCCACTGTGTGAATGAATATTATAGGATTTATTAATCAGTAATTACTTCATTTCTCTAATAAAGGTTCATTTCTAAATGCTAATTACCATAACAAACCGATCATGTTATATTTGAAGTATGACTTTAACTACATTATTGTTTTTGAATATTATAAATATTTTTAAAAGCTATTATAAATATAAATGTATAATTTATCATTATATAAATGCGTATAATGATTGACGACACTAATAAATGTGTGCATCACGAGTGTTACCATATTACTAATAAACACTATTCAAAATTGTTATATGATGTATTTATTTTTAACATAAATGCCATAGTAATATAAAACACACATATATATATATATATATATATATATATATATATGAGTTTATATATGTTTGTCTATTATTCCTCAGGTCAGATTTACAACTTGGGTTGTTGTTTGACCCAATTGCAACCATTACTTCTCTTGGCCGGATCAAAACTTTATTTCTCCACCTTACTGTCGTCTGTTGTATTTAGTTTTTCCTGTTGCAATTTTCTTCCAGTTTATTTTTCTTCCATTTTATTATTTCCGGGAATGTCTGTGGAAATTATTATTATTTGCACTGACGACATTTCATAACTAATATTAGGTGTAATAAAATTTCCTTGGCTGCGATAGTAGATGTGATAATAAGTTTGATGCAAAGTTTCTTTACGAGGAGGGTAGATAAATAAATTATGAAATGTTGTTAAAGTTTAAGTATTATTGCATTTGGTTTTATTAGCATAGTTTTAATTTCATTGTAGAAATGGAAATTGTGAGACTTTTCTATGTAGTACGGTGAAGACTTGGTGTCACGTAAGAAACAGAAAATTTTCCTTTAGAACTCTTCTCAGGGATTTAGAAACTCTTTGTACTATGTAGATTAGTAAAAATCTAAAAATTATTTTTAATGACATTTTTGTTGCATAATTTCATCCTTTTCTCACAAATTTAATTTCCAGTTCTATCATTTTCTATCCCCCATTGTTTTCTATAATTTAATTCTGTTTCCCTATTATTACTATTAATAATAAAAAGTACCTCTAGTGCGAGAGAGTGCTTTTCTCTAATGAAATTGATACAATTTCATATTCGGTTCGGTTTCATTTCAGATAGTATAAACAGCCGGAAAATTCATAACAAAGAATAGAAAATTAATTCCGGCTCTCATCTCATCTCCACCATTGTTTTCTTTAATGAAAATTCTGCGCTATTCGAAAGCTGCGGATAGTGCAAAAGCTGGGGGTAAAATAGATAATTTTTTTTTTTTTTATTTACTGAGATATTTCTATTTTCGCTATTTTATTGACTTCCGTAGGGTAAGTTATTGTAATCGTCCAAAAATCAAAATTATTTTTTTTACATATCTTCACGTTTCAGAGGTTTCTGAACATTTTGGTATACCTGAAACAAAAATTAATATGTGTGTGTGCATGTATGTGTGGATATAATTTTTCGTTCACGATTGCAAAGCTATAAAGAAATGCAATAAATGGCAATTTAAAGAGAACGAAACATTTGACATAAAAAATTAAAAAAAAACATTATACTAGCAATAACAAAATGAAGATTTTTTTACGACATTCTTATTAGATTCTCTCTACAATTTGATTAAATTTTTTCTAGAATTTTGCTAGATTTTTTGTTAAATCCTCATTCGAAATGTACTGGATTTTTATTAGATTTTTATGACATTATTAATAGATTCTTTCTAGAGTCTGGTTAGATTCAGTTCTAAATCTTGTTTGATTCTTCATTTGATCTTTAGTAGGTTCTTATTTAAATTTTATCAGATCCTTATGATTTCTTTATTAGATTTTTTCCGGAATTTTGCTAGACTGTTTATTAGATTTTTTAGATTTTTATTAGAGCCTTATAGCATTCTCATAACTTTCTTTCCAGAACCTGGCTAAATTCTTTCCAGAATCATGTTATATTTTTTCTAGAATTTTGCCAGATCTTTTTTGTTAAATCCTCATTAGATTTTTGTCAAATCTTCATGACATTCTTATTAGTTTATTCCAGAATTTGGATAGGTTTTCTTCAGAATCTTGCTCGATTACTAGATTCTTGCATTATTACTAGATTCTTGGCAATATCTGGTTAGATTCTTTGCAAAATCTGGCTAGATCATTTACTAGTTACTTATTAGATCTTCTTTACATTCATATCAGATCTTTATGGGATTATGATTAGATTTGGTACATAATATAGCTAGATACTTTATTAGATCCTTATGACAATTTTATTACATTTTTTACAGAATCTGACTGCACTTTTATTAGATTCTTTCTTAGAATCTGGCTACAAAATCAAACTAGTCAAATTCTTCGTCAAGATCTTGCAATATTTTCTTAACATAACTGTATTAGATTCTCGTAAAATTTTTATGACTTCTACTGCAGATTTGTTTCTGATTGTTATCAGATTCTTAATGGATATTATTATATATTTCTCAAAATCTCATTGCATTCTTAATAGATCCTAGCCTGAGTCTAACGGAATTTTTATTAGATGTGAATTCAATAATAAATTTTATGTAATGTAATATCATAACAAAAATGTTGTCTAAAAACTACATTAATGATACTAAATAAAAAATAATTTATATATATTAAAATAGAAAACAAAATTGTTATTAAATAGAGTTATTGATGTTATTCTAGAAAATTTGATAATCCTTATGACCTGAATCTTATAAGATCTCGTTATATTTTTTAACCTAATTGTAAAAAATTGTTAATTAGCAGATTCTTGACAGATCTTGTTAGATTCTAGTATATTTAAAAACAATTCTTTAGTGATTTTTTTAATAAAAAATTTATTATAAAAAAATCTGCCCATTGTTGCATGAAAGCCTCGCACTTCAATTTTCATTTAAAAGAACCATCTACAATTCATTATTTTTAGTGGAATGTCTGTATCATATTTTTAATATTTTTATTTTTTTTATCAGGCAGTATGTGACGATTTAACGAGTTTTTGTCAAAATATAACTATGTATGTGAATGTGCTAGATGAGCCCATTGTAGTGTTTTTTCCACCATAGTAATTCAATATGCAAATTCTGAAACGGATTTTCTCTCCATGACTGAAATCACATAGTAAAATAATCATATATATATATATATATATATATATATATATATATATATATATATATATAAATCCATCTAAAAATATTATCACAAAAATCTTTTACAGCTATCAACCCCTGCTTTCAATTTCTAATATTTGATTCTGACGTGACTTGTTAATATAAAATGTATTATTTCGACAATAATTTATCAGCTAGTGATGGCCACATGTGTTATTATCGATCTAAAAATAGCTCGATCGATTCTATAACTTATGCAAAGGCATTATCGCAAATTTGCACAACACAGAAAAGTATTGTGGAAACACCAACGACTTATTAGAAATTCAAGAGAAAACTAGATAGATAAGGCAAAGGATATATACATATATCTTTATATATATATATATATATATATATATATATATATATATATAAAATATCATATATAAAAATAGAGCAAATTATGTTAGGTTGCTAAAACTTAAAAACAGCTGAACCGATTTGGCTACATTTAGTCTTGAAATATTTGTGCTAATCCATTTAATTTCAAAACAGTTTAAACAATTCACATTTTTAATTTAAAAGTTTTTGTAGAAACTTAGTTTAAAATGAAACAACGGATGGTGGCTCATACGTCAAATGTCAAATGATTTTGACATATATTCAATTACATTTAATAGGATGTTCTAGATGAATCTTATTTAATGAATCCAGATATTGTGAGAAAGGTAAGAAATTATTTCAAAACAGTTTAAAAGCTTTACATTTTTAATTTCAGTTTTTCTAGAAATTTCGTTTCAAATGAAACAATGGTTGGCGATTCATACGTCAAATGTCAAATTGTTTTGATAAATTTTGTTCAATTAGATTTAGCAGGATGTTTTTAGGTGAATCTTATTTAATTGTAGTAAGTAGTTTTGTTTGTAGGTGTGCTAAAACTTAAAAACAGCTGAACCGATTTGGCTACATTTAGTCTTGAAATATTTATGCTAATCCAGATATTGTGAGAAAGGTAAGAAATTATTTCAAAACATTTTAAACAATTAACATTTTTAATTTAAACGTTTTTGTAGAAACTTAGTTTAAAATGAAACAACGAATGGTGGCTCATACCTCAAATGTTAAATGGTTTTGGCAAATGTTAAATTGCATTTAATAGGATGTTCTAGATGAATCTTATTTAATAATAAGTAATAGTAAGTAGTTTGGTTTGTAGTTTTATTTATATGCAAAAACACGTGCGAATGTTTTTTTTTGAAATAATTGAAATTGCAATTTTTGGAATCTCTAAAATTGTTTACAAATACCTTCTTATATGAAAAAAGAACGTTAGGCAAGTCTAATAATACAAATATTATTTTTTTCTTATTCATAATGATGAATATATTGTATTCTAATTTTTCTAGACTAATCTAATAGAAAAATCTTATTTTTCTCTCATAATTCAAATTTCAAGTGAATTGGCATTTCTGGCAGGTTACAGTTGTCATGTGTCAAAATGTTTTCAATGTCAAACAATGATATGTTTTATTTTCACAATATTACTATCGTTTTAGAATTCATAACATCTTAAAAATGTTCCTAAACAAACTCCAAAAAGATTCATCAAAATTCGAATAACCGCTTAGGTGGATTCGTACATCCGTACAGGAGAATTTTATATATTAGATATAGAACTTAATATTCTGTTTTCGTTATTTTTCTGTATCATGGCATGCAATTTTCCTCTTATAGAAAATTGTTATTTTTCTAATTTCGTTTTATCGATATGCAATTTTCTTTAATATATTTACATAAAATTTCATTACTTTCATGAACATAAAACCCTTGTATTTTTGTAAATCTAATAAAAGATAAGAATTCATAATAATAATGAATCATGTACAAAAATTTTAATTTCAATTATATATATATATATATATATATATATATATAGATTATAAATATGATAAGTTTCATTTATAATATTTTTTCAGTCAATTATTATGACAATTTAGATTCTAGTCTCCTGTCACAGGTAGGCACAGAAAATGTTATCGTAAAATGTAATGGAAAAGGTGAAAAATGTTTATAGATGTGTGTATATATATATATATATATATATATATATGTGTATATATATATATGTATGTATGTATTTCTATGTATAATGAGAAATATCGGAAAACGCTTCTGTTCCGATTCACTCCAAGTGATTCATGTGCCAATTTTGACGGAGCGGCCGTCCGCTAGGATTTACTTCCATAGACGGAGAGCTGGTGCTAAAAAAATAATATAAATAACTGAACGCTAAAGTTATTAGATCTCCCTGATTAGATTTTTCTTTTCATTTTATTGTATATAAAGTAGTTTTACGGTATTATTGTAGCTCAAGATAATGATGTATTTCTAGGCCATTAGGCTGAAATAAATAAATAAATAAATAAATAAATAATATATATATATATATATATATATATATATATATATATACATATATATATATATATATATATATTAGAAAAGTATTAGGCTCTGATATCTCACTGTTTGCAAATGTACTAGCCAATCGATAATAAGTTGGAACAGGGTTTGTTGAAATCAGATAAAAAATTTTGAGTCTCTATCATAAGCACTAAGGTAAATTATTATTTAGTAGAAGGGCAAATAGAGTAAAAAATAATGAAATTTATTGGTAAAACAAATGGGATTGTGAATAGATATAAATTTGCTCAACTTAGCAAATAATTCATTTTGAGTTAAAAAATAAAAAAAAATAGAATAGTTTTGGAGTTGAAAATGACTTACTTTATATTTTCTGTCGATTTTATATCCAAAATTCTTAGGAAAAACCATAACTTATTATATTTTAATATAACTTTTAATGTGACAAGTTTTCGGTATCAAATATTTCTGGAATATGAATAATCCTGTACGCAAAACTTAATGTTTTTCAAGTTTTTGGTTTTTTAAAGTACTTGGTTTTTAAAGTATTTGATTTTTAAAGTATTTGATTCTAAAAGTAATTGATTTTTAAAGTAATCGATTTTTAAAGTATTCGGGTTGTAAAATTTTCAGTATGTTGGACATTCGATTTTTAAAGTTTTCGGTTCCCTAAACTTTCGAGTTTTAAAGTTTTCACTTTTCTGAATATTCGGTTTTTTAGGTTTTTGGTTTCCTGGACATTCGGTTTTTAAAGTCTTCGGTTTTCTGGACATTCGGTTTTCAAAGTTTTCGGTTTTTAAAGTTTTCAGTTTTCTAGTCATTCGGTTTCTAAAGTTTTCGATTTCCGGGACAATAAGTTTTTGAAGTTTTCGATTTTCTGGACATTCAGTGTTTAAAGTTTTCGATTTTCTTTTAAATTTAACTATATTATTCAACTTTTTAAGTTTTCAGTTTTCTGAACATTCGGTATTTTAAACTTTCGGTTTTCTGGACTTTTCATTTCTTTATATATTCGGTTTTCTGGACATTCGGTTTTTAAAGTTTTAGGTATAAATTTGCGCTGTCAGAAACTTTCAGTAGCATAAAGTAAGACATTTTCAGAATCAGAAATTTCAAGTATCAGAAACGTCCGGTAACAAAAAAAATCCAGTATTGGAAACTTAAAAAAAGAAATTTCGAATATCAAAAACTTCCTGTTTCAGACGTTTTGAGTATCAGAACTTTCCGTTTTAAAATAAATCCGGTATATAAAAAAACCCGGTACTAGACACATCCAAAACAATAAATTTCAAATAAGAAACATATGAAAATAATTATTTAAAAAGCGAAAAATTTGAAGTATCAGCAACTTTTGGTATCATAAATATTCTGCATCAGTTATTTTCCTCATCGGAAACTTTTGGTATCAACAATTTCTAGTACTATAATATTTCGGTATTAGTTCCCAAAATTTATGGTATGTCATAATCGACTGTAAATATAATAATGTAATAATAAATGCTCATTAATTTACAGTGCGTTTCTAGAGTTACGAAGAGAAAAATGCCTTTAAATAATTTTTGAATCTCATTTCTTTGATAATATAGTAGAAATATCAAGATAGATTTTATTTTAGGCACTTAACATAAAATGATTAAAACTTGTATATTAAATACAATAATTTTTATCAATGTTCTAATTATTCTATCTCTAGGTCTCTATGTCTGTCTCTGTCTATTTATCTCTGTCTCTGCATATCTATTTCTCTGTCTATCTCTAAATCAATCACTATTTATCACTAAATAAATATAAACTTAATTTATAAGAAATATAAAACTTTTAAAAATTTATCACAGAATGTAAATTTTTTTCCAGCCCTCTCTCTCTATATATATCACCCTTTTTCCTCTCCATTCCATACATTACAACTTAGATATAAGAAATTCCTGAATTTTATTTCACCACAATTCAAATACTGTCCATAATTATTTTAATTATCCTCTGTAATTATCCTTTCATTTTTTCCCCCAGCTCTCGCACTATCCCTCTATTCCCCATACAAAGTCAAGCCCAACTAGAGTTAGTCCTAGAGAGAGAGTTTGTTGGTGGCTTTTCGGCAAATCCGTTCATTCGTCGCCACTGAATCATAAAATGCCGAAACAGAATTCTTGCATCAGTTATTCTGTATAATATAATAAAAGGCGAATGGGAAACGATTTATTAAAATCGGATTAGTCGAGTGAAAAATAGGAAAATAGTAAAATAGAGACGTGTCCGAAACCAAAGTGTAGGAAAGACTCTTGACTAAAATAAATTGCGACAATCAGAATGTAAATTCAGTTTAGTTTTAATTTAGTTTCATCAAAATTCCTCCGTCTTGGAATTTTCTCACAAATTCAATTCCAGGAGATGCAAAATAAATTCCTGGCAACATTTAATGTCGTCTCAGTTTGAAATAGTGTCTTATAGTTTGGAATTTATGGTGACGTGTATATAATATTTTCCGACTATTTATCATCATAAATATTTGCATGATAAAGGTACATGCCTCTAAAATAGTAATATTTTTAAAGGAAATTTATGGCTATTTTGGACGAAAGGTAAAATGCATGTTTTGGAATCACAAATTGGATTTGGTTTGTGTCATCTATTAAGTGTGATTTATTTTTTGCACAAATTTACAAGTTTAAATACAACATTTTTTTCTTTTGAATAAATCTAAAATTATACAATCGTGCATTTGATTAAATATTTATGCTTTTCGTGATTATATTACAAGGCCTTTTGTGTTTTAGATTTGACCACATTTACAAATGAAGACTTGAAATATTTAATGGTTATCGATTTTCACGTTTTTCATTAATTAGCTATCGATTCTTATCAAAAACTGACCTTGTGGATAAAAATAGTTATTACAATTATATATATATATATATATATATATATATATATATATATGCGGATACAATTTTTCGTCGACGATTTCGTGAACGCGGATCAACCGATTTGAATGATTCAAAGCATATTCGCTGATTAGTTTTTAAGAGAGGCAGCCCAGCCGATCAAAAATCAGCTTATATACATACTTTTCCCAAAACAACTATACTTACAAACAAATTAAAAAAATGGAACTCTACTGACGAGCAAACTTAAATAAAATAAGGAAAAAGGACTATTGACAAACCAAAAAAAAATTAAGTAAAAGGGACTTTAATTGCAACGAAATTAAAAATCAACATAGGAAATATAAAAGGGACTCTACTGACGAGTAAATTTAAATTGTAAACTAAAATATAGAAAAATTACTCAACTGACGAGCAAATTCAAAATGCAAACTAGAATTTAAAAAATGACTCTACTGACGAGCAAATTTAAAATGCAAACTAAAATTAAAAAGAAAAAGATTTTACTGACGAGCAAATTTAATTTGTAAACTAAAATATAGAAAAAGCACTCTACTGACGAGCAAACATTATTTTGATCCACAAGGTAAAAAAATGGAATCTAATCGAAAGTCAAGATAAGACTCTACTGACGAACAAACTTAATTTTGGCCTAGAAAACCAGAAAAGGACTCTACTAACAAGAAAACTTAAATTTGACCTACTAGACCAAAAAGGGACTCTACTGACGAGCAAATTTGTAAATCAGAAAATATAAAAAGGACTCTACTGCAAACTTGATTTAAACCAAAAAATGACTCTACTCACGAGTAAATTTATAAATTGTAAAATAAAAAAAGGACTCTACTGACGAACAAGCTAAGAAAAAGGACTTCTAAATTTCGAGTAACAAAAAGGACTCTACTGAGAAGCAAACTTGATTCAGACCAAAAAAAGACACTACTGACAAGTAAATTTATAAATTGGATAATAAAAAAAGGACTCTACTGACGAGCAAGCTAAGAAAAAGGACTTCTAAATTTCGAGTAACAAAAGGGACTCTACTGACAAGCAAACTTGATAAAAATATTTTGATGCAATATTAATTTTGATGTCATGATGAATAAATATTTCGTTAAATAGTTTATATGAATTTAAGTAGTGGGGTAAAGTAATTTATAAATATTTTTAAGTGTCGTAAGATTTGAGTCTACAAATCTTATTACATAAGTTTTTCTAAATATATAATTTCCTCTGCATTTACCTTGAAAATCTGACAAAACACGAGTTTCCGTTTTAGTGTCAAACACGTTTGCTACCTTCCTTCCTCGATTCGTTTTGCTGTTAACCTTGTTTTCAACAAAAATCGATGTCGAACTATTATCTATTCTGATAGCTACAGACAGTTATAGTTACAGTTGTACAGTTTTAGTTACTATGTGTCCATGATCGCGTGACACGGAATAAAAATCGAAGACGATATTCTTTATCATTACATTTTATATAGTACTAGATGTATCTGTTTAGTTCACGCTTCGTCGTGTTTTACTTTTAATTAAAAATTTTAAGAAAAATGCATAATTGTTACATCTTGTTTTTAATTTTCTTTCTAATTAATGTCTTGCGGTCTGTAAGATTATCTCTTTACCTCGTCTACCAGCTGTTATGTTTGTAAGTCTATCAATTTTTTTGTGCAGTAAATTTTTTGTCCTGTAATTTTCTTGTCCTGTAAATATCTTCGCCCGGTAAATATCTTCGCCCGGTAAATATCTTCGCTCGGTAAATATCTCGTCCAGTAAATATCTTGCCCAGCAAATATCTTGCCCAGTAAATATCTTGTCTAGTAAATATCTCGTCCACTGAATATCTCGTCCAGTGAATATCTCGTCCAGTGAATATCTCGTCCAGTAAATATCTCGTCCAGTAAATATCTCGTCCAGTAAATATCTCGTCCAGTAATTTCCTTGTCCGATAATTTCCTTGTCCGGTAATTTCCTTATCCGGTAATTTCCTTGTCCGGTAATTTACTTGTCCGGTAATTTCCGTGTCCGGTAATTTACCTGTCAATTAAATATCTTGTCCAGTAAATATCTTGCCCAGTAAATATCTTGTCCAGTAAATATCTTGTCCAGTAAATATCTTGTCCAGTAAATATCTTGTCCAGTAAATAACTTGTCCAGTAAATAACTTGTTCAGTAAATATCTTATCCAGTAAATATCTTGTCCAGTAAATATCTTGCCCAGTAAATATCTTGCCCAGTAAATATCTTGTCCAGTAATTTACCTGTGTATTTATTTACTTGTCCAAAAATTAAATTGTCTACTAATTTTCTTGTCTTGTAATTTACTGGTGCACTTATTTACCTGTCCAAAAATTATTTGTCTAGTAATTTTCTTGTCAAGTAATTTACCTATCCAGTAATTTACTTGTTCACTTATGTATCTGACAACATGTTTGTCAGTCTTGTTAAGACTTTTTTCCTATTAAATACAGTTGAATATAATCCGTCAAAACCATTTAATATTTGACGTAAGAGCTGCCCTCCATTGTTTCATTTTAAATTAGGCTTTTACAAAAAATAAATAAATTGAAAATGATAATTTTTACGCGGTTTTAAAAGAATTTCTCACCTTTCCCACAACCTCTGAATTTGCATAAATTAGTTGACAATAATCCGTCAAAACCATTTGATATTTGACGTAAGAGCTGCCCTCCATTGTTTCATTTTAAATTAGGCTTTTACACAAAAAAATTGAAAATGGTAATTTTTGCGCGGTTTTAAAAGAATTTCTCACCTTACCCACAACCTCTGGATTTGCATAAATAATTCAAGACTAAAAGTGGCCAAATTGGTTTAGCCATTTTGGAGCCTAAACATACCTAACATTTTATATATAATATAAATTTCTTAAGTGACTGTTTACAAATTTGGCGTACGAAAACCTAGTACGTAAGGATTTGTCGGTTTTCAAAAACCGGTTTTAAAAGCCGGTTTTTTGGCGAAACTTATGGAACTCGAAAACCGGTTTTTTAGTGAAAAAAGTCGGTTTTCACTGTATAAATGAAAAATGACAAATATAGCCAAATATAAAAGATAGATAAAAGCGTTTTGACTCTTGAAATCATATCGGTTCAATAGCATTTGATATCTTATCAGTCTGCAATGGTTCCCAGAAAGGTTTTGTTCATAATAATTTAGATTTTTATACCAGCGTATATATTAATTTAAATCAGTGTGACTTCTTCTTGAAGAAGTAACTTCCTCTACTCAAACTAAAAAAAGAGTTTTAAACCATAGAAGCCACAAATTAAAGAACAAAAAACTTATAATTTTATATCAGACTTTAAAAACAATTAAGCATAATTTGGTCGGAAGTATGAGAGTATTTTCTCTTTCAGGAATTTTGTGAGTAAACAAAGGACACGCCTAAGTAGCAATTCGATAAGCGTTCTTAGTTTTTTGAAATCAAATTTTATTAAACAAAAAAACAATTAGAACGTTTAAAATTAATTAATTAAAATTGCTCGGAACAGATAATACGAATTTAGCTTAATTGTTTTCACAACTAAAATTGATATTAACGAGTATGTATCAACATGTATCTAATATATTTTTTAATTTAATGAATGTTTTTTATTTAAAAATGTATTATTTTTATTTATTCGAAAACTTTCCTTTCACTATCATAAACATATTTTCATTCTTATATGTGAAAATGACGCATGAATAACGAATAATTTTTTTCAAAGTTATTA
>NW_020537324.1:77372843-77392172 GCF_003426905.1 Ctenocephalides felis | reverse complement strand
GGACATTTATTAGTTATATATTTTATAACTTTTGAATCATTTGTCTAATTTAAACCAAATATTCAGTAAGTCTATGCAAAATACAACGATATATAATAATTTCATAATTAAAACCTTAGCGCCAACTCAGTATACTTCAAAAATTGACTTAGAAATGCAATATAAATTTAAACGTGCTCACAATATATTTATTTCAATCGTCTATATAACTCAAAGCATTCGATAAGTATGAATGGCGTACAAGACAAGATTATTCAAAATTAAATGATGTACAAATTTCTTCAATAACTCGAATTTCTGCAACAACTCGGTAAACCTCAAAATCGCATTTGAAACTTGAGTATCGATTTCAGTAAGTGTGTGCACAAATTTGACTTACAAAAACATCTGTGCATTTATTTATGTTTTTTGTAACTTCTATATTGTTTATATGATTTGAATCAAGTATTCTGAAAGTCTATACATAATTGTGTGTCTATACGAACTGTAACGATTGTAGTGTATATTATGTAGGTAAAAGTTTACAATATTTTCGTTAGAACGAAAACAAATTGATGAAATCGTTTCATTATTATTTAATAGATAAGAAGTGTAAATTAAGTTTTTTTTTACACAAACACACGCACACAAATGCAAAGTTGTTTATGAAATCAACTGTAACGATTGTAGTTGATGTTATATAGGTGAAAGTTCACAATATTTTCGATGAAACGAAAACAAATTGATGAAATCGTTTCATTATTATTTAATAAATAAGTGGTGTAAATTAAGTTTTTTTCACACAAACACACACATACAAGCAAAGTTGTCTATAAAACGAACTGTAACGATTGTAGTTAATGTTATGTAGGTAAAAGTTTACAATATTTTCGATAGAACAAAAACAAATTGATGAAATCGTTTCATTATTATTTAATAGATAAGTAGGTGTAAATTAGATTTTTTCACACAAACACATACCCACACATATATACAAAGTTGTTTATAAAACGAACTGTAACGATTGTAGTTGATGTTATGTAGGTGAAAGTTTATAATATTTTGATAAAACGAAAACGAATTGATGAAATCGTTTCATTAATATTTAAAGATAAGTAGGTGTGAATTAGGTTTTCTTCACAAACACACACACCCACATATATACAAAGTTGTTTATAAAACAAACTGTAACGATTGTAGTATATGTTATGTAGGTTAAAGTTTACAATATTTTTGATAAAACGAAAAGAAATTGATGAAATTGTTTTTATTATTATTTAAAAGATAAGTAGGTGTAAATTAGATTTTTTCACACAAACACATACCCACACATATATACAAAGTTGTTTATAAAACGAACTGTAACGATTGTAGTTGATGTTATGTAGGTGAAAGTTTAATATATTTTTGATAAAACGAAAACAAATTGATGACATCGTTTCATTAATATTTAAAGATAAGTAGGTGTGAATTAGGTTTTCTTCACAAACACACACACCCATATATATACAAAGTTGTTTATAAAACAAACTGTAACGATTGTAGTATATGTTATGTAGGTTAAAGTTTACAATATTTTTGATAAAACGAAAAGAAATTGATGAAATTGTTTTATTATTATTTAAAAGATAAGTAGGTATAAATTAAGTTCTCTTCGCACAAACACACACCCACACATATATACAAAGTTGTCTAGAAAACAAACTGTAACGATTTTAGTTGATGTTATGTAGGTGAAAGTTTACAATATTTTCGATAAAACGAAAATAAATTGATAAAATTGTTGCATTATTATTTATTAGATAAGTAGGTGTAATTTAGGTTTTGTTCACACAAACACACACACACGCGCACAAATACAAAGTTGTTCATGAAATAAACTGTAACGATTGTAGTTGATGTTATGTAGGTAAAAGTTTTTAATATTATCACTAAAACGAAAACAAATTGTTGAAATCATTATTATTTAATAGATAAGTAGGTGTAATTAGGTTTTTTCACGCAAACACACACACATACATATATACAAAGTTGCCTATAAAACAAACTGTAACGATTGTAGTTGATGTTATGTAGGTGAAAGTTTATAATATTAACGATAAAACGAAAACGAATTGATGAAATCGTTTTATTATTATCTAATAGATAAGTAGGTGTTAAATTAGGTTTTCTTTACACAAACACACACACACAAACTAAGTTGCCTATAAAACGAACTGTAACGATTGTAGTTGATGTTATGTAGGTGAAAGTTTATAATATTAACGATAAAACGAAAACGAATTGATGAAATCGTTTCATTATTATTTTATAGATAATAAGGTGTAAATTAAGTTTTTTTCACACAAACACACTCACACACAAACAAAGTTGTCTATAAAACCAACTGTAACGATTGTAGTTGATGTTATGTAGGTAAAAGTTTATAATATTTCGATAAAACGAAAACAAGTCGATAAAATCGTTTTATCATCATTTAATTTCAATATTTTTTAAATAATGTAATATCGAAAAATATAAAAAACTATAACATTTTACAAATTTTTACTTATATTAATAAAAACAACCATTATCTTTCTCCACCGTATTGTATCACTTAGCACTTTGAACTTATTAAACTTAAAAGCACTTTTGCACTTTTTCTGTAGTTTGTAGTAATGTGATTTTAGAGAAGTTTGAGTAAACTTCAAACACTTTTTTTCTACTTTTTTTTCTTCAAAATGTAATATACCTTAGAGAGCGCGGTCAACTAACTTTGAAGAAAACTTTGCAATTTATTTAAAAAAATAGTGTAAAAAATTATTTGTCGATAGTAAATTCAAGTATTTTCTTCTACTATTTACTATGCTGGTACTAATGCAAAAAGCTATTAATTAACTAAATCAAATAATTCCAAAGGACTCCCACTGAGCAGTAAATTATTTTATGACCGGGCATAAAAATAAACTTCGGAATCTTTTTCGGCACTTAAGGAAAATAGACTCGGAAGCTAAAAATACTTTGTTTGAGTCGTTTTAAGATACCAAGCCGTATAATGTATTTATTTTCGAACAAATTTTATTAATACACCAATCATATTAACCGAATGGCTTGGGAGATAAGGAAGATTTTGAAAAGTTATGCGTCGGGAATATATTTTGATATTTAATGGTGAGTTTAATGTATAACGAGTTGATACAAAAATTTTAAAATAAAAATATTACAAATTATTTATCTTTGTACAGATTTACTGTATATTATATTTGATTCAAATCACATGAACTATATAAAAGTTACAGAAGATGTAATAAATAAATACACCAATGTTTTTGTCAATTCAGTTTGCGTACACAATTAGTGAAATTGATAGTCAAGTTTCAAATGCGATTTTAAGGTATACCGAGTTGCTGTAGAATCTCGAGGTATAAGAAAAAATTATACTTTATTAAATTTTGAATAATCTTGTCTTGAACACCATTCATGCTAATCAAATGATTTGGGTTTTATAAACAATGCAAGATATAAATGCACTTTTTAAGCGTCTGTACCAATAGTCTATTTTCAAACGCGATTTCAAGATATACCGAGTCGCTCTAAAATCTTAACATACTCGAAAAGTTTATACATTGTTTAATTTCAAATAATCTTGTCTTGTACATCATTTATGCTAATCGAATGGTTTCGGTTGCATAAACGATTTTATAAATAAATGTACTAAAATGCGTTTAAATTTACCATCAATCTTCAAATCAGTTTTTCCAAAAAAAATTGCGCTTGCAAATTCTAATTTAAAAAATGCATTCTAAATTATGTATGTATTGTTATTAATATAATTAATGCAATTATAATTTGTATGTCTTGTTATTATTAATATTTATTCAAAAAAACTGTTTTAGTGGTCACCTTAATTTTAACTAAAAATATAATTTCGAATTAGTACACCGAATTATTTTAGGAACAAATTGGAGATTATTCAGTTTTTTTTATATTAAACTAAATATTAAAATACAGGCACTTCTAAAATAATATAAATGACATGCATAAAATAAATAAATAATTATCCAAGTATTAATTCAACTATATCCGATTGTTTCATATAGCAAAATCGTACAAAAAAAAACATTTGAACGTAATAAAAACACTAATAAGCGTGTACAGTTTTATATAAAAATTTTGTAAAAAAGAAATTATTTAAACCGTTTAAAAAAAATCTTCAATAAATTAGTAAAATTGATTTTAATGACGGTAAAATCTGTTTATAATAAAAATCTTTTGTTAAATCCACTTTTAGCTTATAATAATCATCTCAGAAGTTCATAAATCCTTATTTGAGTTCATAATATAGGAAGTGTTCTGTTCAGGGTTGTTTTTGTTTCAATTTTTGTATTCTGACGACTAATTATTATTTGATAATATAAGTAAAGACGAGAGAGAATATGAATAGCCATCCAGTTTCACAAAGACTTGTGACAAAAATAAAGATAAAAATACACACCGTTGTATGAATAAATAAATCTGTCAGAAAAAGTCTGTATGAATAAATAAATAATTGTTAGAGAGAAATTGTTAGTGTTGAGATTTTTCATTTTCAATGCGATGGCTTTTTGTAAATTTTAATAATCAAAATTCTCCTACCTTGATACTGTGTGGACTGTCACTGTATTTGTTCACTCTAATTCTTCAATATAGTTTTTTATCCGGCTCGAAGGACCATTTTATCGAGCGCATTCCATAAATACTAAATTAAATTTAATTAAAACTCAATAGTTGACTGATTTACAATGATTTAGGATAATTATATTTTATACATTCTTTTGTTTCTATATTATAAATGTCATGGCAACCTATAATCTAACTTGGAGCAAGTTTGCTCCAGTTAGAAATCATTTATATGAGTACCTTCTAAATCCAAAATAAATTAAAATAGTATTTGCATATCAAATTTAAAATATTCTACAACTACAACTGAGATTTTAATTTCCACTTATCCATTACCCGAAGTGAAAGTGAACAAATTTAGTTCGTTGGTTATAAGTCCGACGAGTCGACAAGTCAGTCAGTTAGTCAGTCACAGTAGTCGTTTAATTTATAAATAAGCGTCGTTCGGTTGTTAGATCGTCCCAGTAGTCGTTTTAGATTTTCAAACCTAATAATAGGGTTTTCGACCGAAGAACGGTTGCTTCTATTATTGCACTCGAGAGAGAAACTATGAAACGACATACAAACGGTGGAGAGACGAACGGACGGACGGACAGACGAACGCTATGCGGAAATGTACTACTAGACTAGAGATAGATAGTTGACTAGTACGTTGGTTAATTAGTAGTTACACTGAGTATTTTGGTTTTAAAAAATAGTTAATTTAAAAGTAGTTGTGTAAGAGCCAAGTAGTACAGTAGTTGAACTAACTATTATAACCAACAAAAATACTTGTCATGAGGATTTGTTATGGATATGGAATTTTTTGAAATTAGTTAGAAATTGAATTGGCATTTTGGAAAAATTGTACTAATAAAAATTAATTAATTTACTAGAACAAACTTATTCACACTTGCTTACCTTGAAAACAAATAGTTTTTACACTTTGTTTTATCTATGGTATGTATTAGGGTTTATACAAAAACCGACATTTCAGAAAACCGGTTTTCGAATTTTAATTTCACTAAAAAACCGGTTTTCGAATTTTATATAGAAAATCAATTTTTGCTCGAATATTCTGTAATTTATCCGCAAATTTAGTTTAATTTAGAGCAGTATTTGACTGGATTTATTTATTGTTCGATTTTATGAATAGTAAACAATTTAAATTTTATTTAAATATTTAAATTTTAATTAGTAGAACTAAAAAATAATAGTTTATCTTGATTAAATAACTTATCGAAAATAATTATTCGTTATTCATGCATCATATTCACATATAAGAATGAAAATATTTTTATGGTAGCGAAACGAAAGTTATCGAATAAATAAAAATTATGCATTTTTAAATAAAAAATAATAAAAATCATTAAAAAAATAAATATCTAAAGAAATATTAGATACATACTTTTTATTATAAATTTTAGTTTTAAAAACAATTAAGCTAAACTCGGGTATTGTCCGTTCCAAGAAATTTTAATTAATTAATTTTTAACATTCTAATTGTTTTTTTTGTTTAATAAAATATGATTTAAAAAAAACTGAAAACATTTATCGAATTGCTATTTAAACTTGTCCTTTGTTTACTCCCAAAATTTCCTGAAATACCAAATTATGCTTAACTGTTTTAAAAGCCTGATATAATAATTCCAAGTTTTCTGTTCTTTAATTTCTGGCTTCTAGGGTTTAAAACTCTTTTTTCAAGTTTGAGCAGAGGAAGTTACTTCTTCAGGAAGAAGTCACACTGATTTAAATTAATATATACACTGGTATAAAAATCTAAATTATTATATACAAGACCTTTCTGGAAACCATTGCAGACTGATGAGATATCAAATGCTATTGAAACGATATGATTTTAAGAATCAAAACTCTTTCATCTATCTTTTATATTAGGTTGTCAAATATCTCCCTTCCGCCTTTTTGTATTATAAACCAATAGCAAAAAAGCGGAAGGGAGATATTTGAAAACCATTATTAATATTTGGCTATATTTGTTATTTTCCATTTATACAGTGAAAACCGACTTTTTTCACTAAAAAAACGGTTTTCGAATTTCATGATTTTCGCCAAAAAACCGGTTTTTAAAACTAAAAAATATTTAGTATTGTATTATAACTTTTACACAATTATGATTTTATAATTGTGTAAAAGTAATAGCATGCTAATAAAACTACCTAATGTACAATTAATTCTCGAAAAGATAACAATAAAAAAATGCGAGGTATTATTATTTTGTGAAAAATATTATATACGATATATTATATAAGATTTGTTCTTATTTCGTATACTACAGTTCACAAACACATTCAAAAAATTCTATATTTTCTCTTCCAAAATAATTACAAAATTGATTTTGATTCCCAAATTTTTTGTCAATTTGAGATTTGTATGCATATTGAAATGCATGAAATAGTAATTATTATTATAAAATGAACAAAAATGTTTCAACTATTTGTAAACTATTTCCAAAGTCTTAATAAATTCTTAGATACGTTAACAACACACTAGAGAACACATTTGTGTCAATTATTGTGTTTCAAAATTTTCGGAGTTGTGGAGTTGTTAAGTGGATGTAACTCCTCTCTGAAGCGGAGTCAAATCCTAACCGATCCGGCTTCGGATATGATAAGCCCATCTCTAGTACATACATATTTTTTATCCAAGGTAAACCAACAATCTTATCCAAAAATAGACCTATTACTTTTCTTACACATTTAAATATCCTTTCCCTCATTTCAATTTTTCACCTCCGGTATCCAAATATTGATTCACCTTTGACCTTTAACCTTACAGTATATGTATGTTCCTTGAAGGTGGAGGAACTATTTGTTATCTATCGGTTTTCTCGATAGATGGTAAATGGGTTGCAAGTGGGTGAAAATGGAGGGTGTGTGATATATTGCCTATTTGGCACCCGCTTTTAGGCAATAATATATTCCAGAGAAGCTTAATGCCTTGTTAGATTCATTAGTAGGACGATAGGACAGGCTTTGGAAAACTTTTTTTAGAACAAAAATTAATAAAAACTAATGTTATGATTTATTGACAGTATTGTACATCAGTGAATTTGCTTTTAACTAGGTGTGTATGCCATATTGTTTTAGGATAAATTTCATTACCTTTCCTATACATTGCTCATTTGTATCATTATTTTTGCTACGTGTATCTAATTATTTTAATTTTGGGATAAGTATTTTTCTGACAATTATAAATTTTTAACATATCTTCAACATTTTACAGTATATACAGGACTGTATATACAAAAATGTCATATTTTTATGAATAACATTTGTTGTATTTTTTTTCCAGAACAAATTTTGCACACAAGTTTAGATTTGCATTTGCATTTACAATAACCTTTCTATGTTATTCATAACATTTTTTATTTTACATTTTATATTTTACAGTTTTTTTTATGCAGTCTTTAATTTTACAGTTTTGCATTTCACTTTTAGTTTTCAACTTTTTAATCTTGCATATTACAGTCATATTACAGTTTTTTTTTAGTTTTACGACACATTTTACGGCTATATTATGCAATCTTGGAATGTACAGTTGTATATTTTACAGTCTTGCTTTTTTAGTCTTGTATTTTACTGCTATAAATCCTACAATTTTATATTCTACAGTGTCAGATTTTACAATCGTAAATTTTAGGCTTTTGCATTACAGTATTGCACTTTATTATAGGTTTTAAAATCATAGATTTTACAGTTCTTTAATTTGAAGTCTCAGATTCTACATAAATATTTTTTTTACAATGTTAGATTTGTCAGCCTCCAGTTTTGCAGTGTTGGTTAATTTAAAGTCTTAAATGTCATATTCGAAAATTTTTTTCAGTGTTGATTTGGGTTATGTTTCACAGAGTGAGATTTTACAGTGTAGGGTTTTACAGTGTAGGATTTCACAGTGGTAGATTTCACAGTGTTTGTTAATTTAAAGTGTCAAATTCTACAGTTCTAAATTTTTCCCAGTCTACCCTAGATTTTACAGGGTTATATTTTGCAGGGTTATGTTCACAGTCCTAAATTTTTCCCAGGGTTATTTTTTACAGAGTTAGATTTTACAGTGTTCAATTTTACAGTCTTAGGTTGTACAGTGTTTCGCTTTACAGTCTTAGATTTTACAGTATCAAATTTTAGTGTTAGATTTCACAGTTTGATATTTTACAATATCAGATTTTATAGTGTCAGATTTTATACAGTCTTGGATTTGATACAGTCTTGGATTTGATACAGTCTTGGATTTGATACAGTCTTGGATTTGATACAGTCTTGGATTTTACACAGTCTTGGATTTTACGCAGTCTTGGATTTTGTACAGTTTTGGATTTTGCAAAGTCTTGGATTTTACAGCTTTTGATTTTACAGTCCCAGACTGTATACACTTTTTTATTTAAAATCATCTCACATATTACAAACTTAAGTACTACAGTCTCACATTTTACAATTCTTAATTTGACAGTCTTACAATTATACTTCTACAGACTTACATAATACAATTGTATATTTTACAGTCCTTTAGTTTTCTTATGGTTTACTATCTTATAGCTTAAAATCTTAAATTTCACAGTCTTAGATATTGATACGTTAAATTTTACAGTGCTAAAATTTATTGTATCAGAAATTACAATAATAAATTTCACAGTGGCAGCTGATTTTACATTGATCGTCAGTCTTAGATTATTTAAACTTATATTTTATAAACTTATTTTACAGTTACACTTTTACATAATACAAACTTTTATAGCTTGAAGTCTTAGAATGTATAGTCTTACATTTTATAAGATCAAATTTTACAGTGTTTGATTTCACAGATTTGAAATTTTACAGTCGTTAATATCACAGTCTTAGATGTTAGTCTTGTAGTTAAGTCTTAGATATTTTTTATATTCACTGTCGTAGAATGCATTGTGTGAAAATAAGAGTAATGATTTTTACAGTGTATAGTCTTAGATTTTACAGTCTTATAGTTTTTACAGTCTTAATTCTTACAGCTTTAGATTTTACAGCCTTAGATTAAAACCTTAGATTTTACAGTCTTATGGATATTAGTCTTATTGATTTTACAGTATTATAGATTTTAGAGTATTATAGATTTTACAGTCCTATGGATTTTACAGCCTTATAGATTTTGCAGTCTTATAGATTTTTTAATTTTATAGTTTTTACAAAATTAGATTTTACAGTCTGAAAATTGTGCACTTTTCAATTTTACAGTATTATTTATAGAGACTTGCAGTTTACAGTGTTGCTTTTGAAAAATCTATATTTTATATCACATTCACATTCCGAGTAAAATCTGACTCGTCGATGACATTTTGTCAAAAAGGGCTACACCAATATTAAAAACTTAAGGGAGTATTCTATTGTAGAAATTCAAAAAAGTTTATTTTATTTTATATTTTCAAAGTTTAACTATCTAAGAATATGTGTACGAGAAGTTTTTTGAAAATTTGAAATATTTTCGGAGATATAGGCATTTTACTGACTCGGTCTCCAAACTGATTCTTCTTCACGCCGAAAACTTTAAACGCGTTTTTCTCAGAACAGACTTTTTCAGTACTGTTGACACGATTTCTCGAGTTTTAATCGACCGATTCTCTTAAAATGTTCAGAGAGTCTTGTTTATAGACCTATCTATAGCCCGAACTAGGATTATCCCCAAATTATTATTTTTAATAAATTCGAGAAAGTCAAAAAAATAGTAAAAAAACACTTTTCTTTTCAAACATTCGCCAATTTGTAAAAAAAAAATTTACACATCGCAAGTTCGGGCGATTGCGACATCATTGTAGATTAATAAGCTTGTTATTTTTTGCATTTCCGATGGCTAGGAGGGCTGAAATCATGTCAAGACTGAGGTGCCATTTTTTGAGACCACCCAGTTGATTGCAATACAATTCATCAGCTGCCAGTTTTTACAATTTTCAACTTTTTCATTTTTTAATCTATGTTTTGTATTTTAATAATATTAATAAACAAGTGGTAAAAAATGGGTAGAGAAAATATTCATTGCTTTCTTTTACGACACTTTCAGGACCTAAAATTCATCGCTCTACACTAGAATACCCCCTTAAAATAAATTTAATAAGAACTTGAATTGAATAAAATAATTAAGTCTCAACTAAACCAGCAAATAATACAAGTGTCCTCTACTATAAATAATAAAACAATTCTAACCCAAGTGAAAGGTTTAACAATTCTGTTACCCTTAATTACCCAGACAGTAAACAAGATACCAATAATCCATATACAAAATACCCATCAGCGTACACAAGTATCTGTTCTCCTCCACCTTGTAATTATTGAATATTATACTCGGGTGGATGGTTGGAGTAGTAGGTAGTGTTAGAACGATAGTATCGATACTGAGTAAATATCGATACTTTGCTGTCGATAGTGAGTACTTTTGCTATCGATTTTTTAGTTCGATCTATTTGCCAATGTCGATTCTTTTCGTCGATAGTGCTCAAAAAATCGACAGCGTATTTTATGAACACCTCATCGACCAACTATTAAACACCACTAATTACCAAATGCAATGCAATAGTCTCTCTAGGTGGTCATAATTGTTCGAAGAAGTGTCAAAAAATGATCCCGAAGGGTCATTAGTCTCAGAATTTATTGCTCAAAAACTAAAAATGAATATGACCACACTAATAAATAAGATGTTTATTTATTACTCTTATGTAAAATGAGGTGGCTTTTTAAAGTACCTTAAATGTTTTATTAAAAAAAATATTCAACAATCGAAGTATGAATATTTCAAATAATAATATTCATTAATTTCAATATATTAGTATTTTGCGTTCATTATATTTCGATTCTTTTTTACGCAAAATACTAATATATTGAAATAGATGAGTAAGATTATTCGAAATAATATATTTCGATTCTTTTTTACGCAAAATACTAATATGTTGAAATGGATGAGTATTATAATTCTAAATAATTATATTTCCATTCTTTTTTACGCAAAATACTAATATGTTGAAATGGATGAGTATTATAATTCTAAATAATTATATTTCCATTCTTTTTTACGCAAAATACTAATATGTTGAAATGGATGAGTATTATAATTCTAAATAATTATATTTCCATTCTTTTTTACGCAAAATACTAATATGTTGAAATGGATGAGTATTATAATTCTAAATAATTATATTTCCATTCTTTTTTACGCAAAATACTAATATGTTGAAATGGATGAGTATTATAATTCTAAATAATATATTTCCATTCTTTTTTACGCAAAATACTAATATATTGAAATGGATGAGTATTATTATTCGAAATAATTATATTTCGATTCTTTTTTACGCAAAATACTAATATATTGAAATGGATGAGTATTATTATTCGAAATAATATATTTCGATTCTTTTTTTACGCAAAATACTAATATATTGAAATGGATGAGTATTATTATTCGAAATAATTATATTTCGATTCTTTTTTACGCAAAATACTAATATATTGAAATGGATGAGTATTATTATTCGAAATAATATATTTCGATTCTTTTTTACGCAAAATACTAATATACTGAAATGGATAGTATTATAATTCGAAATAATTATATTTCGATTCTTTTTTACGCAAAATACTAATATGTTGAAATGGATGAGTATTATAATTCGAAATAATTATATTTCGATTCTTTTTTACGCAAAATACTAATATGTTGAAATGGATGAGTAATTTATTCGAAATAATATATTTCGATTCTTTTTTACGCAAAATACTAATATGTTGAAATGGATGAGTATTATAATTCTAAATAATTATATTTCCATTCTTTTTTACGCAAAATACTAATATACTGAAATGGATCAGTATTATTATTCGAAATAATTATATTTCGATTCTTTTTTACGCAAAATACTAATATTGAAATAGATGAGTAATTTATTCGAAATAATATATTTCGATTCTTTTTTACGCAAAATACTAATATATTGAAATGGATGAGTATTATAATTCGAAATAATTATATTTCATTCTTTTTTACGCAAAATACTAATATGTTGAAATGGATGAGTATTATAATTCTAAATAATTATATTTCCATTCTTTTTTACGCAAAATACTAATATGTTGAAATGGATGAGTATTATATTCTAAATAATTATATTTCGATTCTTTTTTACGCAAAATACTAATATATTGAAATGGATGAGTATTATATTCGAAATAATATATTTCGATTCTTTTTTACGCAAAATACTAATATGTTGAAATGGATGAGTATTATAATTCTAAATAATTATATTTCCATTCTTTTTTACGCAAAATACTAATATATTGAAATAGATGAGTATTATTATTCGAAATAATTATTTCGATTCTTTTTTACGCAAAATACTAATATGTTGAAATGGATGAGTATTATAATTCTAAATAATTATATTTCCATTCTTTTTTACGCAAAATACTAATATACTGAAATGGATGAGTATTATTATTCGAAATAATTATTTCGATTCTTTTTTACGCAAAATACTAATATGTTGAAATGGATGAGTAATATTATTCGAAATAATATATTTCGATTCTTTTTTACGCAAAATACTAATATGTTGAAATGGATGAGTATTATAATTCTAAATAATTATATTTCCATTCTTTTTACGCAAAATACTAATATATTGAAATGGATGAGTATTATTATTCGAAATAATTATATTTCGATTCTTTTTTACGCAAAATACTAATATGTTGAAATGGATGAGTATTATAATTCTAAATAATTATTTTCCATTCTTTTTTACGCAAAATACTAATATGTTGAAATGGATGAGTATTATAATTCTAAATAATTATATTTCCATTCTTTTTTACGCAAAATACTAATATATTGAAATAGATGAGTAATATTATTCGAAATAATATATTTCGATTCTTTTTTACGCAAATATACTAATATGTTGAAATGGATGAGTATTATAATTCTAAATAATTATATTTCCATTCTTTTTACGCAAAATACTAATATATTTGAAATGGATGAGTATTATAATTCGAAATAATTATATTTCGATTCTTTTTTACGCAAAATACTAATATATTGAAATAGATGAGTAATATAATTCTAAATAATATATTTCGATTCTTTTTTACGCAAAATACTAATATATTGAAATGGATGAGTATTATAATTCTAAATAATTATATTTCCATTCTTTTTTACGCAAAATACTAATATATTGAAATGGATGAGTATTATTATTCTAAATAATTTATTTCGATTCTTTTTTACGCAAAATACTAATATGTTGAAATGGATGAGTATTATAATTCTAAATAATTATATTTCCATTCTTTTTTACGCAAAATACTAATATACTGAAATGGATCAGTATTATTATTCGAAATAATTATATTTCGATTCTTTTTTACCGCAAAATACTAATATATTGAAATAGATGAGTAAATTTATTCGAAATAATATATTTCGATTCTTTTTTACGCAAAATACTAATATGTTGAAATGGATGATTATATTCTAAATAATTATATTTCCATTCTTTTTTACGCAAAATACTAATATACTGAAATGGATCAGTATTATTCGAAATAATTATATTTCGATTCTTTTTTACGCAAAATACTTATGTATTGAAATTTTGAATAAACATTCAAACATATATATTTGAGTTCTCGGAACAATTAAACTTTAAATCCCATCACTCCGAGGATGTTTCTTTACAATGTCGAATATTTCTTGACCTTGATTTATTGCTTTCAAAAGGCTTCATATTGCACTTTTATGTAAACAAATGTTTTAACGGCTTTTTAAAGTTGCATGCTCGCTAAAATTATTCATATAATAATATTCAACAATTATAAATATTATTTTACTTAAAAAACATTAAAAATATTATTGTACTTTATATAACACTTAAAAAGTATTGCTTTTTGAATATAGTATCAGACTATTATATTGTTTTAATCAAAATACTCACTATTTATACTTGTATTTTTTTTTTGAAAGAAGATATAGAATTTGAAATTAGTACTGAAATTACTGTTACATTTTTACAATATTGAAAATGATTCTGATTTAACACATCAGATACAAGCAATAGAATTCATTCTAATATTGTGATATGATATTTAATGAGCTTTAGATCTTTCTGGCACTTATGTTTTGATTTTATGAGAAGTACTCAACGATTTGATTACTATCGATACTTTCGCCACGATATTTTTTTGCATCGATATTTTGTTTAGATACTTTTAAAGTACTCAATATCGATCTTTTTTACCTCGATACGTCTAACACTAGTAGTAGGACGCATACATATTTATCAGTCTTTCGCGCATTAATCTAAGAAAGACACAGATGGCTCCGGGGGCGGCTCCGGGAGAAGACTTTACATTAACTCCGGGGGTAATTCCGGGGCCATCCATTTCGTTTCGCTTCAATTTCAATTATGATATAGTTAATGCCATCCATTCCATACCATTTTGTTCTGTTCGACTCACACTCCACCTTTTTCTTTCATAATTTCGGAGTCACGCGAAACGACAACGAGGGAGGACCTAGATATAATAGACATAGTAACCTAGATAAATAATATAGAAGCGGAGAAGTATGCTAATCGGGATGGTAATGATCGTGGTACGTACTAGGGTTCCGTACTCTCGATATTAATTTTTTTCTATTTGATGAATAAAATTTATTTATAATCTACAAATTTCAGATATACGTTTACGAGTTTTATAGATCTTAAATATTAAAAAATAGAGTATTAACTTTGCTATTTCTGATCATTTTTGTCATAATTTTAATCACTTGTGATATTTTTTTTGATCACTCTTGATTATTTATGAATATGTGATTTCTTTTTAAATTTTTGATATTTTTTGTTTTATTAAAGTTTTGATTATCTTTGATCATTTGATCCTGATTGTTATAATTTTTATCACTCGTGATTATTTTGATCACATTTGATTATTTATGAGTATTTGTGATTTTGTTAAAATTTCTAATATCTTTCTTTTATTAATAATTTGGATTATCTTTGCTTTTTTGTCATTATTTTTGATCACTTGTGATTACCTTTGATCACTTGTGATTATTTTTGATCTTGATTATTTATGAATAATCAGTGATTTCTTTTTAATTTTTTATATTTTTTTGTTTTTATTAAAGTTTTAATTATCTTTGATCATTTGATCCTAATTGTTATAATTTTAATCACTCGTGATTATTTTAATCACTTGTGATTATTTTCGATCACATTTGATTATTTATGATTATCTGTGATTTTGTTAAAATTTCTAATATTTTTTTCTTTTTTAATAATTTGGATTACCTTTGCTTTTTTGTCATTATTTTCGATCACTTGTTGATTATTTTTGATTACTCTTGATTATTTATGAATATCTGTGATTTTTTTAAATTTCTGATAATTTTGTTTTTCATCAAAGTTTTGGTTATCTTTGATCCTTCTTTATTATTTTTAATCACTTGTGATTATTTTGATCACTCTTGATTATTTATGATAATCAGTGACTTTTTTAAAAATTTCTGATATTTTTTGGTTTTATTAAAGTTTTGATTATCTTTGATCATTTGACCCTGATTGTTATTATTTTTTGATCACTCATGATCATTTTTAATCACTTGTGATTATTTTTGATCACTTGTGTTTTTCTGATCACTCTTGATCATTTATGAGTATCTGTGATTTTTTCAAATTTCTCATATTTTTTGTTTTTATTAAAGTTTTATTATCTTTGATCCTTTGTCATTAGTTTTGATCACTCGTGATTATTTTTGATCACCCTTGAATTAATTATGAAATATCTGTAATTTTTTCTAATTTTTGATATATTTTGTTTTTATTAAAGTTTGATTATCTTTGATACTTCTATTATTTTTCGATCCTTTGTTATTATTTTCAATCACTCGTGATTATTTTTAATCACTCCTATCTGTGATTTTTTTTTAATTTTGATATTTTTTGTAGTGTCGTTTTATATATGTGATTATTTATTATCACACGTGATTATTTCTCGTTTGGCTTGATTTTTGACCGCTTGTGATTATTTTTATTCATTTGTGATCATTTTTAATCACATGTAATTACTTTTAAATACCTGTAATTAGTTTTAATCAATTGTGATTATTTTTATTTTTGTGTGATCATTCTTGATCGCTCGTTATTATTTTATTGATCATTTTTAATCACTTGTGATTATTTATAATGATTTGTATTCATTTTAATCACCTGCGATCATTTTTAATAGCTTATGATTATTTTTATTCACTTGTGATTATTTTTAATCCCTTGTGATCATTTTTAATCACCCGTGATTATTTTTAATCACCCGTGATCATTTTTAATCACTGGTGATTATTTTGTATGACATTCATAATTTTAATTACAGTTTTGATATTTTTTGTTCCTTTGTGATTTGTGACTTTGTTGTGATGATTAATTATTTTGTATTATTTTTGATAATTTTATCAATCATGATTTTTTTTTTTTTTGTCGCGAATTTTTATCTTTTGCAATTCTTTTGCATTATTTTTATCTCTCGTGATTATTTTTTATCATTTATGATAATTTTTTATTATTTAAATGTTATTTGGTAATTTAAATTATTTTTGATCGCTTGTGAGCATTTTTTTATAACTAGTGATTATTTTTGAACATTAATTATTATTTATTATCTTTTTTTCATTTCTAATCATTTTTGTAATATCGTTTTATCACCTGTGATTGTTTTTGATCACTCGTGATTATTTTCTATCATTTGTAATTTTTCTTCATCACTCGTGATTTGTTAAAAATCATAAATTATGATCACAGATAATTATAATCATCAATGATGAAAAATAATCACAAGTAAATAAAATAATCACAAATGATCGAAAATAACCAGACCTGTAATTAAAATTATTAAAAAGAGGCAAAAAATATGTGTGATTATTGTTCATAATTCTCAATCATTATATAAGAGATATTTTCATCTCGACTTCGAAAATTTAAAAAAAAAACTACTGACAAGCAACATTATAATCAATAAGAGAACAACATGACATTCCAAAACTGCATTTATTTTGATTATATTAGTTTTTCTAAATATATTATTCCCTCTGCATTATTATTTACCTTGAAAATCTGACAAAACACGAGTTTCCGTTTTAGTGTCAAACACGTTTGCTTCCTTCCTCGATTCGTTTTGCTGTTAACCTTGTTTTCAACAAAAATCGATGTCGAACTATTATCTATTCTGATAGCTACAGACAGTTATAGTTACAGTTGTACAGTTTTAGTTACTATGTGTCCACGATCGCGTGACACGGAATAAAAATCGAAGACGATATTCTTTATAAAGAATGGACAATAGGTGTAAGTACTATTTCTAACTGCAAATGTAACTAGTGGTGTATGGCATCGTGCCTTCAGGCAAATTGCTGAAACGTTTCATCAACACAAGCAAAAGCGTTTTTAAATCATTCAAATCGGATGCTTCGTTCTTTCAAAAACTGTCATTGCACTCCATATCAATCATTTTTTCTAACAATAAGTCAAGCCAAAATTTTCAAAATAATTTTTATTTCAGATTTCACGATTACTACAACTTACCTTACAAAAAGTTAGTTACAAAATTTTCACACATTGTATGTCTATATGTTTTTAATAACTATAATAATAATCTTTAACATTCTTCCCCCAGCGCCCACACTATCCCTCTACTCCCATATAAAGTTAAGCCCAACTAGAGTTAGTCCTAGAGAGAGTTCGGTGGCTTTTCGGCAAATCCGTTCATTCGTCGTCACTGAATCATAAAATGCCAAAACAGAATTCTTGCATCAGTTATTCTGTATAATATAATAAAAGGCGAATGGGAAACGATTTATTAAAATCGGATTAGTCGAGTGAAAAATAGGAAAATAGGAACGTGTCCGAAACCAAAGTGTAGGAAGGACTCATGACTAGAAATAAATTGCGAGAATCAAAATGTAAATTCAATTAAATATTTTGATTGTGTGTATTCTTATCTCATTCAATTTAGTTTCATCAAAATTCCTCCGACTTGGAATTTTCTCACAAATTCAATTCCAGGAAATGCATGATAAATTCCTGGCAACATTTAATGTCGTCTCAGTTTGAAATAGTGTCTTATAGTTTGGAATTTATGGTGACGTGTATATAATATTTTCCGACAATTTATCATCATAAATATTTGCATGAAATAGGTATACAAGGATTATTTTTTACGGAAAATTTATGGGTGTTTTGGGTAAAAATTAAAATGCATGTTTTTAAATCACACCTATAGAGTGTGATTTATATTTTGTATAAACTTTTTATACCTTTCTAGAGCAATTTTTTTCTATTATTTAAATAAATCATGTATCTTATAAGTAAATTAGTTAATCGTACACTTGATTAAATATTTATCCTTTTCGTGATTATTTTACAAGGTCTTTTGTGTGTTAGATTTGACCACAGTCACTTGAAATATTAATGTTTATCGATTTTCACATTTTCATTAATTAGCTATCGATTCTTATCAAAGGCTGACCTTAGTGGGTAAAATAGTTATTATAATTATAATATTATATATAATATATATATATATATATATATATAAATATCGATTTATATATACATATAAATCCATATTTTTTTAATTAATTTGCATTGATTCGATTTTTTTAAGTTTGTATACCGATTTTTTGCAAACCGAAAGTGTCTGATAC
>NW_020537324.1:77348422-77371843 GCF_003426905.1 Ctenocephalides felis | reverse complement strand
TCTGGCTCATTTTTTCCCAGAATTTCGCTAAATTTCTTTATCAGATCCTCATTTGATATTTACTGGACTTTTATTAGATTTCTATGAAATTATTAATGGATTTTTTTTCTGAATCTTATTTGATTCTCCATTAGATCCTTACTTTATCTTCATTAGATTTTTATAAGATCCTTATTGGATTCTTTCCAGAATATAGTTAAATTCTTCCCAGAATCTTCTTAGATTTGTATTAAAATTTTGCTAGAATCTTAATTAGATCCTTGTTATCAGTTTTTTATCAAAATCTGGTAAAGTTTTTTTCCAGTTTATAGCTAGATTTTTTATAAATGTTTTGCTAGATACTTGTAACATTATTGCTAGATTTTTTACACAAACCAGCTAGATTCTTTCTTAAGTCCTTAGTAGATTTTTATTAGTTTTTTTTGCAGATTCTTATGACATTATGAATAGATTCTATGCAAATTCGGGCTAGGTCCTTATTAGATCTTCATTAAATATACTAATATCAGATCCAGAGTTTAGCTATTATAATATTATTTCTTTAATAGATTTATATTAGTTTTTTATGACAATCTTATAACATTTTCTTCAACATCTGGCTAGATTCTTTTTGAGATCCTTGTTAGATTTTTATTAAATCCTTACTAGATTTCTATCAGATCCTCATGATATTTTTATTAGAATCTTTCCAGAATCTGTTAGAAGTTAAGTTCTTTCTTTCCAGAATCCTGCTAGATTCTTTGTGAGATTTTTATCGGATCCTTATGATTTTTTCAAAATTTAACTAGCTTCTTCATTATATCTTCATTTGATTTTAATTAGATGCTTATAATAATCCTATTACATTTTTTCCAGAATCTGGCCAGATTCTTTTTGAGATCTAAATTATATTTTTATTAGATCATTTTTAGATTTGTATCAGATCTTTAAGACGATCTGATTTGTCTAGATTCTTGTGATATTCTCATTACTAGATTCTTTCTGATATCTGGTTAGATTCTTTGCAAAATCTGGCTAGATCCTTTACTTGTTACTTATTAGATCTTCTTTAGATTTATATCAGATCTTTATGGCCTTATGATTAGATTGTGTACATAATCTAGCTAGATACTTTATTAGATTCTTATGACAATTTTATTACATTTTTTACAGAATCTGGATGCACTTTTATTAGATTCTTTCTTAAAATCTGGCTACAAAATCAAACTAGTCAAATTCTTCGTCAAGATGTTACAATATTTTTTTAACATAAATGCATTAGATTCTCGTAAAATTTTTATGACCTCTAGAAACTGATCAGATCTTGTTATATTTTTTTAACATAATTGTATTAAATTCTTAGAGAATCTTAACAGATCTTATTAAATTCTCATCGATTCTTACTAGATTATAACCAGATTCTAACGGGATTCTTGCAAAAATGTACAAAAAATGCCATTAATGAAAATAAATGAGAAAAATAATTCAAGTGTTATATTTAAATTGTAATCAAATAATTTTTTAGTGTTAATGGTGTATAGAAATTATAGATAATTTTGAAGATCTTTATAACACTCTTATTAGATTCTTTCCAGAATTTCACTAGATACTAACCAGAGTCCGAAAAAATCTTTTTATATTTTCTTAGCATAATTGTACTACATTCTCGTAAATTTTTATGATATTTTTAGCAGATTTTTGACAGATCTTATTAAATTTTTATTGCATTTTTTTCAAGTTTTTAAACAATTTTATTATTAATAATAAATGAAAAAAATTAAATGTTTGTATTAGTAATGAAATAATTTATGAATTTTTATTTAAGTTATTGATGCATAGAAACTCTAGAAAGTCCTTACATTATTATTAAATTCTTTCCAGAAACTAATATTACCAAAAAATATTGTTATATTCTCCTAAAATAATAGTATTAGAATATTGATAGATTCTTATTCAATTATCATTGCATTCTTATTAGATTCTAACCTGATTCTAAAGCAACTCTTATTAGAAATTTTGTAAAATAAAAAAGAATAGCGCCACAAAATGTTGTCTGAAAAACTCTATTATTAATAATAATAATAAATGTAAAAAAAATATAATCAAATAATTTTTAAGTGTTAATGATTTATAGAAATTTTAGAAAATTAATTGACGCTATTGATATATAAATATTTATGTAAATTTTACACCAATTTACTTTTATATCTATATAAATATTTTACTAATATAAATTTATTCTAAAAAAATCTGCCAATAGTTGCATAAAGGTCTTGTAGTATTTTCATTTAAAAGAACCATCAACTATTCGTTATATTTTGGTCGACTGTCTGTATCATATTTTTAATATTTTTATTTATTTTTATCAGACAATATGTGACGATTTAACGAGTTTTTGTCGAAAAATAACAATGTATATGAATGTGCTAGATGAGCCCATTGTCGTGTTTTTTCCACCATAGTAATTCAATATGCAAATTCGGAAACGGATTTTCTCTCCATGAGAAAAAATCATATTGAGATAGAAAAATCACAATATATATATATATATATATATATATATATATATATATATATAAAAATAAGTCGGGTTTTCCTTCCTGACGAAATAACTCCAGAACGCACGAACCGATTTCGACAATTTTGCATTCGTTGGAAAGGTCTCGGACTCCGCAAGGTTTATAGCTATGAATATTAGTTGTGCATGGCATCGTGCCTTAATGCAAGCTGCTGGAACTTCACGCACCGTAATTAAAAATTTGAGTATTAACATTAGTGAGAATTATCAGAATTATGCTTGGTTAAGTCAACGAGCAATTCTTGCCGCAAAGAATAATGATGTACACGCACTGAATTTCACCATTCGATCAAACATTGCTGGCGATTTGGTGACATACCAATGATTCCGACTGGTCTTCCGTTTGACTTCAAACGATTGCAATTTCCAGTTCGCCTTGCGTTCGCAATAACAAGTCGCAAGGCGAGTCGCTTAGTGTTTGCGGGATAAATTTCAAATAGATTATTTAGAAAATCATTGTTTTTCACATGGGCAGTTATACGTTGCCTGTTCACGAGTTGGAAAACCATCCGCTTTGTTTGTGTTAACATCAGACCAAAAAACAAAAAATGTGGTTTACCAAAGAGCACTTCAATGAAACGGTTAATTTGCGGATTCATTTTCATTTACTTAGAGAAGTTCAACTAAAAAACACTTAATTTTTGTAATCGAAATATATTCATTACTGTTGTATAATAAAATCAAATTTTTCCTTTTCAAATATAAAACAAACAAAAAATTTCTTCATCTTTCTCACGAAACCATCTGGTGGCGAAACGGAGTTCGTCGGGTTTGCTAGTATATATATATATACCTCTAAAAATATTACTGAAAAAATCTTTTATTACTATCAACCGCTTCGGTCATTTCCTACTATTTAATTCTGACGTGACTTGTTAATATAAAATGTATTATTTCGACAATAATTTATCAGCTAGTGATGGCCACATGTGTTATTATCGATCTAAAAATAGCTCGATCGATTCTATAACTAATGCAAAGGCATTATCGCAAATTTGCACAACATAGAAAACTATTGAGGAAACACCATCGAGTTATTAAAAATTCAAGGGAGAACAAGATAGATAAGGGAAAGTATATATATATATATATATATATATATATATATCACATATAAAATAGAGCAAATTATGTTAGGTTGCTAAAACTTAAAAACAGCTGAACCGATTTGGCTACATTTAGTCTTGAAATATTTGTGCTAATCCATTTAATTTCAAAACAGTTTAAACAATTCACATTTTTAATTTAAAAGTTTTTGTAGAAACTTAGTTTAAAATGAAACAACGGATGGTGGCTCATACGTCAAATGTCAAATTGTTTTGATAAATTTTGTTTAATTAAATTTAATAGGATATTCTAGATGAATCTTATTTAATTAATCCAGATATTGTGAAAAAGGTAAGAATTTATATCAAAACAATTCACATTTTTAATTTAAAAGTTTTTGTAGAAATTTAGTTTAAAATGAAACAACGGATGGTAGCTCATACGTCAAATGTCAAATTGTTTCGATAAATTTTGTTCAATTAAATTTAATAGGATGTTCTAGATAAATCTTATTTAATTAATCCAGATATTGTGAGAAAGGTAAGAAATTATATCAAAACAGTTCAAATAATTCACATTTTTAATTTAAAAGTTTTTGTAGAAACTTAATTTAAAATGAAACAATGGTCGGCGGCTCATACGTCAAATGTCAAATTGTTTTGATAATTTTTGTTCAATTAAATTCAATAGGATGTTCTAGATGAATCATATTTAATTAATCCAGATACTGTGAGAAAGGTAAAAAATTATCTCAAAACAGTTTAAACAATTCACATTTTTGATTTAAAAGTTTTTGAAGAAATTTAGTTTAAATGAAACAACGGATGGAGAGGTTAACAATTCACATTTTTAATTTAAAAGTTTTTGTAGAAACAACGGATGGTGGCTCATACGTCAAATGTCAAATTGTTTTAATAAATTTTGTTCAATCAAATTTAATAGGATGGTTTAGATGAATCTTACTCAAGTGTAGTAAGTAGTTTTATTTATATGCAAAAACATTCATTTGTATGCAAACATTTTGAAATGATTCAAATGACAATTTTTGGATTCTCTAAAAATTGTTTACAAATACCTTTTTATATGATAAAACAACGTTAGTCAAGTCGGCTAATCTAATAATGTAGATATAAAATTTTTCTTATTCATAATAATGAATATATTGTATTTTAATATTTTCCAGACTAATGCAATAGATGAATCTAATTTTTCTCTCATAATTCAAATTTCAAGTGAATTGACATTTCTGGCAGGTGACAGTGTTAAAATGTTTTCAATGCCAAACAATAACATGTTTGTCATATTTTTGCTATTTATTTTCACAACATTACTATAGTTTTATAATTCATGACATTTTAAAAATTTTCATTAACAACTCCAAAAAGATTTATCAAAATTCGAATAACCGTGCAGGAGGAGTTTGCATTCGTACACCTGTATAGAAGAATTTTACATATAAGATATATACGTTTATATTGTCTTCGTTATTTTTCTGTATCATGTCGTGCAAGTTTCCTCTTATCGAAAATTGTTATTTTTCTAATTTCGTTTTATCGATATGCAATTTTCTTTAATATATTTACATAAAATTTCATTACTTCCATGAACATAAAATAAACTTGTAACTTGTAACTTGTAATTTCGTGAATCTAATAAAAGATAAGAATTCATAATACTGAATAAAAAAAAGATTCAGGTATAAAATTTTTAATTTGTAATAAATATATAGGGTATGCCATCTAACATTTTTCATTTTCATTTTTTTTTCAACGATCAGCCTAGGCTTTTTTTCTTCATTTTTGAATTAAATTATTATAATCATTATTAACTGAATTAATTTCATTATTAACTGAAAAGATTGTTCTTTCAAATAAAAAAAGAAATTTTAGAAAATATTCAGTAGTTTGTAAAAAAAAAAAAATTATTTGGCGGACCCTATATATATATATATTATAATTTACATAAGTTTCAAATATAATATTTTTCTAGTCAATTATAATGACAATTTAGATTCTAGTCTCCTGTCACAGGTAGGCACAGAAAATGTTATCGTAAAATGTAATGGAAAAGGTGAAAAATGTTTATAGATATGTGTATGTATATATATGTATATATATATATATATATATATATATATATATATATATGTATGTATAATGAGAAATATCGGAAAACGCTTCTGTTCCGATTCACTCCAAGTGATTCATGTGCCAATTTTGACGGAGCGGCCGTCCGTTAGGATTTATTTTAATAGACGGAGAGCTGGTGCAAAAAAGTTAATATAGCATATGTATAATATATATATATATATATATATATAAAAAGCAAGAATTGTTTCAACGCGACTGTCGAAAAACATCTTATAGATCAACTTATTTATACAATAAATTTCTTAATCTAAGCTAATTATTAATTGTTATACGGTTAATCTTGAGTTGTTCATGAATATCTTTGATATTACTATAGTTATATTAAAATATTGCGATAAAAATAATAATTGTATTGACGTAAATTGTAAATATTGAATTTAAATAAAGTAGCTATCTATCTATCTATCTATATATATCAAATTTAGCCCACGATAGGTTTCTGAATGTACGTTTTTATATACTAGAGTAACTAGAGTAACTAGAGTAATATTTGAACTGTACTAGTTGAAAAATTTTAAGTTAACTAATGTTCAAAATTAATTTAATTGATATAAATAATTCATTAAATTTCCGGACAGTATTTCTTTGCATTGTATATAATAGTGTTTTTTGTTTTAAGAAACGCGTAATTTGTTTTATATTTCAAATCTATCAAATATTAATCAAACCTACAGTTTTTTGTATTAGTGATTTCTGAGATTGAAAAGTTTTGGTATCGAAAATGTTTGGTATACGAAGCATCCAGAATCCGATAAATTTTTGTTTTTAGAATTCCTGATTTTCTTGAAATTCGGCTTTTTAAAATTCCCGATTTTCTTGAATTCTTGTTTTTCTAGATTTTCGGTTTTTATATTCATTTACATTAAAATTCTCGGTTTTCTTGAAATTCTCTTTTATAAATTCGCAAAATTGAAATTTTGTTTTTAAATTTTTCGGTTTTCTTGAACTTCTGTTTTTCATATTTACGGTTTTCTTTAAATTCTCGGTTTTCTCAAAGTTCTTGTTTTTTTTTGAACTCTCGGCTTTCTTGTTTTTCAAATTCTCGGTTTTCTCGAATTTGTGTTTATCAATTTTTCATTTTATTTTAGTTGTCTTGAACTTCTTTTTCTCAAATTCCCGGTTATCTCGAATTTCTGATTTTCAAATTTTCGGTTTTCGTATTTCAAATTATCGTTTTTTTTTTAATTTCTGTTTTTCACATGTTCGTTTTTTTGAATTACAATTTGTCAAATTCTCAGTTTTCTTGAATTTCTGTTTTTCAAATTCACGGTTTTCTAGAATTTCTATTTGACAAATTTTCGGTGTTCTTGAATTTCTGTTTTTCAAATCTCGGTTTTCTTGACATTCTATTTGACAAATACACGGTTTTCTTGAAATTCCATTTGTAAAATTCTCGGTTTTTTTGAATTTTTACTTTTCAAATTTTCGGTTTTCTTGTATTTCTGTTTTTTGAACTCTTGCTTTTCTTGAATTTCAGTTTTTCAAATTTTAGGCTTTCTTGAACTTCTATTTTTCAAATTTCCGCCATTCTTGAGTTTCTGTTTTGCAAATTTTTGGTTTTCTGGAATTTCTGTTCTTCAATTTTTCGGCTTCCTTGATTTTCCATTCTTCAATTTTTCCTTAAATTCTTGTTTTTCATATTTTCGGTCTCCTTGTATTTCTGTTTTTCAATTTTATGCTTTTCTGGAATTTCTATTTTTAAATTTTTCGGTTTGCTTGAATTTCTGATTTTGAAATATTCGGTTTTCTTAAATTTCTGTTTGTCAAATTTTCGGTTATCTTGAATTTCTGTTCTTGAAATACTCGGTTATTTTGAACTTCTGTTTTCTTTTCTTCTTTTTCTCAAAAATCGTTTTTTTTTGGACCTTTGGTTTTGCTAAAATTCGGTTTTTTGATCGGTTTTCTTAAAATTGGATTTTCCTAAAATTCGTTTTTTTGTTCGGTTTTCTTAAAACTAGATTTTCCTAAAATTCGGTTTTTTGAATATTAGGTTTTATTGAACCTTCAAGACCTTACATTTTTCTAGATTAGAAAAAAGAACTGAACCAGGCGACTTAATTTTGAAATAATAAATCCTAAAAATATTAGAATGCCTTGACATATAATTTTGTTAACGTTATATTTTTAATAGAATTTTACAAAAATTTCCGGTTTTATTCTTTCGGTAGTATCAATCAATCTCGGTATTAGATTAAAAAATTTCGGTATCAGACACTTTCGGTTTGCAAAAAATTGGTATACAAACTTAAAAAAATCGATTCAATGCAAATTAATTAAAAAAATATGGATTTATATGTATATATAAATCGATATTATATATATATATATATATATATATATATATATATATATATATAATTATAATAACTATTTTTACCCACTAAGGTCAGCCTTTGATAAGAATCGATAGCTAATTAATGAAAAACGTGAAAATCGATAAACATTAAATATTTCAAGTGACTGTGGTCAAATCTAAAACACAAAAGACCTTGTAATATAATCACGAAAAGGATAAATATTTAATCAAGTGTACGATTAACTAATTCATTTATAAGATACAAGATTTATTTAAATAATAGAAAAAAATTGCTCTAGAAAGGTATAAAAAGTTTATACAAAATATAAATCACACTCTATAGGTGTGATTTAAAAACATGCATTTTAATTTTTACCCAAAACACCCATAAATTTTCCGTAAAAAATAATCCTTGTATACCTATTTCATGCAAATATTTATGATGATAAATTGTCGGAAAATATTATATACACGTCACCATAAATTCCAAACTATAAGACACTATTTCAAACTGAGACGACATTAAATGTTGCCAGGAATTTATCATGCATTTCCTGGAATTGAATTTGTGAGAAAATTCCAAGTCGGAGGAATTTTGATGAAACTAAATTGAATGAGATAAGAATACACACAATCAAAATATTTAATTGAATTTACATTTTGATTCTCGCAATTTATTTCTAGTCATGAGTCCTTCCTACACTTTGGTTTCGGACACGTTCCTATTTTCCTATTTTTCACTCGACTAATCCGATTTTAATAAATCGTTTTCCGTTTGCCTTTTATTATATTATACAGAATAACTGATGCAAGAATTCTGTTTTGGCATTTTATGATTCAGTGACGACGAATGAACGGATTTGCCGAAAAGCCACCGAACTCTCTCTAGGACTAACTCTAGTTGGGCTTAACTTTATATGGGAGTAGAGGGATAGTGTGGGCGCTGGGGGAAGAATGTTAAAGATTATTATTATAGTTATTAAAAACATATAGACATACAATGTGTGAAAATTTTGTAACTAACTTTTTGTAAGGTAAGTTGTAGTAATCGTGAAATCTGAAATAAAAATTATTTTGAAAATTTTGGCTTGACTTATTGTTAGAAAAATGATTGATATGGAGTGCAATGACAGTTTTTGAAAGAACGAAGCATCCGATTTGAATGATTTAAAAACGCTTTTGCTTGTGTTGATGAAACGTTTCAGCAATTTGCCTGAAGGCACGATGCCATACACCACTAGTTACATTTGCAGTTAGAAATAGTACTTACACCTATTGTCCATTCTTTATAAAGAATATCGTCTTCGATTTTTATTCCGTGTCACGCGATCGTGGACACATAGTAACTAAAACTGTACAACTGTAACTATAACTGTCTGTAGCTATCAGAATAGATAATAGTTCGACATCGATTTTTGTTGAAAACAAGGTTAACAGCAAAACGAATCGAGGAAGGAAGCAAACGTGTTTGACACTAAAACGGAAACTCGTGTTTTGTCAGATTTTCAAGGTAAATAATAATGCAGAGGGAATAATATATTTAGAAAAACTAATATAATCAAAATAAATGCAGTTTTGGAATGTCATGTTGTTCTCTTATTGATTATAATGTTGCTTGTCAGTAGTTTTTTTTTTAAATTTTCGAAGTCGAGATGAAAATATCTCTTATATAATGATTGAGAATTATGAACAATAATCACACATATTTTTTGCCTCTTTTTAATAATTTTAATTACAGGTCTGGTTATTTTCGATCATTTGTGATTATTTTATTTACTTGTGATTATTTTTCATCATTGATGATTATAATTATCTGTGATCATAATTTATGATTTTTAACAAATCACGAGTGATGAAGAAAAATTACAAATGATAGAAAATAATCACGAGTGATCAAAAACAATCACAGGTGATAAAACGATATTACAAAAATGATTAGAAATGATAAAAAAGATAATAAATAATAATTAATGTTCAAAAATAATCACTAGTTATAAAAAAATGCTCACAAGCGATCAAAAATAATTTAAATTACCAAATAACATTTAAATAATAATAAAAATTTATCATAAATGATAAAAAATAATCACGAGAGATAAAAATAATGCAAAAGAATTGCAAAAGATAAAAATTCGCGACAAAAAAAAAATAAAATCATGATTGATAAAAATTATCAAAAATAATACAAAATAATTAATCATCACAACAAAGTCACAAATCACAAAGGAACAAAAAATATCAAAACTGTAATTAAAATTATGAATGTCATACAAAATAATCACCAGTGATTAAAAATGATCACGGGTGATTAAAAATAATCACGGGTGATTAAAAATGATCACAAGGGATTAAAAATAATCACAAGTGAATAAAAATAATCATAAGCTATTAAAAATGATCGCAGGTGATTAAAATGAATACAAATCATTATAAATAATCACAAGTGATTAAAAATGATCAATAAAATAATAACGAGCGATCAAGAATGATCACACAAAAATAAAAATAATCACAATTGATTAAAACTAATTACAGGTATTTAAAAGTAATTACATGTGATTAAAAATGATCACAAATGAATAAAAATAATCACAAGCGGTCAAAAATCAAGCCAAACGAGAAATAATCACGTGTGATAATAAATAATCACATATTATAAAACGACACTACAAAAAATATCAAAAATTAAAAAAAAATCACAGATAGGAGTGATTAAAAATAATCACGAGTGATTGAAAATAATAACAAAGGATCGAAAATAATAGAAGTATCAAAGATAATCAAACTTTAATAAAAACAAAATATATCAAAAATTTAGAAAAAATTACAGATATTCATAATTAATCAAGGGTGATCAAAAATAATCACGAGTGATCAAAACTAATGACAAAGGATCAAAGATAATCAAAACTTTAATAAAAACAAAAAATATGAGAAATTTGAAAAAAAATCACAGATACTCATAAATGATCAAGAGTGATCAGAAATAAACACAAGTGATCAAAAATAATCACAAGTGATTAAAAATGATCATGAGTGATCAAAAATAATAACAATCAGGGTCAAATGATCAAAGATAATCAAAACTTTAATAAAACCAAAAAATATCAGAAATTTTTAAAAAAAGTCACTGATTATCATAAAATAATCAAGAGTGATCAAAATAATCACAAGTGATTAAAAATAATAAAGAAGGATCAAAGATAACCAAAACTTTGATGAAAACAAAAATTATCAGAAATTTAAAAAAATCACAGATATTCATAAATAATCAAGAGTAATCAAAAATAATCACAAGTGATCGAAAATAATGACAAAAAAGCAAAGGTAATCCAAATTATTAATAAAAGAAAAAATATTAGAAATTTTAACAAAATCACAGATAATCATAAATAATCAAATGTGATCGAAAATAATCACAAGTGATTAAAAATAATCACGAGTGATTAAAAATTATAACAATTAGGATCAAATGATCAAAGATAATTAAAACTTTAATAAAAACAAAAAATATAAAAAATTAAAAAGAAATCACTGATATTCATAAATAATCAAGATCAAAAATAATCACAAGTGATCAAAGGTAATCACAAGTGATCAAAAATAATGACAAAAAAGCAAAGATAATCCAAATTATTAATAAAAGAAAGAATATTAGAAATTTTAACAAAATCACAAATACTCATAAATAATCAAATGTGATCAAAAATAATCACGAGTGATTAAAAATTATAACAATCAGGATCAAATGATCAAAGATAATCAAAACTTTAATAAAAACAAAAAATATCAAAAATTTAAAAAGAAATCACATATTCATAAATAATCAAGAGTGATCAAAAATAATCACAAGTGATTAAAAATTATGACAAAAATGTTCAGAAATAGCAATAGTTAATACTCTATTGCTTAAGGTTTAAGATCTATAAATCTCGTAAACGTAATATCTGAAATTTGTAGATTAAAAATAAATTTTATTCATCAAATAGAAAAGAAATTTAAATATCGAGAGTACGGAACCCTAGTACGTACCACGATCATTACCATCCCGATTAGCATACTTCTCCGCTTCTATATTATTTATCTAGGTTACTATGTCTATTATATCTAGGTCCTCCCTCGTTGTCGTTTCGCGTGACTCCGATAAATTATAGAAACGGTGGAGTGTGAGTCGAACAGAACAAAATGGTATGGAATGGATGGCATTAACTATATCATAATTGAAATTGAAGCGAACGAAATGGATGGCCCCCGGAATTACCCCCGGAGTTAATGTAAAGTCTTTCTCCCGGAGCCGCCCCCGGAGCCATTCTTGTGTCTTTCTTAGATTAATGCGCGAGACTGATAAATATATATATATATATATATATATATATATATGTGTGTGTATGCCTACTACTACTACCCGAGTATAATATTCAATAATTACAAGGTGGAGGAGAACAGATGCTTGTGTACGCTACTGATGGGTATTTTGTATATGGATTATTGGTATCTTGTTTACTGTCTGGGTAATTAAGGGTGACAGAATTGTTAAACCTTTTGGGTTGGAAATGTTGATTTTGTCTTTTTGTATTGTTTACAGTACACTAGTTACGCTTATATTACAAATTTTTACTCACACGTATTCTTTTTCCAAATTTGGTCTCCTTCGATTCAGCATGGCTTGAAACGTCGAACAAAAAAAAAATAGCATAACGGATTTTTGGGCAAAAACTTGAACTGAAGGTAAATTTTGAGTCGCTAGGTTTTTTTTTGAGTCGCCAGAATTTAAAATTGCAAAATTGAAGACTAAACTTTTGTGATTGTAAAATCTAAGGCTGTAAAATTTTGAAACTGTAGAATTTGGGGATTGTGACATCTAAGACTGTAAAATTTCGGGACTGTAAAATCAAAGATAGTGAAATTTTGGAACCGTGAAATCGAAGACAGTAAAATTTTGGGACCGTGAAATCGAAGACAGTAAAATTTTGGGGCCGTGAAATCGAAGACAGTAAAATTTTGGAACCGTAAAATCGAAGACAGTAAAATTTTGGGGCTGTGAAATCGAAGACAGTAAAATTTTGGGACAGTGAAATCGAAGACAGTACAATTTTGGGACCAAGAATTCGAAGGCAGTAAAATTTTGGGACCGTGAAATCGAAAACAGTAAAATTTTTGGACCGTGAAATCGAAAACAGTAAAATTTTGGGACCGTGAAATCAAAGACAGTAAAATTTTGGGGCCGTGAAATCGAAGACAGTAAAATTTTGGGACTGTGAAATCAAAGACAGTAAAATTTTGTGACTGTGAAATCGAAGACAGTGAAATTTTGGGACTATGAATTCGAAGACAGTAAAATTTTGGGACTGTGAAATCGAAGACAGTAAAACTTTGTGACTGTGAAATCGAAGACAGTGAAATTTTGGGACTGTGAAATCGAAGACAGTAAAATTTTGGGACTGCGAAATTTTGGGACTGTAAAATTTTGGTACAGTGAAATTTAGGGACTGTAAAATTTAGGGACTGTAAAATCCTAGACTAAAATTTCGCAAACGTATTAGTAAAATCTAAGACTGTAAAATTTTGGGACTGTAAAATCCTAGACTAAAATTTTAAGACAGTAAAATTTTAAGACAGTAAAATTTTAAGACAGTAAAATTTTAAGACAGTAAAACTTTAAGTCTGTAAAACTTTAAAACTGTAAAACTTTAAGACTAAAATGTTGGAACTGTAAAATCTAAGACAGTACAATCTAAGACTTTAACGTTTTAGGACTGAAAAATGCTAGACTAAAATTTTGGGACTATAAAATCTAAGACTGTAAAATTTTGGGTCTGTAAACTTAAGACTGTACAGTAGAAGGATATGTATTTTATGACTTTTAAATGCATGAAATTAAAGACTATAAAATTTAAGGACTGTAAATTTCGTCTGCAGAATGTTAGTCGCCAGAATTTGAAATGGATAAATAGAATAGTGTAAAATTTTGGGACTGTAAAATTTAAGACTTGAATTTAAGAACTGTAAAATCTAACACTAAAATTTTTGGACTGTAAAATCCTAGACTATAATTTTGGGACTGTAAAATTTAAGACTGTACAATTTTGGGACTGTAAAATCTAAGACCGTAAAATTTTAGGACTGTAAAATTTAAAACCGTAAAATTTTAGGACTGTAAAATCTAAGACTGTAAAATTTTTGGGACTGTAAAATCTATTACTGTAAAATTTTGGGACTGTAAAGTTTTAGAACGGTAAAATCTAAGACTGTTAAATGTATGAAATCAAAGACTGTAAAATTTAAGGACTGTAAATTTTGTCTGCAGAATATTAGTCGCCAGAATTTAAAATTGGAAAATTAAAAAGTAAATTTTGGATCTGTAAAAGTGTAAGTGTAAACTAATACGCTTTATCACGTAAGATCGTAACATGTAAGGCTGTAAAATTTTAAGACTTTAAAATATAAGTCTATGCAATTTTTGAACTGTAAATTGTTGTTAAATATCAAACTGTAAAACATAACTGTGAAATATGAGACTATAAGATCTAAGACTAAAAATTAACACTAAGACTGAACTGTAAAATTTGAGACTGTATGATCTCTAAGACTGTATAAATTAAAAAACAGTATAAATATTTGTTTGAATGAAAAATTTACAATGCAGGATTATTCATAAAAAACGTACACACTATATAAAATCCATTCAATTTATAGATATGTTGTAAATTTATAATTTTCAGAAAAAAAATTCTTGAAAATAACATGAAGATTGAACTTTGAACTCGTGATAAGGTATATGATGTAAATGTAAATACTCACCTAGTTACAAACATAATACATAACAAATTGTAAGTAAATCAGAAATTTCATCTATTATCTTGTTCAAATTATTATTTTTTTTTCTGAAAAAAGTTTGCCGAAGCCTGTCCTATCGTCCTACTAATGAATCTAACAAGGCATTAAGCTTCTCTGGAATATATTATTGCCTAAAAGCGGGTGCCAAATAGGCAATATATCACCTACCCTCCATTTCCACCCACTTGCAACCCATTTACCATCTATCGAGAAAAGCGATAGATAACAAATAGTTCCTCCACCTTCAAGGAACATACATATACTGTAAGGTTAAAGGTCAAAGGTGAATCAATATTTGGATACCGGAGGTAAAAATTGAAATGAGGGAAAGGATATTTAAATGTGTAAGAAAAGTAATAGGTCTATTTTTGGATAAGATTGTTGGTTTACCTTGGATAAAAATATGTATGTACTAGAGATGGGCTTATCATATCCGAAGCCGGATCGGTTAGGATTTGACTCCGCTTCAGAGAGGAGTTACATCCACTTAACAACTCCACAACTCCGAAAATTTTGAAACACAATAATTGACACAAATGTGTTCTCTAGTGTGTTGTTAACGTATCTAAGAATTTATTAAGACTTTGGAAATAGTTTACAAATAGTTGAAACATTTTGTTCATTTTATAATAATAATTACTATTTCATGCATTTCAATATGCATACAATCTCAAATTGACAAAAAATTTGGGAATCAAAATCAATTTTGTAATTATTTTGGAAGAGAAAATATAGAATTTTTTGAATGTGTTTGTGAACTGTAGTATACGAAATAAGAACAAATCTTATATAATATATCGTATATAATATTTTTCACAAAATAATAATACCTCGCATTTTTTTATTGTTATCTTTTCGAGAATTAATTGTACATTAGGTAGTTTTATTAGCATGCTATTACTTTTACACAATTATAAAATCATAATTGTGTAAAAGTTATAATACAATACTAAATATTTTTTAGTTTTAAAAACCGGTTTTTTGGCGAAAATTATGAAATTCGAAAACCGTTTTTTTAGTGAAAAAAGTCGGTTTTCACTGTATAAATGGAAATAACAAATATAGCCAAATATTAATAATGGTTTTCAAATATCTCCCTTCCGCTTTTTTGCTATTGGTTTATAATACAAAAAGGCGGAAGGGAGATATTTGACAACCTAATATAAAAGATAGATGAAAGAGTTTTGATTCTTAAAATCATATCGGTTCAATAGCATTTGATATCTCATCAGTCTGCCCAAATGGTTTCCAGAAAGGTCTTGTATATAATAATTTAGATTTTTATACCAGTGTATATATTAATTTAAATCAGTGTGACTTCTTCCTGAAGAAGTAACTTCCTCTGCTCAAACTTGAAAAAAGAGTTTTAAACCCTAGAAGCCAGAAATTAAAGAACAGAAAACTTGGAATTATTATATCAGGCTTTTAAAACAGTTAAGCATAATTTGGTATTTCAGGAAATTTTGGGAGTAAACAAAGGACAAGTTTAAATAGCAATTCGATAAATGTTTTCAGTTTTTTTTAAAATCATATTTTATTAAACAAAAAAAACAATTAGAATGTTAAAAATTAATTAATTAAAATTTCTTGGAACGGACAATACCCGAGTTTAGCTTAATTGTTTTTAAAACTAAAATTTATAATAAAAAGTATGTATCTAATATTTCTTTAGATATTTATTTTTTTAATGATTTTTATTATTTTTTATTTAAAAATGCATAATTTTTATTTATTCGATAACTTTCGTTTCGCTACCATAAAAATATTTTCATTCTTATATGTGAATATGATGCATGAATAACGAATAATTATTTTCGATAAGTTATTTAATCAAGATAAACTATTATTTTTTAGTTCTACTAATTAAAATTTAAATATTTAAATAAAATTTAAATTGTTTACTATTCATAAAATCGAACAATAAATAAATCCAGTCAAATACTGCTCTAAATTAAACTAAATTTGCGGATAAATTACAGAATATTCGAGCAAAAATTGATTTTCTATATAAAATTCGAAAACCGGTTTTTTAGTGAAATTAAAATTCGAAAACCGGTTTTCTGAAATGTCGGTTTTTGTATAAACCCTAATACATACCATAGATAAAACAAAGTGTAAAAACTATTTGTTTTCAAGGTAAGCAAGTGTGAATAAGTTTGTTCTAGTAAATTAATTAATTTTTATTAGTACAATTTTTCCAAAATGCCAATTCAATTTCTAACTAATTTCAAAAAATTCCATATCCATAACAAATCCTCATGACAAGTATTTTTGTTGGTTATAATAGTTAGTTCAACTACTGTACTACTTGGCTCTTACACAACTACTTTTAAATTAACTATTTTTTAAAACCAAAATACTCAGTGTAACTACTAATTAACCAACGTACTAGTCAACTATCTATCTCTAGTCTAGTAGTACATTTCCGCATAGCGTTCGTCTGTCCGTCCGTCCGTTCGTCTCTCCACCGTTTGTATGTCGTTTCATAGTTTCTCTCTCGAGTGCAATAATAGAAGCAACCGTTCTTCGGTCGAAAACCCTATTATTAGGTTTGAAAATCTAAAACGACTACTGGGACGATCTAACAACCGAACGACGCTTATTTATAAATTAAACGACTACTGTGACTGACTAACTGACTGACTTGTCGACTCGTCGGACTTATAACCAACGAACTAAATTTGTTCACTTTCACTTCGGGTAATGGATAAGTGGAAATTAAAATCTCAGTTGTAGTTGTAGAATATTTTAAATTTGATATGCAAATACTATTTTAATTTATTTTGGATTTAGAAGGTACTCATATAAATGATTTCTAACTGGAGCAAACTTGCTCCAAGTTAGATTATAGGTTGCCATGACATTTATAATATAGAAACAAAAGAATGTATAAAATATAATTATCCTAAATCATTGTAAATCAGTCAACTATTGAGTTTTAATTAAATTTAATTTAGTATTTATGGAATGCGCTCGATAAAATGGTCCTTCGAGCCGGATAAAAAACTATATTAAAGAATTAGAGTGAACAAATACAGTGACAGTCCACACAGTATCAAGGTAGGAGAATTTTGATTATTAAAATTTACAAAAAGCCATCGCATTGAAAATGAAAAATCTCAACACTAACAATTTCTCTCTAACAATTATTTATTTATTCATACAGACTTTTTCTGACAGATTTATTTATTCATACAACGGTGTGTATTTTTATCTTTATTTTTGTCACAAGTCTTTGTGAAACTGGATGGCTATTCATATTCTCTCTCGTCTTTACTTATATTATCAAATAATAATTAGTCGTCAGAATACAAAAATTGAAACAAAAACAACCCTGAACAGAACACTTCCTATATTATGAACTCAAATAAGGATTTATGAACTTCTGAGATGATTATTATAAGCTAAAAGTGGATTTAACAAAAGATTTTTATTATAAACAGATTTTACCGTCATTAAAAATCAATTTTACTAATTTATTGAAGATTTTTTTTTAAACGGTTTAAATAATTTCTTTTTTACAAAATTTTTATATAAAACTGTACACGCTTATTAGTGTTTTTATTACGTTCAAATGTTTTTTTTTGTACGATTTTGCTATATGAAACAATCGGATATAGTTGAATTAATACTTGGATAATTATTTATTTATTTTATGCATGTCATTTATATTATTTTAGAAGTGCCTGTATTTTAATATTTAGTTTAATATAAAAAAAACTGAATAATCTCCAATTTGTTCCTAAAATAATTCGGTGTACTAATTCGAAATTATATTTTTAGTTAAAATTAAGGTGACCACTAAAACAGTTTTTTTTGAATAAATATTAATAATAACAAGACATACAAATTATAATTGCATTAATTATATTAATAACAATACATACATAATTTAGAATGCATTTTTTAAATTAGAATTTGCAAGCGCAATTTTTTTGGAAAAACTGATTTGAAGATTGATGGTAAATTTAAACGCATTTTAGTACATTTATTTATAAAATCGTTTATGCAACCGAAACTATTCGATTAGCATAAATGATGTACAAGACAAGATTATTTGAAATTAAACAATGTATAAACTTTTCTAGTATGTTAAGATTTTAGAGCGACTCGGTATATCTTGAAATCGCGTTTGAAAATAGACTATTGGTACAGACGCTTAAAAAGTGCATTTATATCTTGCATTGTTATAAAACCCAAATCATTTGATTAGCATGAATGGTGTTCAAGACAAGATTATTCAAAATTTAATAAAGTATAATTTTTTCTTATACCTCGAGATTCTACAGCAACTCGGTATACCTTAAAATCGCATTTGAAACTTGACTATCAATTTCACTAATTGTGTACGCAAACTGAATTGACAAAAACATTGGTGTATTTATTTATTACATCTTCTGTAACTTTTATATAGTTCATGTGATTTGAATCAAATATAATATACAGTAAATCTGTACAAAGATAAATAATTTGTAATATTTTTATTTTAAAATTTTTGTATCAACTCGTTATACATTAAACTCACCATTAAATATCAAAATATATTCCCGACGCATAACTTTTCAAAATCTTCCTTATCTCCCAAGCCATTCGGTTAATATGATTGGTGTATTAATAAAATTTGTTCGAAAATAAATACATTATACGGCTTGGTATCTTAAAACGACTCAAACAAAGTATTTTTAGCTTCCGAGTCTATTTTCCTTAAGTGCCGAAAAAGATTCCGAAGTTTATTTTTATGCCCGGTCATAAAATAATTTACTGCTCAGTGGGAGTCCTTTGGAATTATTTGATTTAGTTAATTAATAGCTTTTTGCATTAGTACCAGCATAGTAAATAGTAGAAGAAAATACTTGAATTTACTATCGACAAATAATTTTTTACACTATTTTTTTAAATAAATTGCAAAGTTTTCTTCAAAGTTAGTTGACCGCGCTCTCTAAGGTATATTACATTTTGAAGAAAAAAAAGTAGAAAAAAAGTGTTTGAAGTTTACTCAAACTTCTCTAAAATCACATTACTACAAACTACAGAAAAAGTGCAAAAGTGCTTTTAAGTTTAATAAGTTCAAAGTGCTAAGTGATACAATACGGTGGAGAAAGATAATGGTTGTTTTTATTAATATAAGTAAAAATTTGTAAAATGTTATAGTTTTTTATATTTTTCGATATTACATTATTTAAAAAATATTGAAATTAAATGATGATAAAACGATTTTATCGACTTGTTTTCGTTTTATCGAAATATTATAAACTTTTACCTACATAACATCAACTACAATCGTTACAGTTGGTTTTATAGACAACTTTGTTTGTGTGTGAGTGTGTTTGTGTGAAAAAAACTTAATTACACCTTATTATCTATAAAATAATAATGAAACGATTTCATCAATTCGTTTTCGTTTTATCGTTAATATTATAAACTTTCACCTACATAACATCAACTACAATCGTTACAGTTCGTTTATAGGCAACTTAGTTTGTGTGTGTGTGTTGTGTAAAGAAAACCTAATTTAACACCTACTTATCTATTAGATAATAATAAAACGATTTCATCAATTCGTTTTCGTTTTATCGTTAATATTATAAACTTTCACCTACATAACATCAACTACAATCGTTACAGTTTGTTTTATAGGCAACTTTGTATATATGTATGTGTGTGTGTTTGCGTGAAAAAACCTAATTACACCTACTTATCTATTAAATAATAATGATTTCAACAATTTGTTTTCGTTTTAGTGATAATATTAAAAACTTTTACCTACATAACATCAACTACAATCGTTACAGTTTATTTCATGAACAACTTTGTATTTGTGCGCGTGTGTGTGTGTTTTGTGTGAACAAAACCTAAATTACACCTACTTATCTAATAAATAATAATGCAACAATTTTATCAATTTATTTTCGTTTTATCGAAAATATTGTAAACTTTCACCTACATAACATCAACTAAAATCGTTACAGTTTGTTTTCTAGACAACTTTGTATATATGTGTGGGTGTGTGTTTGTGCGAAGAGAACTTAATTTATACCTACTTATCTTTTAAATAATAATAAAACAATTTCATCAATTTCTTTTCGTTTTATCAAAAATATTGTAAACTTTAACCTACATAACATATACTACAATCGTTACAGTTTGTTTTATAAACAACTTTGTATATATATGTGGGTGTGTGTGTTTGTGAAGAAAACCTAATTCACACCTACTTATCTTTAAATATTAATGAAACGATGTCATCAATTTGTTTTCGTTTTATCAAAAATATTATAAACTTTCACCTACATAACATCAACTACAATCGTTACAGTTCGTTTTATAAACAACTTTGTATATATGTGTGGGTATGTGTTTGTGTGAAAAAATCTAATTTACACCTACTTATCTTTTAAATAATAATAAAACAATTTCATCAATTTCTTTTCGTTTTATCAAAAATATTGTAAACTTTAACCTACATAACATATACTACAATCGTTACAGTTTGTTTTATAAACAACTTTGTATATATATGTGGGTGTGTGTGTTTGTGAAGAAAACCTAATTCACACCTACTTATCTTTAAATATTAATGAAACGATGTCATCAATTTGTTTTCGTTTTATCAAAAATATTATAAACTTTCACCTACATAACATCAACTACAATCGTTACAGTTCGTTTTATAAACAACTTTGTATATATGTGTGGGTATGTGTTTGTGTGAAAAAATCTAATTTACACCTACTTATCTATTAAATAATAATGAAACGATTTCATCAATTTGTTTTTGTTCTATCGAAAATATTGTAAACTTTTACCTACATAACATTAACTACAATCGTTACAGTTCGTTTTATAGACAACTTTGCTTGTATGTGTGTGTTTGTGTGAAAAAAACTTAATTTACACCACTTATTTATTAAATAATAATGAAACGATTTCATCAATTTGTTTTCGTTTCATCGAAAATATTGTGAACTTTCACCTATATAACATCAACTACAATCGTTACAGTTGATTTCATAAACAACTTTGCATTTGTGTGCGTGTGTTTGTGTAAAAAAAAACTTAATTTACACTTCTTATCTATTAAATAATAATGAAACGATTTCATCAATTTGTTTTCGTTCTAACGAAATATTGTAAACTTTTACCTACATAATATACACTACAATCGTTACAGTTCGTATAGACACACAATTATGTATAGACTTTCAGAATACTTGATTCAAATCATATAAACAATATAGAAGTTACAAAAAACATAAATAAATGCACAGATGTTTTTGTAAGTCAAATTTGTGCACACACTTACTGAAATCGATACTCAAGTTTCAAATGCGATTTTGAGGTTTACCGAGTTGTTGCAGAAATTCGAGTTATTGAAGAAATTTGTACATCATTTAATTTTGAATAATCTTGTCTTGTACGCCATTCATACTTATCGAATGCTTTGAGTTATATAGACGATTTAAGTAATAAATATATTGTGAACACGTTTAAATTTATATTGCATTTCTAAGTCAATTTTTAAAGTATACCGAGTTGAAACAAAGTTTTGGATAATGAAAATATTATAATTTGTACAATTTTGTACAAACTCAGTGATTATTTGATTTAGATTAGATGAACAATTAAAAAGTTACAGAATATATAACAAATAAATGCCCTACAAATTTGGTAAAAATATCTAAATATTAAACAAAAACGATATCTCGTTCGACGATGAAGCTTTTTATTATTATTGATTTCAATATTATCTTTAAAATATAATATCCAAAAACATATAAAACTTTAAGATTCATATATACTAATAAAAATTTTCATTTGTATTAATAAAAAAAACTATTTTCTTCCTCCACCGTATCGTATCACTTAGCTCTTTGACTTATTAAACGTAAAAGCTCTTTTGCACTTTTGCACTTTTTCTGTAGTTTGTAGTAATGTGATTTTAGAGAAGTTTGAGTAAACTTCAAACACTTTTTTTCTACTTTTTTTCTTTAAAATGTAATATACCTTGATGTGTATAGAGTTTAGAGTGCGGTCAAGTTACTTTGAAGAAACTTTGCAATTATTGTAAATGATAAATGATTTTTATAATTATAGTTAGGTGTATACAAATCTCTTTGGTATGTTTTACTGAAATTGCAGTATTTTTTGGTTAGGCACTGGATAGAATTATTTCTAAAAATCCCATATCATTTTGTAGAATTTTATTTACGCCAAAAAAATTAAATAAAACAATTTCACCAAATCGTTCGGAAACTATTGATTCGACTATTGTATTGCAACTTTCTTGTACTAGTTTCTATTTTGTATCTATGATGCACTTTGTAAGAAAAGTTGAAATTGAAACCGTCGAATCGGAAAATCTAGAAAGAAACTGGATTACTTGTTTTCCAATCAGATGAATTTAATACGAAATTCAAATAAAAAATGCATTACATTTCTTTGTAAAACAAATGTTTGCAAGTTTTGCATATAAATAACGAATAGTTTTCTATGGTAATCGGATGTAACGGAATATATCTTTGTAGAATGTAATT